>NC_079348.1:956479-1291479 GCF_029582105.1 Oenanthe melanoleuca | reverse complement strand
TCTGTCTGTGTCTGTGTGCCTGTGTCTGTGTCTGTGTCTGTGTCTGTGCAGCTCTCCTGCTCACAGGGCTTTGCACAGCACCTCACCTGCTGGCTCAGAGAGCATTGCAGGGTCAGGGATTGCACAGACCCAGTCCCACGGGGGGTCCTTGTCCTGAGCCACCCATCCTTGCCCTTCCTTGGAAGCAGTGAGGAATCTCAGGTAAGCCAGGAAGGGCTCAGGTGCCCTGCAGGGGCTGCACCCACCAGCAGAGATGGGGAGAAGGATCCTTCCCTCACCAGGAAGTTTCCTCTTCCCAAGGGACTTGAAGCAGAAAGAAATGTTTGATGAATGCTGGAGCTCCTCCATCTCCCCAAACCTCTCTGTGGTGAGTGTTAAGGTGTTTTTTTCTCCATCCTGTGGTTTTTTTTCAGAGGTGGATGTGTCTGGTATGATCATGGGGGTGGAAGGAATATCAGCTCAGCATCCTGAGTGGAAGCAGAAGCAGAGTTCACCCAGCTCATCCCAAAGCTTGGAAGGGCTGAGGGGAAATCTTGGTCTTGGAGAGCTGCTGGATGGATTCACTGGAGCTGTTTGATGTTGGCCTGGCTCTTCTGTGCCCTGGGGAAACTCAGGGGCCACCAGCCAGACCAGTCTGCTCTTGCTTGGCATTTTGCAGAAAGGAGGGGAGATGAAGGGACAGGACCTGTGAATTTTACCCATTTTGTTTTGGAAGAAAAGAGAGCACAAACAATTAGGGCATGTGCTGAGTTTGTTGATCTTCAGAAGGCTGGGGTGGGTGTGCCAGAGCACTGGTGTTCAGCAATTAGCAATAAAGGCAGACAAATTAACCACATGTCTGCTGTGACTGGTAATGCACCTTGTTGTACTTAACCTTCATGATTCATGAGCCACTTTCATTCTGGGGACTGAAGAGAAAGGGAAGAACATCTTACAACCTAATGTCACCATGTGAAAAATGATCAGGCTTCAGTAGTCACTAATGAAAAAACTTATATGCATAAATAAAATTATATAGATATTTCTCCCATTATTGGCAAATTAAGTATAATCATTTATCATACATATATCTGCATACATACATATCTATGTACATTTTTTTTTGGTAATAATGGAGTTCTGTTTCTGAGAATTCATTTGCTTTTGGGATCTCAGCTCATATATGCTGAAACCAGTGGAAAAATCCTTATCAGTGTCAATGGCTGTTGCATTTGGACTGGTGGTATAAACACCACTACAGGAGCTATAGGCTTTAGAACTTTTTTTTTTTTTTTTTTTTTTTTTTTTTTTTTGGTGTGTTCTTTTTTTTTGTTGGTTGTTCTTTTTCCCCCCGTGCATTTCTGAAGAAATTAGACTTATTTAGGAACAGCAGCCTTTAGTATCCAAAGGAATGTGATGGGACACAGACTGTTGGAATTAAACCTGTTCTGATGCCACATCTCCTACAAGGGTTTTTGAATTGACAGAGAGCCTTCATGATTAATTGTCACAGGGACAGGTACAGAGCTGGGTCTTTATAAAAAAATATCCTGGCCACAGGGGAGGAAGAGCAGGAAAAGCAAAGGATACCTCTGCTGCTCTCTGTTAGAGAAGAAAGAGCCACTGCATCAGAGTGCAAATACTCTGAGATCACTTTTTCTTTTTCCCTGCACCAGAGTTCTGTCACAAAGCTTGTTCTTGGTGGAGTGAGGTTTAGCAATAAGTTCCTCTCATTATAGGTAAACAGATATATTTTGGACAGTTTTCCATTGAGCAGCATATAAATCTAGGCTTAAATGTAATGAACTGGCACCAAAAAAGTGTACTGAAATATTGATTTTTGTGAATTAATAAGACATTGTGTTCAGGTTTTTATGGATTAATACTTAGCTACAAGCTGTTCAGCATTGGGGTAGAGAATATCCTAGTGGTAAAATGCAATTTTGTTTTGGAGATGGAAATGCTTCAAGATGAAACAATTGGATTGGTGGACAGATTGTATTAAAGGGCAGCAAGGGAGAGACACAAAGTGCCTTTATTGCTTATTCTTTCAATGCAAGTAATAAGTATTGATGACCTGAAAGAAATCCTATGAAAGGGTTTTTCAAAAATAGAGTTTGGAGGGCTGTTAGTTTTCTCTGTGCCTAAAAGTGTCATCGTAGAAAAACCAATTAAAATAAGGTATTTTGGCAGGAAAACAATCTTTTTAGCATAAAAAGAAAGAATTTAAATTGTGTTCCTGTTTATGAAAATGTATAACTTAGCTTGGAATCAAAAGCTTATTTAACACTCCTAGCAAAATGAAATCTGCTTTCCTTCTGCTCTCCCTGTTTCCACTGGGAGCTCCAAAATTTTCCAATAAGAACTTTCTCAAATGTGAACTTCCTCAAGGGAGTTTTCTTTCAAATCCATCTAATAACCCAGGTCAGGGAGCACTTCAGATGTTCCAGAGTGAGCTGAGAAGAGCTCAGGGTATTGGAGGATGAGCAGAGTGGATTGAGCTGCAGACTGGCAGCAGTGGGCTCAGCACAGTGGAGAGGCTGGGGGCAGGAGCAGGAACAAATCCAGAATTTGTGACCAGCCTGGGGCTGAGGGGCAGGAACAAATCCAGAATCTGTGATCACCCTGGGGCTGAGGAACAGGAACAGGAACAAATCCAGTGTCTGTGACCACCCTGGGGTTCAGGGGCAGGAACAAATCCAGAATCTGTGATCACCCTGGGGTTCAGGGGCAGGAACAGGAACAAATCCAGAATCTGTGATCACCCTGGGGTTCAGGGGCAGGAACAGGAACAAATCCAGAATCTGTGATCATCCTGGGACTGAGTAACAGGAACAGGAACAAATCCAGAATCTGTGACCAGCCTGGGGCTGAGGAACAGGAACAAATCCAGAATCTGTGATCACCCTGGGACTGAGGAACAGGAACAGGAGCACATCCAGTGTCTGTGACCATCCTGGGACTGAGGAACAGGAACAGGAGCACATCCAGTGTCTGTGACCCCCTGTGCTCTGGTTACCTTTGAGCTGCCAGGCTCTGGACCAGAGCCAGGGCACTGGTGCCACTGGCATTAGTGGGAACAGTATTTGGAGTTGTACCCCTCCAGAAGGATCTACACACCTACACCTCTGGGAGAAAGCAGCAGAGCTGATGAGTTTTGCCATTCTGTGCTTGTCTGAAATTACTCAGCTCTGCTAGTGCCTGTTCAGATCTCAAATCTAATGCTGGGGTTTCACAGGAGTTAACCCTCAATTGTTCAGCTGAGAGCAACATCAAGGCCATAATCTCTGCCACAGAGCAATCACAAACAAATAGCCATGGCCTCAAGAAACATGTTCCATCAGTTGTTGCTCTCCTGCCATGAAAGGACCTGTAAGGAAGAGTTCCTGTAGGGAGCAGGTTGCACTTGAAATGTAAATGGAGTTCAATATTTTCAGAGTTGTTGGGACAGTCTTTGGTGCTGCCTGATAAACAGACAGCACATGGAGCCTTGGCCCCTGGCTGGCTGGGCATTAATAAAGCATTTTAAATAAAGCATCAGTCAGCATTTCAACCTGCAGGCAGTGGGTGATCTGTCTGTGAGTGAGTGCTTCAGGAAAAATGGAAAACCTTGAGTGTCCTTTGGCTGCAGCAGTCTCTGCTGGATCTCAAGGCAGGAGTGTGAGCATCCCTGCTGGATCTCAAGGACAGGAGTGTGAGCATCCCCTGGATCCCAAGGGCAGGAGTGTGAGCATCCCCTGGATCTCAAGGCAGGAGTGTGAGCATCCCTGGATCTCAAGGGCAGGAGTGTGAGCATCCCCTGGATCTCAAGGCAGGAGTGTGAGCATCCCCTGGATCTCAAGGACAGGAGTGTGAGCATCTCCTGGATCCCAAGGGCAGGAGTGTGAGCATCCCCTGGATCTCAAGGCAGGAGTGTGAGCATCCCTGCTGGATCTCAAGGACAGGAGTGTGAGCATCCCCTGGATCTCAAAGCAGGAGTGTGAGCATCCCCTGGATCTCAAGGACAGGAGTGTGAGCATCTCCTGGATCCCAAGGGCAGGAGTGTGAGCATCCCCTGGATCTCAAGGCAGGAGTGTGAGCATCCCTGCTGGATCTCAAGGACAGGAGTGTGAGCATCCCCTGGATCTCAAGGCAGGAGTGTGAGCATCCCCTGGATCTCAAGGACAGGAGTGTGAGCATCCCCTGGATCTCAAGGCAGGAGTGTGAGCATCCCCTGGATCTCAAGGCAGGAGTGTGAGCATCCCTGCTGGATCTCAAGGACAGGAGTGTGAGCATCCCCTGGATCTCAAGGCAGGAGTGTGAGCATCCCCTGGATCTCAAGGACAGGAGTGTGAGCATCCCCTGGATCTCAAGGACAGGAGTGTGAGCATCCCCTGGATCTCAAGGCAGGAGTGTGAGCATCCCCTGGATCCCAAGGACAGGAGTGTGAGCATCCCCTGGATCTCAAGGGCAGGAGTGTGAGCATCCCCTGGATCCCAAGGACAGGAGTGTGAGCATCCCCTGGATCCCAAGGGCAGGAGTGTGAGCATCCCCTGGATCCCAAGGACAGGAGTGTGAGCATCCCCTGGATCCCAAGGGCAGGAGTGTGAGCATCCCCTGGATCCCAAGGCAGGAGTGTGAGCATCCCCTGGATCTCAAGGGCAGGAGTGTGAGCATCCCCTGGATCCCAAGGACAGGAGTGTGAGCATCCCCTGGATCTCAAGGGCAGGAGTGTGAGCATCCCTGCTCTAAACCCCACCCCACTGTGCACTGCTGTGCCAGCAGGGCTGAGGAGCACAGCTGGGCACAGCCCAGCAGGCAGAGCTCTGGGCAGGGCTTGGGGAGCAGCCACAGCTTTGCCTCTGAGAGCTCCTTGATCAGAACAGAAATATTTAATCAGGTCTGTCTCCTGTAACTGTCATGTAGAGAAAACAAGGCTGCAAATTGGATTTGTGTGATCAATGGCCAAGAAAAACCACTTTATCCACCTCAGCAGAGCTGGCAGCACTGGGCTCTGGTGGCAGCAAGGTGCCCACACTGTGGCAGGACACACTCTCCTGTCTGGGACACAGGCTGCTCTGCAACCAGACACTGATCTTTTTAAATTTTAACTGTAATCTTGCCTTCTTGTATGTCAGCAGGAAATCAGCTGCTGAGTTTAGGAAGAGTGTGATTTTGATTTTTCTTACAGCAAAATCAAAGAAAGAATTTGCACTGATTTCTGAAAACAAACCAGACCTGATTGGTCAGATTGCACAGCAGTGTTTGGGTACATAAAGGTATGGCTTGGAATTTACTCCTGTGCAGGAGTGAATCAGGAATGTGCACACAGTTTTTTGGAGTTCAGGGCTCCAGTGCAGAGCACAGTTCAGGGGTCTGACTCGAATGGAGAGGGGCTCAGAGCCTGAGCAAATCCTCAGCAGGCAGCTCTGGCACCACAAAGCCACTTTAAATAAATCTTCCAGACCTGACCCTTCACAGTTTCCAATGTTTGCAAAGTGTGAGCATCACAGCAGGTCCTACTGAACCTAATGGCACCTAAATTTAGTAAATAAATAAATATCATACAGCAGAGATGATGGAGCCATGTCTGAACTTGGTGTCAGAACTGGCATGGTGACCTGGCAGAGCCTTTGAAAGGTTTTCAGTAAGCTTGATGAATAACAAAACCATTCTAATTTTTTTTTTCTCTTTGTATATTACAAATGGACTTGTAAAAGAGGGACTGCCAGTTGCAGTCTGTGTGTCTCCCCAGGGGTGTGGAAGAGGTTGAGGGGATGAAGAATGCAGCTGTGGAATCCCCCAGAGCATGAGGAGCTGCAGGATCTATTGGGAGAGGGGCAGAACTGAATCCAGGTATAAGAGGGAAATAGGCCATGGATACCAAATGACAGGTGCAGCAGTGTCAACCTCTGTGAAAATTAAAAAAAAATACATAAAACACCTAAACCCCAGAGATTGGGATCTGCAGTGACAACTCCTTACTTCAGGAAATGAAGCTTTTCTGAACAATACCATCTTCTGTCATGCCTAATCAAACTAATTAAAGAACACTACCACACTTTATAAATGCAATTTATCTCTTGCCTGAGGTGAATTATATTTATGCTCCAGTTACTCAAACATCACTGCTCTGTGTTTGAAGGAATGATGTTATTCAGTGATGTTTGTGTTCCACAATATCAGGCAGTAATTGAACAAGTGCCTGGGAAATTGGGTATTTCCTGCTCCAGAAAAGCTTCTTTGGGGGATGTGTTGTGCACAGGTGTGTTGGTGAGCAGGCTGGACTGCAGCCTGTCCTTATTTGAATGGCAACTGGAGACCTACACAAGCCAAACCAGCCAAAATTCATCTCTGAGCATTAAGCATGTCAATGGCCTGTTTAACTGAATGCACATCTTCCCATCATTTAATGAATTGGGGTTGGGAGGCCAAATTTATTCCAGCTGAAGGAGGAAGGAAGGAAGTTAGTTAATTCTAGAGATTAAAAACATCAAAGAAAATATCAATAGTAAAAAAAAAAAAAAAGTATTTATTTTAAAATATATTAATGGCTTCCACATTGCAGGGCTCTTAGGCACAGTACCCACCCTCCTTTTGTACCAGCTGGAAGAAGCAATTTAACATAATTTATGGAGTAGGACAGCGTGAGACAATGGAAAGCATTGCCCAAAAGTGACTGAGGGCTTTTCCTGCTGATTGCTTGCAATTTGCTGCTGTCTGCTTGATTAAAGCAGCAGATTTGAGAGCTGGGCTGGGCTGGGCTGGGCTGGGCTGGGCTGTTAGGTAAAATGGCATTTGGGGAACATTACCATGGAATTTTAATTTTTTGGTTTATGTATTTACTGTTTTCCTAAGTGGGTTCTTAAAAAAAATATCTGACAGCTAGATTCTGCCTTGTAAAAAGGCCCAAATGAATTTTAGTGAGATTTTTGTGTAAATCTTCTCTACCTGCTCTCAAGTAGATTTTGGCAGTTTAAAAAGTCTTTTAAGAACAAGGAAAAATGAGCTTTTACTCTTTGTGAGTAGATGAACTGCAAATTTCCTTGGCTAGTGGTTAAAACTGTCTTGGATTTTCCTGAAGAGAACAGTGACTCACATCCATTGATAAAGCAGAGCTTGGCTGTGTGCTAATAACAGGGGCAGTGGGCTGGATCAGATTGGAGAACAGAGGGCAGGACTGACTCCCAGCATTTTGTGTTCATGGCTCCAAAACCAAAGTGCAGATTGGAGATTTGTCCCAGGTCAGAGTCTCCTTGGCACTGGTGCATATCAAGTGCATAAAAGAGCTGGATGGCAAAAAAAAAAAAAAAAATCCTGGTGCTTTAAAGGCAAGTCCTGGAACATGCTCCCCAGAGTGACAGCTCAAAATTTAGGGTGGAAACAAAAAAAATCCCCAAAGCCACGATAGAGATGACAGGATGATGTCTAAGGTGCAAGCTGGGAGAGCCTGTAGTAAAAGAATAGAACTTATTTTGAAATGGAAAGACATGACTGGAAAGGTAACTGAATAGCATGTTGAACATGCTGACCTTTCTTCCTGATGGCTGAAACAAGAAAAATCACAGTACAGAGCTGATCATTAGTGTAACTGTGATTTTAGTGCTATGTAGGATAATTTCTTTCAGCAGTGGATAAATGAAAGAAATATGCCAAAGATAGAGGATCTATTAACAAGTAAGTCAGCTGGGGCAAGCAGAAATTCATGTAAAGTGCCACGAGCATGGTGAGATCCAGAAATGCATAAAGACTGTAGAAAATGGTAAAATATATGGCACAGAAAAAAGCTGCTGTAGGAACACAAAGCTTTGCAATCAAGCAGCAGCAATTAACTGAAACTGGAAGAGATGTTTTCCAGATATAAACCTGGCTTTATATTTCTCACTGAGCAAACAATGGCCGGTGACTTTTGGTGGCATCACCTTGGACAAAAAAATTGGCAAGGTAGATTTTCATTAAAAGGAAAACCTGAGCATCTCATATTTCTGTCCTGAAATCAGTGACCTGTGCCTCAAGAGGGTGAGACACTGGAGTTGAGAAGAGACTTAGTCTTGCTGCCTGCCTCAAGAAAAATGAGAGAAAGCAGGATTGCAGCTGAAAGGGAATTGGGTTTGGATGCTCCTCAGCAGGGCACAGGAATTAAACCCCCTCTCCTCCCTCCTGCAGGAAGGGTCTCCCTTGGGCAGGTGAACTGCAGCAGAATTTAACTGGTGCAAGAGAACTGAATGAGAGAGTTGGTAACCCTGCCAGATTTATTGCTTTATTCATTATTTCTGCAGGCAGCAGCTGCAGAGCAGATTTAGGGACTGGCTGCAGTCAGTAACTGGCTGGCATGGCCCAATAAAGGCAGAAACCTCCCTTTGAAATAAAAGATATAAATCCCCTTCCTCCAAATTATTATAATTTGGAAATTAAGGGGCTCTCAGGCAAAGATATGGGAGTTAGGAATAACAGTTCTTTACTGGGAAAATTAAAATAGAAATGCAGTATTACACTTTGCTGTGTCCCCCACATGGCTGCTCACAGGGGCACACCAGCAAAGCTGCACCCAGACAAGAGAGGGGAGCTCTATTTTTTAAATAATTTATTTATTTTTTAATGAGGCAGAGAATGCATTTTGTTCCAGTGGGTGTGATGTGTTTCATACATCTGTCTTGGCCAAAAGAGAGCTTTAATAATAGATGTGAGGAGGAAGCACTGAAGGTTGTGCTGGTTGTATTAAACTGTTCCTGAATTTCCAGTGATGATGCAGCTCTTGGCAACACTCAGGTGTGCAAATTGCTCTTCACTCCCTCTCCTAAATGTTACACAGAGGGTGGTTTAGTGCTGAAGATGGAACCTGTTTTATAAACCTAAGTCTGGGTTTAAGGATGGAGCAGAGCACAGAGCCTTCAAAGCAACACCCAGACCCAGGTGCTGAATGTGGTTTTTGCCTTCCTGCAAATTTTCCACGTTCCTTTATTAATAACAAATCTCCTAAAATCTGTTTAAGATCATTACTTGCAGCAAATAAAAAGACTTCACACAAAGAGGAAACAGATGGTCCTGAATGCTGGAGATCTGTTTGAAATGTATTTTCACCCACTGTCTGGAACTTGTCTTGAGTTTAAAGGAATCCAAGATTAATTTCAGGCTCTGCAACACTAACACTGTGTAACCAGAGGGTTCCTGCTGGCACATCATCCAGTTTGCATGGCCAGTGCTGCCAGCTGAAACAGTGGTGCTTAAAAAAATAAAATAAAATAAAATAAAATAAAATAAAATAAAATAAAATAAAATAAAATAAAATAAAATAAAATAAAATAAAATAAAAATAAAATAAAATAAAAATCACACAGCTGCTGTCGTGTAGGACATTGTGCTCTTAGATGGGCATGGCTCTTGTCAGGTTGATATGATCACCCAAAATTAATGGGGGAGGAGGAAAACCTGAAGGCAGAGCTGAGGCTGTGGGTGCTCCATTTCTTGGAATAAAAATAAAAATAAAAAACAACAACAACAACAATAATAATAATAATAATAAAAATAATGATAATAATGATGATGATAATAAAAATAAAAATAAAAATAATAAACAGCAATAACAACAACAATAATAATAATAACGATAATGATAATAATGATGATGATGATGATGATAATAATAATAATAATAATAATGAAGAAGAAGAAGAAGAAGAAGAAGAAGAAGAAGAAGAAGAAGAAGAAGAAGAAGAAGAAGAAGAAGAAGAAGAAGAAGAGTTATCACCAAATTGGTCAGGACAGAGTTCATGGCTTTGACTTTTCTCTGGCACACTGAGGTTGCTGAGCAGCTGCAGGTGAGGTGTGAGTGATGCTCTTCCCTCTGCAGCCAGGTGCTCAAGGCTTCTCCCAGGCCTTGGATCTCTGATGCTTTTCTGCCTTTGCAGCAGGACAACAACAAATGGTGAGTAAAGTGCATCTGAAATGAAGCTCTAAATGCAAAATTTCAAGAATTATGGACTGTAGAATGAATTTATATTTGAATAACATCAGTGAATACCAGTCTGCTAGTCAAGCATTTATAAATAAAAAAAAAAAGTTGTCAAGTAAAGGGAGTTATTTTAGAAATTAATGACTTGTGGGATTTTTATGTAATGTATTTCTGTTGGAATCTTGTTTTGTTGAAATCTTATTTTCTTGAAATCTTATTTTTACCTCAAATCTAGGACTTGGGTTTTCTCACTTCTACCCCTCATCTTTTCACAGGAAGATTGGAAAAGCTGTATAAAGTGAGGGTTTATGGAGGAGGCATTCTCAGCTTCTTTCTAATAAAATTATGGAGAAAGAAAAGGTCAAGCAAGGTTTCACTTATCAGATTTTCTATCAGTTTTTCTCCTTTACCTTAACTGAAAAAAAATAATGAAAAATGAAAAGTATTTTTAAAAGCAATCAAAATGAAAACTTCTGTTCCCCAGAAAATAATAATTCAGATTTTTTTTTGAAGAATGGTGAATGACAGGTCTCTAACCTGGAAATACTTGTTATCCCCCCTCTGCCTCCTTCAGCCCCAAGTTCAGCCAGTCTGGCATCATGCTCAAGTGAAGCATTGAGAAGAAGTCTCATGGTTACTTTCTTTGGCAAAAGAAGGTTTCTGAGTTTTTTTATTTGGATGATGTTTTATTATTATTATTATTATTATTATTATTATTATTATTATTATTATTATTATTATTATTATTTTATTATTATTATTATTATTATTATTATTACTATTATTACTATTATTATTATTGTTGTTGTTGTTGTTTTGTTGTTGTTGTTGTTGTTACTATTATTTTGTTTCTGCTTTTTTTGTCCTTGTTTGAGACATAAAAATCTCTATTATTGCAAAACAAGCTCCCTTGCCCTCGTTTATCCTCAAGAAAAAGACAATCCATTTTTACCACCATTTCCCAGGAGTGAATGTTTTCCTGGCTGAGCCCTTGGGTGCTCCCAGTGGGTGGCTGGAGTGGATGTGCAGCACCTTCAGCCATCCCAGCTTCCAGCATTGCTAACAGGTCCTGAATGTGCTTTGTGGTCTTCCAAAAGATGGATTTTGCAACTTCCCTCCCAAACATGTGCTCTGAAAACCCACCTGGAGCTTCCCTGATGTAGATTAACGCACTGGGAGTGGCATTTTATGGAAATAGAGGAAACTAAGACACCAATTCAAGGAGTTAGTTTTATACAAGCACCACCAGCCCCTTCTTGGAGGTGTTTGTTGTTGCATTTGGACCTGTGACCCAAGATCAGGCACTGCAGGGTTTTTCTGCCAGCCTTGTTGCAGGCAGTTTCCTCCTGAACATAAGCTCATTGTTCCCCAGATGTAATTAGACCGAGTGTTATGACAGTTGGTGGGATTACAGCACTTTGATAAATGGCTTGTTTCTCAGAAGAGGAGGTTTGTGAAAACAAGACCATTCATCTCATTTCTCACTCATTTCCTCTGCCTGACTTCCTTCCCAAAATGTGCATGTGGACTGGGATGGGAGCTGGAGGGGAGATTTTGGGATTTCCCACAGCCCTGCCCTGCCCAGGGTGTCATTCCAGAGCTGGCAGGAGGGCTCCAGCTGCTCCCTGGTGGAGATCCAAGGAGGGCAGGACTTGGGGCAGAGTCCTGCAGAGCCCTCTCTGCCCTCTGCAGCACAGCCACCCACTCCTTCCCCATCCAGTGCTCTCCTCCACCTTTGCAGTAACAACACATTAAATGGTGTCAGAGCTCGTGGCAGGTGGTGGTGTGGTGCTGTGGAAGTCAGGGTGAATGGTGACTGGGGCAGCTCCCCCTTGTTTGCAGCTCCAGATGTTCTCCCACAGCTGGCAGGCTGGGTGAGCAGCAGTTTCCATTGCTTAGCCCATTCTGACTGATCCAAGCTCCTGCTTCTCAGAACTCCAATAACAGCCTGTAAATTCTCACCACAGGGCAAAGCTGGCTGCCCCCAGACCATCCTTTGGGCCTTTTCTGCAGTGTTTGCTTTTCTCCAGTCACTGGGGACATCCCCAGCCACACCAATATCTCAAGGATGACAGGAGTCAGAACATTCTCCTGACATTGGTCCTTTCTCACACCTGCCCTGGTGCTGTGAGCCTGGGGTTGAGAGATGAGCTGGGAAACCTTCATTTTGTGATTTCAGAACCATGGGTGGCACTGTGCACTCAGAGCCACGTCCCTGAGCCTGGCAGACTGTGCTGTGCACCCAGGGGAGCTGGCCTTGCCTCTCAGCACACATTCACCTCCTTACAGGGTGATTATCCATAGCTGGTGCAGCCCTTTCTCACCTTGCTGGAGCTGTAGGGTGATTCCAAGGTCATTTGGCCATGGCTGCTTCTCCAAGGGGGTTGGAGAGAAGCATGAGGAGCTTCCCTGTGAAGTTCTGCCTGCTGCAGTTAATCATTTATCTGTTTCCTGTGTCAGGGCTCAAGACAGTAGCTTTTCAGGGGTTTGAACAATGGTGACCATCCATTCCACTTTACAGCATAGTTTTTTATCTGAAATTGGGTTTTAGGCTTTCCTCTGTTGAGCTCTGTGACTGATCTTAAAAGCTTCTTGATGTATTACCCAGCCCTATTAGATTCTACTAGACCACTCCATCACCAAGAATTGATTTCCCCCTCTTCCCCCCTTAATGCTTGAACTCAGAAGGCCCTTAGGGCTTCTGGCTTAATTAAAAATTAAATTTACAGATAATTTCTCAAATCATCCCTTAAGCAGCCAGTAATAGTGATCACCTCTGAGTGGTGTGTGTCACTGTCATTTTAATGTGCTGTGCAGTAAATAGTGATGTGTCCCCTCAGTGAACCCTGTGTGGAGCAAGCTGCCCTGTGCTGCTCTCTATTTATGTGTATAATACAGAAATCAGTGTGTTCTGAGTCCTGGGGACCTATGTCAAACTCCAGCTTCAGTCCCTTTTTCTTCTTACCACAGAAAAAGAGAGAGCCAGTTGTCCTGCATTTATGAACACTTCAGTTTGTTTTGAAAACTATTTTCATCTCCCCCAGTTGTTCTCCCTGCAATTTGAAGATTTTTTTTTTTTGTTGTTCCCTTTGCTGGGATATTCAGTTTCCAGAAGTCCTTTTTCTTTCAGCTGAAAGGAAAGGGAATAGAAACAAGCTGCCAATCTAAAGTGGTACAAAAGGTCCTTGCTGTGATGCTTCACAGTGAACACACTGCTGAGGGTCTGTGAGGTGCTTCAGTATTGCAGGTGGCAAAAAGATCTTGGTACAAATCCCTGATGGCACCAGCAGAGTGGTCTGGTCACACCCTGGGTGGGAGGGCAGGCTGCTCCAGCAGGGAGGGGAGGGGATGCTGCTGGACTGGCTTGTGCAGTCCTGAATCACAGCCTGTTTGTCTTTGATATGTGTTATTTCCTGGAGTAATGTTGTGGATCAAAATAGCCCAGAAACATCTGATTGCCTGTAAAAGAGAAAAACTGGAGATTGCAAGTGCTCTGGAGCTGTTCTAAAGTAAATCTCTGTGTAACTGCACAAGATTGTTGGACACAGCTGGAAATTGTGTCTGTGGGGTTGGTTTTAGATGTTCATGTTCCCAGGGTGTGCTGAGACCAGCTCAGTCCCAAGGGCACCTGTACATGGCTAAAACACAGCACTGCACCAAGATCTCTGCCCCTGTCTTCTGGGATCCCTGGACTGTAAGACTGCCTGGTGTGAACTGCCTGAAATCTGGCAAGGAACCCCCTGACTCACACAGTTTTCCCTGGGAGAAAGATCTGGGGTGGGTGAGAAGAGGAATTCTTGTGTGGGATCAGTCAAAACAATGATTTTAATTCTGATCTGTTATCATAAGGCATGTTCCCATGCCAGGCTAAAAAGGATTCCAAGTGAAAAGCAGCATTAGGAAAAAAAAAAAGAAAAAGATAATTTTTACAATGTTGGGTTTTTTTCCTCATTTCTTTCACTTCCTCCTCCTCCTCTGTGATGTTCTGGCAAAATCTCTGCTATCTTGCCAAGTATTTAGCAAGAAAATGGTTCAGTTTCAGTATTTTTTGACAGCTCCATCACTGATCATTCTCTGGAGTCTGCCCTGTCTGCTCAACAGCTGGTTCTGCTCAAGGAGTCTGCTGGAACTATTTGTGCACATTTGTAAAGGATGGATTTAGATAATGCCACAAGAATTGTAGAGTCCTGCTGTTTTGGCACAGTGACATTTTCCATTTGCTTTGCACAGGGGTAAAGGATGATCCCAGATACTCAGTTTGGGACATGAGCTTGTCCTCCTTCATTGACTTTGAGCTGCCATGTGAGGTCATGGTCCTGTGGAGGGAACAGCTGAGCCTTTCTGGGTTTAGGGGAGTTTGTACAGAATCTGTGAGCTCTGGGTCTTCCAGGGCTGCTTTGGGGGTGGTTTTGAGCAGCTGTAGCTCAGGCCAGTCGTGGTTCAGATGCATGTCCCAGTGATGGATGCAGCAGGTGCCATTGGCACAGGAACATAATTGTCCCCTTCTCTGAAATGCCCTCTTGGGGTGCAAGCAGAGCTGCTGGGATTCAGAGGCTCTGGTTCAGCTCTTGGGGCTGTTGGGTTTGTTTGGTCCCAGTGCTGAAATAATGGCATCAACTTCAAGCCTGGTGCCTGTTGGATGTTCTTGTGTCCTATCCCACCTTCTCAGCAGCACCTGGCTCAGCAGCTCAGGCTTTCCCTCTGTCCCCCAGGCTCAGCAACCCTGATTTGTGCCTGTCCTTCCTGCTGAAGGCATAGCTGGTGTTCTCCCTGCTCTGTGGAGCTTTGCAGTGAAGCAGCAAAGACCCTGGTATTCTCTGTATGGATAAAAATGCAAAGAAATTAATGTGTGCATGTTAACAAATGCAATTAAACCCTCCTCTGCCTTCTGCTGTTTCTCCTCTCAGTCTGTGCCACCTTGCAGACCCAGTTCCTCCAATGCTGTGCTGCCTGGTTTTTTATCCAGACTTGTGTAACTTGTTTGATGTGGCTGTTTCAGAGCAGAGCCTTGAAGCAGCCCCTGTGCTGTGCCACAGTGCTGTGTGTCCAGCACCCCTGGGCTCTGCTGCAGCAGGGTGAGCAGAGCAGCCCTCTCCAGCTGCCCCAGTCATCTCAGGGGATGCTCCTCCAGCACAAGCTCTGCTTGTCCTGCTGAGCCCTGGTCTTGCCTCTAAGCTGGTTTTTCTCTCTGCTGACTTGAAGTAAATTGGCTTCTACTCTCTCTCCTCCCTCAAAAAAAAAAACTCAGAAAAAAAGAGAGGAAAGAAAGGATAAGAGCTAGCTTGGGAGCTGTTGCATATGTGAATGCAGCTTTAGAGTTCATCTGTTTCCCTTGGAGCTGCAGCCAGGGCGTGCTGCTTTCCAGCAGCCCTGGGAGGGTCCAGCTCTGCATCCTGCCTGCACCTGAATCCCAAACAGCCACCTGGGAGAGCAGCTCCTGCTCTCAGCTGGTTCTTGCTCAGCCATGGGGTGTTGCTGCCTGGTTTATGTGGCCTCTCTCCTCCCTGCTCCTCTGCTGCTTGAGTGCAGCCACTGTAGGAGCCATCTGCAGCTTGTGCCTTTATTCCTTGGGTTTCCAGGCTGGCAGATGGCATGGACAAAAAAAGAGCCTTCCTCTGTCTAAATTAAGCAATAACACATCAACTTCCAATCACATTCTTATTATCACCTCGTGATCACACTTCCATAAAATCCCCGTTTCCAGGCTGGGCATGGTGGATGTTTCTCAGCCTTATGGCTTGTGTCTGAGGGAAGTCTCTGTGCCACAAGCCCTGAAAGGACATTTCAAGAAATTACACACCTGTCCTTGCCTCCTGCTTTGCAGCTGGAGCAGCTCAGCCATTTGTTGCTGCTGGAATAAAACCTGGAAAACCTCCCATGCTCAGAGGGGTCAGAGCCCAGCCTGGTGAGTGAGCTGCTCATTGTCTCCTGTGCCCCCATTTGGGCTGGATTTGGGCACCACTGCAATCCAGCAATCTCATTTTAGAGCGTTTATCTTGCCACTATAAAAAGCAGTAATTTGATTCTGTTCAGTTACAGATTTTTTTCCTTCATTTGACCTGCTGGTTTATTATCTTTTTCTCATTTGGCCTAATTAAAGTGCTGTGTGCAGCAGCTTGTTAGACTTAGCTGTGCTCCTGCATCACTCTGGGAAATGCATCTTCTCTCATCACTTTGCAGCAAGACTGGCCCTGGGCAAATCATTTGTGGCAAATCACTTGACTGACTCAGCATCACCTCCCTTTCTGGTTATGGATTGTCTGTGGCAGATCACTGGTCCTGTTTCTCACCATGATTTCCCACTTAACTCCTGTGACTAATTCTTGGGCCCTTGCTGCCTGTGACTGGGCATTTGTGGTTCAAGCTGCTCCAGCTGGGTCTGTAATTTGTAGACAATGCTTTGGCTTCTTGATTGAATCAGTACTTCATGTAAATTCCAAATTTTCTTAGACATTCTGAATATTTTATTCAATCATTCAGCTTTACTGAAGACTTGCTTTATTGTATGTAGAAGTTGAATACAAAATACAGAAAAAAAGAAAATTACAGAAAATGTTTGTTTTAACCCTGACTATTTTATTACACACTCTTTTTTTTTTTGTTGTTGTTGTTGTTTTTTCAGTATTCCCTTGGTTCTAGTTCCTAGTATCCCCATCACCCCACAAAACAAGCTGTTTTTTTTTACTCCTCATTGTTTTTCCTGAGTGTGAGCAGGTTTGGAGCAGATTTTGGTTCTGCAGGCTGCCAGCACTGGGGCTCAGCTCAGCTCTGCAGGTCACTGCAGGGCCTGGCTGGGGCAGGTTGTGCCCCCAGGTGAGAAGTGATTTCTCCAGGAGGAGCCTTTTACAGCAGCAGGGGATAAGTTACAGCACAAATGAAAACAAAGAGCTCAGCTCCCTCTGCACAGAGCTCTAATGGAAAAACATGCTGACTATTTTCTGCTCTCCCCTCAAAAGCTGAGGTGTTTGTAAATTCCAAGCAGGTACTGACAGGTGACTAATTTATTTTTGTCAGCTTAGCAGCAAAGCCTCCCTTTGCCACCAGTTCATTTGTTGTGGCAGTGAGTTGGCTGACATTGAGATTCATCTGGGTTTTTAATGGATCTCAGTGATGCAGCACTGTGTTCAGCTGCATTCCCCTCTTTTTCTTCTAAAACTAATTAATTTCTAATTTCTCCCCTTTATTTCCTTAAGCTCTGTGTGCATCTACAGACAGGCATTTACAGTTTTCCTGAGGTGAAAAGCCCAAAGCTGCAGTTTGGAGGCTCATGAGGTCATTGCTGACTTCCAGCTTTATTTTCACAACCCACAATGCAAGAAGAAATGGAGAGGAATAGAGGCAATTTGATTTTTTTTTTTTTTTCCTTTTGTGGAAGATGCAATATGGCATTGCTGAGAAGGATCAAGGCTGATGTGCCATCAAACCATGAGTGTGTCAGAGGGTGCTGAGTCAGTCAGAGCTGGAGCAGAGGCAGCACTGAGCTCTGAAAGGCAAAGCTAAAAAAAATAAATGAATACCTTCTGTATTTACTGTGCATCTCCACCATCACATGAGGGAGGATCATCCTCTTGCCCTCCTGCTGTCCCCTGTCAGTGGCTGTGACCCAGGGCCAGCAGTGTTGGATGAAACAGGAAAACCTTACAAATATCAATGCTCAGATTCTGGGAATATGGAAACCATGAACGAGATTGAAACGAAAGCCACGTTTGAGATACCAAGCCTTAGTTACTGAATTACCATGAAACAGTGGGATGGCCAGCTAGGGGTAATCCCCTCTTGAAAGCTGGATAGTGGGTCCAAAATCAGAGACATCCCTGCCAGGGTCCAAAGAGCAGTTTTTAGAGTTTAAATTGTGACACACTATGGTAATGTAAGGATCCTTATAGGCTGTATGTAAATGCTATAGAATTTGTATCTTGTTTTAGATTGGTTCTTGGAAATTAGAATATTCATCACAGAAGAAGATTTATTGCATTGTAAACAGGAAATCGCTCTCTTGCTTTTACTCTTTCTTACCCCTCTTGCTCTCACTCTCTCTCTTACCCTTCTCTCCCTCCTGCTCTCTTCCTCTTCCCCCATTCTCTCTCTGTCCTGCTCTGGGCTGAGGCTGGCAGCCCTTAGCACGACTCTATCCCCACGCCCTTGCAATAAACCACAGCTGTACCACAGGAGCTTTGTCCCTGCCGTCCGTCTGTCCTGGCACAGGCTCGGGCACGGCAGGGCTCTGCTGAGCCGGGCTCAGCCTGGCACTGCTGCAGAGTCCGGGCAGGGTGGCACCGAGCTGGTCCCCAGTGTCACCAGGGTGGCACCGAGCTGGTCCCCAGAGTCACCAGGGTGGCACCGAGCTGGTCCCCAGTGTCACCAGGGTGGCACCGAGCTGGTCCCCAGTGTCACCAGGGTGGCACCGAGCTGGTCCCCAGTGTCACCAGGGTGGGCTGGCTGTGCCCGGGAGCACAGCACCACCCGGGGCAAGCCCCTCGTGTGCTCCTGTCCTCGCTGATGGGAAACGAGCTCGCCTCCGGGTGTGCTTTGCTCAAATCAGCAGCTCTGAGTCCTGCCCAAAATCCCCGGGCATCCCTTGTGCTGGGGGCAGCTCGCTGCCCTCTGCAGCTCCTCATGTGGCCAGACATCCCCTGATGTCACCTTTGACAGGATTACTCTGTCACATCCCGAGGTGTCTCCTTAGACCTGAGATCACCTCTGGAGGACATGCAGGTGGTCTGGAACCAGCTCTTTCCAATGCCCATCAATGAGAGATGCAGGAGCTGTTCTTGGAGCTTTCCATGGCTGTTTGTTGTTCCTTATCTCAGGAATGCTTTGTCCAGCGAACAGCAGTCTGCTCACCAGACCTCCAGGGCAGAACCTGCCTGGCAGAGGCAGGACTTGTCTTTTATACTCTAAATTACACACTAGGTATTTACAATTATTTTCCAATCCAATACAACTCTGTTAAACTGTCCAGCTCTGTCCCCATCCAATCTGAAAGTGCCAGCGTGTCACCCAGCATGGATGGCACGGAGAAGAAGGAGGAAGAGTTATCCACACCCCAAATTCTCCATCTTGGCCATGTGTCCCTTATCACAAACATTCTAGAAATCTGCTAATTCTACATTCTAACAGTCTAATTTACACTCTATTTATTTTTGCAGCTTGCATTTCTTCTCTTAATGTTGGTAAATTGTTCCAAGGAGCTAAATCCAGCCCCTGAGACACCTGGGTCTCATTCGAGGGTCTTTGGGGACCCTACCAGGGGGGTCTTAAACCTTCCAGGGAAGCCAGAGGAACACTCTGGACTCCCACATTACTCGTTAGAGTTCCTTGTCAGTCTCCAGCAGGAGCTCGTGGAAAAAGCCAGAGGACATGGCAGGCATCACCTTGTGCTCATTTGTGTGCTGCTTTCAGCATGTTAGTGTAAATAAGCACAGCAGCACTCTTGGAAATTATTGGTTGAGGTTTTTTTTGCACATCATTCTCCACTAAAGCAAACACAGCAATGGCTTGAACAGGTCTATGTCCTATCACCTGCATGCATAAATTTAAAGCAGCTGGAACTTTTTATTTATTTTCAACAGAGTCGCTGGGAACATCTAAATGTTGTTGGTATCCACGTTGAAAGGTATTTTTCTAGCACATTTCTAGACCCTTTAACTTCAGCAAAGCACTGAGCAGCTCAGATGGTGGGGCCATCTCAATTATCTGTCCTCTGTGCATTCCTCCCAGCCTCAGCCACAGCCCCAAGCTAACCACACCTCATTATTACTCTGACTCCACAGCACTAATTGACACAGAATGAAATTCAGAGCAGGAAACTCAGAGACTTTAGCATTCAGTATGAACAGGCTGCAAATTAGTGTTGCTGCTGTAAAGGTTAACTGAGATTGAAAACTGTTCTATTCTGCTGAATGTTTGCCTTTTCTGGGAAATAGCCATGACTGGCATCTGAGGAGCAGAGGGGGTGCAGAGGGAAGGAGAAACCTGAGCCTGAGGAGATCCTACAGCAGATTGCACATTGCTGTCAGCTTTAACCAGGACTTTAACCTGGACTGCCAGGCAGGTGTGAAACTCCTGAGGTCTTCACAACACCCCAAATCCTGCATGGGTGGGAACAAATTAATTCCAGCTCAGTGAGCTGCAGCTCTGGGAATCTGGAGGGGAGAACTGAATGCCCAAAGTGTACACGGGCACAACATTTATTTCTATTTCTCACCTTTAAGTCACAGATTTGTATGACTGAAAGAAAAAGTTATGGAGCAAGTCTTGCTTTTCAGAAATTTGTCTAAAGACCTCCTCCTTTTTTTTGGCAGATTTATGTTAAGGGTTTACTGTAAACACCAGAAATATCTGGAGTTGAGTCCATAGAAAATGTTAATTCTGGTTTGGGATGAACAGACACTGAATGTTTGTTGCTGAAACAGACCACAGCAGAATCATCACCTGCATTATGCAAATTTTCTCACATGATAACAGGGCAATCTTTTCCATGATTACAATATTAAAATTCTTAAAACTATGTTTTACCTTCAGTAGCAGTCTGCATCAACTCAAAAACATCAATTAAAAGGTTAGCAACACATATAAGAGCCAATAAAACAGTTACTACTTACAAAGAAACTCATTAAAACAAGCTCATGTATATAAAATATCTTTTTTCTTCCCAGACACTGTAGTGGCAGCTGACCCAAACCAAACTCACAGCCCATGTTTCAGCTGCAAGGTGAATTTCCATGTGGCACAAGGTGTGATTTCTGATGCACACAGAGCCAGTAAAAAAAAAAAAAATGGTTGTGAGAATGCAGGGGGATGCCAGAGGTGGGGCAGCCTCCCTTTAGTGCTGCTCAGACAGGGCTGAGGGCACAGGTCACTAATGACAATGTGCTGCACAGGCTGGTGAGGGCAGGCAGGTGCTGTGGAAAGGGTTCCCCAGTTTCACTATAAATGAATGGAATGGGATGGAATGGAATGGAATGGAATGGAATGGAATGGAATGGAATGGAATGGAATGGAATGGAATGGAATGGAATGGAATGGAATGGAATAGAATAGAATAGAATAGAATAGAATAGAATAGAATAGAATAGAATAGAATAGAATAGAATAGAATAGAATAGAATAGAATAGAATAGAATAGCATAGCCTGTTCTTCAGGAAGACCTGTGTAAATGCTGTCTCACACCATGGATCTTCAATTTTTTCCCCTGCTGGCTCCTTGCTCATGCATCAGCTGATGGGATGTAGCAGGAGCCCTTCAGATATTTGACCCCACTTTGTGAAATGAACCAAATCTGCTTTTCCCATCTGCAGGTTCAGTGCCCTGGAGAGCAGGTCTGGGTCCTGGTGTGGAGAGGAGTTTTCCTCTCTCATCCTTTCTGCAGAAAGTGGCACCTAAAAGCCAGAGTAGGGTCTGAACCCCTCTCACATTAAGTTCCTGGTGCTGTCATGGTATTCAGCATCAAATTTTTAAAGGTATTGGACTCAACATGGAAGTGGCCAAACACTCTGTACCTTGCACTAGATAATAAAATTAGTCTTGTTTATAATTATTAAGTGGAAAGATAATTCTGCATTACCTGCAAAAAACATAAATGATTGCTGCTTCCAGCCCTTTGGCAGGTGCTGTGTCCAAGAATGGACTTAAGATGGGTAATTCCAGCTCAGAAATTCATACCTAATAGTGTCTAACCTCTTCTGTCAGCTAAAATAAGGAAAATAGTATTTTCACTTAGTTGTTTTCATTTTTATTTTTCTTGAAATGCATGCCAGTGCACCAATTAAGTAATTCCTATCTCAGTTTTAAGAATAATTTACAGGGAGATCCTCCTGAGTTAAATAATCTTTTGTGAAAGATTGCAGTGGAAATGTCTGTCTTCACTGTGATCAGACAGCTTGACTCTGAGCAGCTGCATTTCATCAAAGATGACTTCATGCTATGATTTGCTAACAGCAGCCTGTGTCATGTCCTGTATCTACTATTAGCTTATCAGGAGATGGGAAAATAATATAAATATTCAGTGATGAATTTAGCACTGACATATTGCAAAACACAGATGCTGAATCTCAAAACTGTGAAATGAATGGTTCACAGGGTCTGATATTACCCCCAACATCCAGAACATGTTTTGGTTTATTTCTGAATGAAAACATCTTTTTCCATTTTCAGCATTTCCCTGGTGTGGGAAGCACAGACCATGTCCATCCTGAGGTTGTGGGGGAGCCTTGTCCTAACAGGAGTGTCATGATCCTAATCTCATTCAGCTGGATACCCCTCCAAAGCTCCACAGTTCCTTTTATAATTTAATTTAATTTAATTCCTCTGGAGGTGGGCGTGGAGCTCCTGTGTTGAATTCCAGTGTTTTCCCCTTGCTTCCTCCCCAGAGCTGTGGTTTGCAGTGGAGCTGCATGCACACTCATCACTAACAGCAGATCTGGTTTCATGCCATGCACAAATCCTTTCTCTAGCATGGAGTAACATTTTCTGTCACTTTGCTTTTTGGGTGGTTGATGTGTCTGCTTCCTTGCCCTCCCCAAGAGCAGAGGGATGAGGATGAGGCACTTAAACCAGTGTGTGTGCTTTGGGCAGGAGAGGAACGTGCATCAAATGATGAGTGTGAGCCTTCCCTGGCTGGGTAAAAGGATGCTCCAAGCCCCAGGAATGACACATCACCAAGGCCAAGCTGTTTCCCCAAGGAAAGTTATTATTATTATTATTATTATTATTATTATTATTATTATTATTATTCACAATAATAATAATCATAATAGTAATAGTAATAATAATAATAAACCCACCATAGTTTGGGTGCACTTTTGCCTTGAAGAGAGATTTTTAATACAGGGTGTCCTTCAGAAGCTGGTTTTGTTTACCTCAATCAGTGCTAAAATATTCATTAAAGACAGCAGAACTGCTTTGTATTATGCAAAGAAACTTCATATTAAATGTTGTCTGTATGTGTTCAGCATATGAATACATTATGTTCTGAATGCTCAGACACTGCAAATAGTTGTTGTGGAAAAGGATCCTGATGACTTTCTAAAATATGTATTTGATTAAAAAAAAAACCAACCTCAGGGATATATCAGACCTCTGGATAATTTTTATGTGAAAGACTGATCAAAACTTCCCCCAGAGTTATTCCAGAGGAATAAATTGATGTAAAGAGAGAGATGGACAGAACCAAGCAGCTGCTGCATCTTTTCCAGCAGATGTTGTCTCTGGTTGCTTTTTCTGCCCTCCTTGTGTCTTTTGGTTTTGCTTTTTTGGATTATGGCCCTTCCTGCTGGGCTGGCTCCCCCCAGATGTGCTGCCCAGGCAACACCTCAGCTCCTGTCTTCCAGTGTGAAGGAATTTCATTCTGGTGGCATTAGTCACACTTTTCACAAAGCAAATTAAAAATGCTTTGCAAAATGTTTTCTAATCCTCGGCCTAAGAAGCTGGGGAATTCCAAATTAAACTTGGCTTTGGGCATGTGTTGGTAAGTGGCAGATTGAGCTGCTGCCCTCCCACCCTGTGTTTGTGTCCCTCTGGCTGAGTATTTCCTGGAGCCTTTGTAGGAAAATATGTCTGATCTGCAATATATCACATTATTAGGGTGGTTTTTGTTCCAGCAGATTGTCATAATATTTTAGGGAGTTTGTGTTGATTTTGCTGTCAGGAAATGAAAGTGAGATTCATGAATAAGTACAAACTAAATAAATCTGAGATAAATCTGGTTTCTCTAAGAGCAGCAGTGTTAGCTCTGGAGTGACTGGGGGTAGCTGGCTCCTCACAACCAGCCTTGGTTGTGAAACCCACACAGTGTCTGAGAATTTCTGAAAGAGGAGTAAAAAGAGGTGACCTGACAGCCACTTAATAAGGCAATTTTAGTCAAAATATTGTTTTTCCCTTGGAACTTTCCCATTCAAGTTTCCTAATTGGATATTGTTTACTATTCTAACAGACACTTAGATATTAATGCCATTATTGAGATGAAACTGTGGTGAAAATTTCCTAGCCATTTTTATTCATCCAGTGTCCTGAGCTTATTCTTCTGCCTTTTGTCATAATCTTGTATGGAGCTACTTGCAAGTGAGCACTTTGCTATCCCCCAATTGCTATAACTCAATGTGATGGCTTTCAGTAATGGAAAGCCCTAAAATATTTTAAACTAATAAAAATAATAAATAATAAACTAAATATTTTTAAATAATTAAACAAATTCCAGAGGAAATAATGTGAAAAATATTATTTGCAGCAAATGCAGACCTTAGTTTTGGTTTTACCTGTCCATTGCTGCATTAAAAAACTATTCAAAACTATACAAAAATATGGATGTCTTCAGCCAGAAAGACACTAGAGCCATGCCATGAATATTACCAAGACACCAGCTTGGAGCCTGGATTAGTTCTCACTTCAGGCAATTATTCAGCTGCAGGTTTTTCTGGGGCTGCAGTGATGGATGCTGCAAGGGGGAAAATACCCTTCAAACTTCATGTCCAGCTACTTGAATGAAAAGGGTAAAGAATATTTATATTATTTATATTTATATTTATATTTATATTTATATTTATATTTATATTTATATTTATATTTATATTTATATTTATATTTATATTTATATTTATATTTATAAATGGTCCTGGAATTCTGAGAGAGGAGAGAGGTTTGAGGGACTGTGAATAGAACCTGAGGTATAAACCCCAGTTGGATGAAGTTCTCCCCACTGGCTCCCCCTTGCCATGACAGGACTCTCCTCCCAGAGAGGTTTGCTCCTCTCCCTGCTCTCCCTTGAACTCTTTTCTCAAATAGATTTGATTTGTTATTTTCACCATCTGACTGCTCTAATCTGTCAGATTTATGATCTAATTATTTTACTTTACTATTAGACCCCGAATTAATTAACACTGCAGTGGTGCTGGCTCATTAGCAATATTCATTGGGGTCATCCCACACCCTGAAGTATATCATCAACCTGAGGACATGCATTTCCTTTTTCAATGATCACATTATTCACTTGTCCTTGCTGCCCACTCCTGTCCCACTGCATGTTCTCATCCCCAGCAGCTCCCAGGTGTGCTCCTGCTGGGCAGTGGGATCTCTTCTTTCACTTTCTTCTGTGCAAACCATCATCCCTGATGTCTCTGTGGGGATCAGCTGATTTATTGTGCATGCAAAACAGAGATAGCTCACTGAATTCTCCTACTTTGGTGTCAATCTATCAGCTGTCAGGTCTCCTAAATAACATCTGGCTGAGTGTGCTGTTTCTTTATTTGCTAATAAAGCCATTTTTCCTCCTATCATCTGGCAAGTGCTACTGCTCAGAGCTTGTGTTTCCTTTATGTTGTGGCTCTGAGGCTCATTTCAAAGCAAACCTCTCAGCCCCAGTTGTGATGGGATTGTCTGTCAGAGATGGTGTTTATCAAACACTGCAGGATATTCACCTGCAGTCTCAGAATATTCACCTCCAGTCTCAGAATATTAACCTGCAGTCTCAGATTATTGACCTGCAGTCTCAGAATATTCACCTCTGTGTCTCAGACACTTCAGGAGCCTGGTGCTCATGGTCTGAGACAGCCACAACCTCATGACTCCAGATATTGCCTCAGGCTCTGAGGAATGTCTCTGTTTGGGAGGTTTGAACACCCTGTGCTGGATCAGGTGAGGAGGAGCTCTAGGGAAGTGTTGCCATCCTGGTTGTTGTGGTGTGCTGGTTCCTGAGGTCACCCCCTCTCCAGAGCCTGCAGAAAGACAAACCTGCATGGAACTGGCACCTCTCTCCTCACCTGACTCACACTGGCAAACAAAGCCAGGAACTTCCTCAGGTTAATGCTGGTCAGCTCAGCAGTATGTCCAGAATTTCCACTTTCACTGAAGTCTAACTTAGAATTGTATTTAGGATTACAATTCTGATGAGCTATCAGAGGTCTGAAGGGAAAATAGATGTGAGCAAGTAATTCTTGATGTTAGAGATATCAGGGTTACACAAAGAAAGTTATTCTAAGGTTTTGGGTTCCTTTAAGAGGAGACAGATATATATCTGTAATAAATGGAGAAAAAAAAAAATCTTGAGCCTTTAAAACCTGGAAACAAAAGCACCCAGATCCCTAGTGCACCTCAGTGCATGTCTGTAAGCACTTCACAGCAATTGTCCTTCAAAGTTCCCAGGCTGGAATTGCAAACAATTTGGAAACAAATTATTTAGAGAGAGGAAAGAAGGTGTGTGGCATCCAAAAGTGTGATAAATCCTCTGGAGCTTGATCTGGGGTGAAGGAAACGCTTTGGAATGTCTCCAGGTCCAAACAAATGGAACAGGATTTTGATTTAGCAGGACCCAACCCCTGCTGCCCTAGTGCCAGCTCATTAATTGCAGCTGCCAGTGCCACTGCCCTGCTCTGGGTGTGCCTGGTGTGGGTGTAACTGGGGTTACCCTGTCCTGGGGAGTGGAGGGACAATGACACTCTCTGCTGTGCACTTTAATTGCACAGCTGTTGCATCTCAGAATGGGAAAAGGGGCAAAACCTCTGCTTAACTAGAATTACTTTCTTTATATGAGAGGGGGAGAGACTTCACTTGATTAATTTAAGCCTGCTTCCTGCCTTTCATCAGCCAACAAGAGCTTTTTGTGTGCTGGGGTGGGATTGCTGAGCTGGGGGACAGGGATCAAAGGCTGCTGTTCTCTCTGGGTGCTTCCCAGCCCAGGCCTGAGGAAGCACCAGGACCCTGGGGCTGCTGCAGGGACCCAGACACAGACTGGGGCTGGCAGCTTTGTGCTCCAGGCTCCACCAGAATCTCAGTCAGGAACTATTTTTGTTTCAAGCGTTTCTCTGCATTATTCAGGACCCGGGGCCCTTTGCAGATCCCTGCTGCACACAGAGGCTGCTCTGTGCCCTGGCTGGGGATGGAGAGGGAGCCCCTGTCCTTGCAGCCCTCCCAACCCACCCTGCAAACCCAAACTGCACCAGTCCTGCCCTTGGGGACAGTGCAGATGTGCCCAGATGTGCCCAGAATTTCTCACTGCCTTACAGGTTCCAAATGTCTGCAGGAGCATCAGTAGCTCTGTGCTTTAGATGGAGCTGGTTCCAAATTTATAGCAAAGTTTCATCTGGAAAATGCAATATGAGGTTAGACCAAGGCAGAGGGTTTTAAATTTATTTTTCTTCTTTTTGTTAGGAAAGTTACCTGCAAGAGGCATCATGCTTTTCCTGGAATAGTCACTCACCTTGGGGTGCTTTGCTGGTGTTAGAGGAACAAAGTGTCTGTTGCAGACTGAGTGGTTTATACAGACATGAATCTCCATTTATTGTCCCAGAAGGACATTCAAGACTATTTCCTAACTAAAAAAAGCAAGAATTTCTCTGAGATTTCTAGTGCTTTATCCCATGGGTGGTACAGAGCACAGTGAGAATTGCACCACAGCCAGTTACCAGACTGCAACATTGCTGTTCTTGACAGTGCCCTTAAGGCAAAGAGCCTTGGGTGCTGGTGTTGGTTTTAATGAGGGGGTTTCTTTAATTCTGTCATGGATGTAAAGGTCACAGAAATAATGCACTGAAAGAAATGACAAGAGCACTCTTAACCTTTCCCTCCTCTGAATCCCAAGTGTCCATCCCTGGGCACCATGGGCACAGGGGAGGCTGGGGCAGGGAAATGCTGAGCAGCTCTTGAGAGCCCCCAGAGCTTTGCTGAACCTTATTCCTGATTTTTTTGCTGCTTTCTCACTCTGCCCTTGGGTGTCTGGGGTTGCTCTGCTCTGTCCTTGCCCTGAGTATCTGTGATCTGAAACACTCTGTGGGGTGAAGAGGATCAGAAGCAGCACTGTGGAGTGGTGTTAAAAGAGATGCTTTACAGAGCACACAGGAATGATTTCCTACAGAAAGGAAAGTGGTGCCCTGAACCCTCTTGAGCTGGGGGTGAGTCAGAGCCTGCCAGGCACACTGGGCAGGAGAAGGGCAGTGCTGGCCTCACAGCACTGGCTCTCAGCTCAGGATGATCAACATCTCCTTGGAACTGCTCTGGAGATGTCACAGCTCTGCCTTTGCTCTGCAGCCTGGGAGCAAAGCTGTGATGTGGCAACAGAGGGAGTGCAGGTACTGGCCACAGAGCACCAGGCTGCACTGAGGGTGAAACTGCCAGACTCCTGAGCAGGCAGCCTGACAAACACTGTTTTGGAGAAAAGAAAAAGAATTTGGAGTGGAAACAAATCTTGTGTGATTTTACAGTTTCAAATTGATGGTACCCAATATTTTTATTTTTGATGAGAACATGAATGCAGTGGTTCCTAGAGGTGTGGAGATGAGCCTGCTGTGCTCTGCAGGACTTTCCATGACTGTGGCTGCAGGGAGGGTGTCTCTGGTGCCTCAGGTGGGGTCACTGCTGTCCTGGAGGGAGGCTGGTCACAGCAGGTGCCATGGGCACAGGTTCCTCTGAGCTGCTGCTGAGCCCTCCTGTGGTATCAGCAAGGGCAGCACTGTGTGCCCCTTGCATTAGAAACCTTACAAAGATGACCCCTCAAATACATTGGAACACTGGTAAATTTTGAGTAAGTTCATGGTGATGTAAAGAAAAAAAAAGACAGTGGTCAGAATGGGAGAGCAGAGTTGCTAAAAGCTCCAACACATCTGGAAGTCTGAAGAAGATGAAGCAGAATTTTCCTGTGTTTGTATGTGCTGAGCTCTGCCACAGAGGAGGATGGCCAGAGGGAATTTTGTTGGAGTGATAGCCCTGATGCACTTCAGATGTTTGGGTTTGCCCAGTAAAACAGACCCTGGTCTGGTTTTGGGAGTGCCATCCTAACTTGGCACATCTCAGTTTTTAACTGAAGCATGTGGAAGATGTGTGCAGCTGCAGCAGAAGTGAGGAGTGACTGAGGCTGAAGCATCTGCCTGGAAATCTTGGCAGGGCTGATGGAGTTTGTGATGAAAGTCTGGAACAGGACTGGGATATGGAACAAACCAGCCTGGGATGATCTGTTGGGAGATCTTGACTGAGCTGTGGTGTGGCTCAGCTTGCCATGGAGCACAGGCTGGCCTCAGCACACTGGTGGGTGCCAGCAAAGCCCAGGGACTGAGGAGAGGGTGAGGAGCATCCTGCAGTGCTGTCACAGCTGCAGCACCAGCATTTCAAGCTCCACTGTGGTGCTGCTCGGGTGATGACAGCCTGAGCTGCACAGGATTAATCAGATTAATGTTATCTCTGCAGCAGAAGATGAATGGGCTGGGAACCTGGAAATGAAAGGGACACATACTGAGTTTAAATGGGAATTGATACACCACCCCATGTATTGGCAGAGACAAAAATTGTAGTACTGCAAAGGGAGTCATATGGGGTGGAAGGTGAGCAGGTAAAACTCTCTGGTTTTCAGGGATCAGCTAAAGGAATGTGAGCCAGAGGAGACAAGGGTAAAAAACTGGAAAAGATTTTGCCATGATAACATGTTGTTGTGTTTGAGTAGACTGAAGCCCTTGGTGTTTGTAAATCTGGGAGTTAGTTCACTGAAAGGTCAGTGGCTGAGTCTCTGAGAGGGAATTGAAGGATGTCTCCAGGGGATGAGAAAGTCTCAAGAGAACAGCCTAGAGCTGAGAAAGCCCTGAAGCCATGTCTCAGCAGCCTTTCCCTTCTGCTGTGGCAGGAATGAAAAGATGAGCTGAATTTCTCCTGTTGGTGTCAGATACTGAAAATAAGTGTGTTCACTTTGGCTTTTATTGGTTATAGCAGGAGAGAGAAATGGAATATTTAGCTAGTGCTGGAAGAGGTAAATTAAAAGTGAAATTTCTCTACTGCTGCTGAAAAAAGCCGAGTTGCTGGCTTGGGAGGAAGCAGAGCAGAAAGGGCTGCTGTGGGCAGTGCTGCTCCATCTCCCTTGCACCAAACTGCTGCTCAGCAGAGCCAGGACCAGAGCTCTCCTCCCAGCTGTGGAACTGGAGTGCTCCCTGTGCTTCTGGGGTGCACAGCTCCCAGGGGGCTCTGGAAGGGCTGCAGGGAGCTCTGGGGGCAGCTCAGCAGGACTGGCTGTTCTGGCTCTCTCCATGGATGTGTGCAGTGCTTTAGGTGCAAGGGGAGCCCCAGCCTGTGGCAGAATGAGCATCATGTGCAGGCTGGCAGTTTGTCAGAGCAGGGGAGGCAGCCTGGGTGCTTCTCCATCCCTCAGTGGTATCAGAGCAGGGGATGCAGCCTGGGTGCTTCTCCATCCCTCTGAACTGTTAGAGCAGGGGATGCAGCCTGGGTGCTTCTCCATCCTCAGATTTGTCAGAGCAGGGGAAGCAGCCTGGGTGCTTCTCCATCCCTCTGAACTGTTAGAGCAGGGGATGCAGCCTGGGTTCTTCTCCATCCCTCTGAACTGTTAGAGCAGGGGATGCAGCCTGGGTGCTTCTCCATCCCTCAGTGGTATCAGAGCAGGGGAAGCAGCCTGGGTGCTTCTCCATCCCTCAGATTTGTCAGGGCAGGGGATGCAGCCTGGGTGCTTCTCCATCCTAGAGATTTGTTAGAGCAGGGGAGGCAGCCTGGGTGCTTCTCCATCCTAGAGATTTGTTAGAGCAGGGGAGGCAGCCTGGGTGCTTCTCCATCCTAGAGATTTGTTAGAGCAGGGGAAGCAGCCTGGGTGCTTCTCCATCCCTCAGTGGTATCAGAGCAGGGGAAGCAGCCTGGGTGCTTCTCCATCCCTCAGTGGTATCAGAGCAGGGGAAGCAGCCTGGGTGCTTCTCCATCCCTCAGTGGTATCAGAGCAGGGGAAGCAGCCTGGGTGCTTCTCCATCCCTCAGTGGTATCAGAGCAGGGGATGCAGCCTGGGTGCTTCTCCATCCCTTAGAGCTGTTAGAGCAGGGGAAGCAGCCTGGGTGCTTCTCCATCCTCAGATTTGTCAGAGCAGGGGAAGCAGCCTGGGTGCTTCTCCATCCCTCTGAACTGTTAGAGCAGGGGATGCAGCCTGGGTTCTTCTCCATCCCTCTGAACTGTTAGAGCAGGGGATGCAGCCTGGGTTCTTCTCCATCCCTCAGATTTGTCAGGGCAGGGGATGCAGCCTGGGTGCTTCTCCATCCCTCAGAGCTGTCAGAGCAGGGGAAGCAGCCTGGGTGCTTCTCCATCCCTCAGAGCTGTCAGAGCAGGGGAAGCAGCCTGGGTGCTTCTCCATCCTAGAGATTTGTCAGAGCAGGGGATGCAGCCTGGGTGCTTCTCCATCCCTCAGATTTGTCAGGGCAGGGGATGCAGCCTGGGTGCTTCTCCATCCCTCAGTGGTATCAGAGCAGGGGAAGCAGCCTGGGTGCTTCTCCATCCCTCAGAGCTGTTACAGCAGGGGAAGCAGCCTGGGTGCTTCTCCATCCCTCAGATTTGTCAGAGCAGGGGATGCAGCCTGGGTGCTTCTCCATCCCCCAGAGCTGTCAGAGCAGGGGAAGCAGCCTGGGTGCTTCTCCATCCCTCAGATTTGTCAGAGCAGGGGAAGCAGCCTGGGTGCTTCTCCATCCCTCAGAGCTGTCAGAGCAGGGCATGGCAGCACGAACCTGGGTGCTTCTCCATCCCTCAGATTTGTCAGAGCAGGGGAGGCAGCCTGGGTGCTTCTCCATCCCTCAGAGCTGTGTGTGCTCAGAGGGACACAGGGCAGAGCTGCAGCATGTCACACAGAGCAGAGGTGGGTCAGAGGGAGCAGGGACAGGGATGCTGCAGCTCTTGCTCTTTGTTTCCCTGCAGCAATGGGACCAGAGTTCAGCTGTTTATGCCCTTGCTGGTGTTGGAAGGCAGACACCACAGGGCAGGGGTTCTCAGGGATTTACCTCCCAGTGAAATGATCTGCAGGCACAGAGTGAGCTCACACATGCAGGTGAGGATGGAATTTAGTGGCAGGTGAATCAGCTAGGCTTGCTGTGGGCAGGAGCTTCTCACACAGAAAAGATGTGATTTCCTCTCACTCTGCTCATCTGAGTGCTTGGACAGGCTGTGAGAGGGAGAATTGCATTTTCTTTCTCTTTGGGTTTTAATTATTTAAACTTTTTTATCAGAAGTGAATGGGAAATGCATTTATTTCCAGAAATGTGTTTGCAGGAGCTGCTGGGAGGCATTGCAAACACTCAGGCACTCAGGCACACCCCACAAAGAATAAATGGGGAATTGATAGATGTGAACAGACTGTAGGTCTGAGTAATCGTCCTCCCAAATTCTCTCCAGGGAATGCTGTTAGAGTCTGAACATTGTGGGAGGAGAACTAGGATTTATTCTGTGAAGATTCACTTACCATAAATAAATAAAAATAAATAAGTAGGCTAAATTAGTAATGAATAGTTCAGCCAGCTCTAATGCTAAATAAACACACTGAATTGTAATGAAAATACTAAAGCCTGTTTGAACTGGAGCTAGAAATCCAAGGAGAAATAACTGTGTGGCACTTAAATTAGCACTCACCATAAAATATAAATATATGACATAAAATATAGATATTTTTTTTTCTACCTCGTGAGATTTTAAAGATTCATCTGTTCCCTGTGTTTGGGAGGTTTGAACTAGGCACTATTCAGTGCTACAGAGTGACACAAATCACTGAAGTGTTATAAAATCCCTTGATGTATGCCCTTGGACAGTAACTATATTTGTAGAGGCTCTCATGGGGGTGCATTTATACTGATAGGAGGCTGCTTTAAATTCATACACTTATCTCCATATAAAGCATTTTTATAGGATTTTCCACGCTGTGGGGGGTTGTGTGGCTTTAATTACACAACCCAGACTGTACTGGTGAAACTCACAGGCAAAGATAAGCCCTTTAGCAAGGCAGACTCCTGCACTTGAACTTAAAAAGAAATAATTTTCTTCTTGTGAGGTGCCCCAAGAAGAGGTGTACAGATGGATATCTGCTCTGCAGGCAGGAGGGGCAGTGTGTGCTCCCAGCCCTTGGAGAGGTTTGTGGCTGCTGAAGGGCCACTAATCAGCATTTTGGGACACTTTATATCATTTATTAAACTCTGCAAACTGGAGTGAGAGTCACAGACTTTAAAGCAGCTTGAATAAAAATGAACAGTGGAGGCAGAGGAAAGCAAGGTGCAAATGGAGCTCCCAAAAAGTGAGTGTTTTCTCTGGAGAAATTGAGGCAGAGCCCTGGGGTGATGGGCAGGACCTGCTGCAGGGCAGCTGAGGGGCTGGCAGGAGCAGCAGTGCTGGATTTTGGGGCTCCTTGGATTCTCAAACACCAGGAACAAAAGCACTGGAGCTCCAGGGGCAGCTGGAGACTGATTCCAGTGGTGGAAAGAAATGTCTCAATGTGCAGAATGGCACCTCTGTGGCCAGCTCTGGCAGTGATGGGGAAAAGAGCTCTCAGGAGCGAAGACTCAGGAGTTCACTTGATAAAAATAGGATTATCTCCATCCCTAAGTTCAGCAAAGCAGCTTTTAGAGGCAGGATGTATCTGCACTCTCTGGCTGCATTACACAAAAAAAGAACATAAGAACTTAGAAGAAACTAATAAGGTATGTAGCATCCCAGTGTGAACTGAAAATGAAAAAAATGAGAGAGCTTTTTGCTTTATTATAATAACATGGAGCAGAGTGCAAGAATGGCTCTGCATATGAAACAGGAGGATAATCAGCCCAAAGCTCAAATGATCCTGCAATGGAGGCACCAACACTGGAGGCAGGCAGGAGAGTTAATAAATTAAGGTGCAGCTAAAATAGATTCATGGTCATTTAACAAGGTGTCAGGAGAAAGGAGCATCATGTATTTAAGTCTAACGTGCAAACAACTTTAAACAGGAAAGAATAAGGGAAGGAGAAAATGGGGGAAGAATGCTCTAAGAAAAGGATATAAATTGTGATTTTAAGCTCTGCCCTGCAGCAAGTGGGTGAGCTCACCTGTGCAGGTGATGGGAAGGGCTGGCTGGTGCTGGGGGTGCTGTGGGAGGTTTTTAAGGACAAAATCCCTTTTTGCTGAATGAGCAGCCAGGGGCTGAGCCCTCTCTGAGCACAGAGCTCTGCCCTGCAGAGTCCAGCACAGCTGGGCACTGAGCTGTGCCTGCTGTTCATGGGGAGGAAAAAAGGGAATAATTCCATTTCTTACAGTAATATTGCTGCTCCTCTGGATGTATGTGCCTAAACATGCTCTCTAAGAGCTGTATTTTAAATTGTACAGAAGTGAATACTATCAAAGAAAACCACTCCTCTTATTTTATTTTATTATTTTATATTTTATTTTATTTTATTTTATTTTATTTTATTTTATTTTATTTTATTTTATTTTATTATTTTATTTTATTTTATTTTATTTTATTTTATTTTATTTTATTTTATGGGATTAAAATAGTGACATTAATTTCAACATGTAATGGTTTTACTGTGGTGATGTTTACAGCCCTTCCACATGCATTTTTTGTGACTTGTTTAGCATTTACTGTCAGTGCTGTTCTCTGAAACAGGCTCCTTGCTGACATGGACAATTTATAAATACTTTATACAGTCAGAATGTATTTATGCAGAACAACAATTTGGTTATTTCCAGAGGCTGAACCACTAACAGTTACATTAGAGAGACAGAAATGACTGAACTTGTGCTCAGGAAGGGCTGCTTTGGGCTGTCACCCTAATGAATCTACTGTTGCTAGATAAAAATAGATAAAAGTTTGAGCTTCAGGTTTTGACTGCTTCAAAGTTGCCTTAGAAAAATGAAAAATACCTTAGAAAAATTAAATATAAGGTCTTGCATCTTCTAAAGTTGATGTAAAACTTCACTGCTGTCAGCAGCACAGGTGTGAGGCTTGGGAAGAGTTACTGTGTGAGAAATGTTCTTTGCTTTATGAATCAAGTGTTTGATTTAAATTTATAAATGTACTTTATAAATCCCTGGTTTAAATCTCTTATTTGAGGCAGTAAGTTATCTTGTGTCACAGAGCTAAGTCTAAAAAACAAACCTAAAGGAGGAGCAGCTGTAGAAAAATGTGATCCTGATCCTGCACACTGGGATCCAGCAGGGAAATGTCTCATGGATCAGTTCTGCTGTCAGACCCAGCAGAACCTGCTCTGGATGATGGTTCAGGGGTGCTGCAAACCTGTGAGTGAGCTGGGCAGGGGGTGGTGAGTGTGAAAAACCTCTGCAGCTGAGCTGTGAGTGCAAGAGGTTTGCAGGGTGGAGTTTTGGTTTGATTTGCTGTCCTCTGTCCAGATGGAGCTGAGTGCCAAACACTGGCTGGCCCTTTGCAAATCCTGCCAAGTTTCTGTGTTGTGGAGAGCAGAGCTTGCTGCAGCAGGGCAGAATTAACTCAACTGCAAGTACAAAACCCCTTTTCCCAGTTCCTGCCATTTCAGTCCCTCTCTGGGATCCATCAGGATGCAGCTCAGCTCTGCAGAGCCCTTTTCCCTCCTGCTCCATCCTCCCTGAAACTGCTGCAGATCTTCCCAGCAGCTCTGCTGGCTTTGTTTGTTTGTTTGTTTGCCTTCCATTATCCTCCTTGTTCCCCATTCTTTGGGGTCAGCAGATGACCAGATCTGCCCAGTTTATCCCTGTGTGTGGCAGGAGAGTCCTGGCTCAGCCAGTGAGCCATGAACTTGTATTTCTGTTTGCTGTGGCTACACCCTGCACGCTGCCAGTCACCCACCATATTGATGAGATTAGCTGGTAATTAAAAACCCAGCCAAGCCAGGCAGGGGAAGATGACTCAATTAGCAGAATGTCACCGAATCTAATTTACTTTGCTTATCACAGACTTACTCTCTAATGAATTAGAAACGAAGAACAGGACACCTTCAGAGGGAGATGGAGGGGCTTAAAGGCTGCAGTGCTTCCTAACCCCTTTGTGGCCAGGGTTTGATGCTGCTGGTCCCACAAGGGCTGCTCCCAGTTCCTGTGTCCTGAGGGAGGGAGAGCAGGGAAGACCTGCTGCTGGCTACTGAGACTGAAATAGGCTCTGCTTTCTTTATAAACCTGTGAGTAAGCAGGGCTTTGGATGTCCCTGGAACTGTGCTCAGGGACGAGCTCTGTGATTGTGGAACTGACACTGAGTGTGGTGTGTGGCCAGTGAGAGGATGAGGGATTTGCTGGAAACAAAAGCATGTCAGAAATAGACATTTCCCACTGTAATGGGAATTTTAAGGCACTTCTCAATGCTTTTCTCATTTCAAATACGATGTTTGGATGATTAACAATTAGAATAACATATTTTCCTGGAGCTCTTTGGAAGTACCTTAAGAGACCATTGGACAGATGTACAGCTGAATTTGTATGTAAAGTGGAGACTATAAACCATTATCTCTGCTGCTCTCTTCATAGCAGATAACAGAGCACATTATGGCAGATTTAAGTGAGGATATTACAGGCTCTGAGCTTTTAATCTGATCTGCATGACAAGCCCACATGGCTCCATGAGCATTGCAGGGCTCGTGGGGAGCCTGTGGAGGTCTGGACCAGGACTGGAGGCTGGGGCTTTGCTCCTGTCACCTGCTGGTGTGGCACTGGCCAGCAGCCTGGGAAAAGCCTTCTGCCTTGGAAGGAAAAACCATGGGAAAAAAACATCTCATTCTCACAGCTTTGGTCAAGGAATGATAAATATAACACAAAAAAAAAGCTTTTAAAGTTTTAACTGTTTGGGAATCTCTCTCCAGAGACTTGATCCACCTTCTCTAGCAGTCCAGGGAACTGGTCTGTGAGCTTTTCTGAGAGCAGAGTGTGGTGATGGCAGGAGGCAGGGCAGGGCTGGGGATGGGATGGGATACAGGGATGGGATGGGATGGGATGGGATGGGATGGGATGGGATGGGATGGGATGGGATGGGATGGGATGGAAGTGAATGGATGGGATGGGATGGGATGGGATGGGATGGGATGGGATACAGGGATGGGATACAGGGATGGGATACAGGGATACAGGGATGGGATGGGATACAGGGATGGGATGGGATGGGATGCAGGGATGGGATGGGATGGGATGAGATGGGATGGGAAGCCTTCTCTATTTCTGTTCTGAATCTGTTACCAAGGTATGAGAAATGCTGGTTCAGTGACAGAAACTGTCCCTAAAATCCCCTACTTTGACCCAATTTATAATGCAGTTTCTGCACAGCAGAAAAAAACATTTAGATGTAGATTGCTGTGCAGAGATGGACACAAGTACTTTGCAGTTTCACATTTTGCACATCCTGCTAAATGTCCTGCCATTTTCAATCCCTGTTTCCTTGTTTCTTTCCCCAGTAGCTCTCCATTTTACAGAAACCAATTTCTTTAGCAACATGCAGTCATTAGAGAGCAGCTTGTTACAACATCTGGGTCCAACAAACCATTTCACAGGGGTTTGACCATTCCAAACATGCCTCTGTAAACTGTCCTGGAGGAAACAAAATTCAGTAAGATATTCTCATTAAGCTGATGATGGCAAGGAGATCTTCCTCTCCACTGAGTCCCTGGGTGGAAGTGCCAGCAGCTGCTCAGGTGCTGTCCACACTCAGGTGAGTGGGGATTTGGATGTGCAGTTACTGAGATCACAGCTCTGAGACTTCTGTTAAAGTGAAATATATGAATTTATGGTGAACTGTAGCACTGATATTAACAATTATTAATTCAATGCAACTCTGCTGTTAATGGGGTGATTACCCTTGCTGTCATGAGTTGTTTTGTTTGTTATTTGTGTTTGCACACATTGTTCCTCTCAGGCACACAAGCCCCAAAGCCCAAGTCCCTACAGAGCTAGATCTGATCTCCTCCCAGGGAGCTGAGATTATTCCCTAAGTTCTCCTGGTGACTTTCTTGAGGGAAAATGTGAATTCCACACTGGCATTCCAGGTGGGCTCCAAGAAGAGTAAGACAGGCAATGAAAGAGATCTGATTGTCATTCACTTTGCTTTTGGGTTCAGCAGCTGCAGGGCTGGGACCTTTCCTGCTTCCTGTCAGTGAGGGACTTTTCACAGGTTTGGAGCAGGGATTACAAAATTCAGATAAGTTTAGCACGGCTCTGCTGTTGTAACTTGGAGCTGCTGTAGTGTTAGTGGAAGTGTTAACACAGAGGGGGAGTGAGCAGAAGTGGTAGAGAAAGCTGGGGAGCTCCTCAAGGACAACTTCAGTGTGGAACAAGAGGGATGTAAATCAGCTAAAGCTGTGCCAGCAGAGGTGAGGCTGGGCTGGAAATGTGAGGAAGCTGCAGGGATGTGTGCTGGGTGACAGCTGGGTCATGGCTGGGTGCTGCAGGTGATGTGCACAGCAGAGGAAGGAGAGATATTTATTTATTTTTATTTTTATTTTTATTTTAATATATTTATTTATATTTATTTATTTATATATATTTTTCATATATTTATATTTATATTTATATTTATATTTATATTTATATTTATATTTATATTTATATTTATTATTTATATTTATTTCTATCTTTATATCTATATTTATATTTATTTATAGGCAGGTGTAAATGTCTGAACATGTATCATATATCTATATCTATATATCTATATCTATATATTTATATTTATATTTATATTTATATTTATATTTATATTTATATTTGTTTCTATCTTTATATCTATATTTATATTTATTTATAGGCAGGTGTAAATGTCTGAACACATATCATATATCATCTATATCTATATCTATCTATATCTATATCTATATCTATATCTATCTATATCTATATCTATATCTATATCTATATCTATATCTATATCTATATCTATATCTATATCTAATCTATATCTATATCTATATCTATATCTATATCTATATCTATATCTATATCTAGCTATATCTATATCTATATCTATATCTATATCTATATCTAATCTATATCATCTATATCTATATATTTATATTTATATTTATTTATAGGCAGGTGTAAATGTCTGAACACGTATCATATATCTATCTATATCTATATCTATATCTATATCTATATCTATATCTATATTTATTTATAGGCAGGTGTAAATGTCTGAACACGTATCAGTTAAGAACAAGAGAAAGGCCTGACTCAAGGCCAGGGGTCCTGGAGGCACTGGTGGTTTTAGGCAGTGTAAATCTCAGGGAAGGGACAGATCAGAGGGGAGGGGGTGCCAGGATGAGGAGTGCTGAGCAAGGGCTCTCCCCTGAGGCTCTGGGGCTGTAAATCACTGCCAGGATCTCTGTTCCACTCACCAGCACTGAAGGGAGCTGTTCAAACCCTTCCTGGGCCCAGTCTCACAGCATTTCTCATCTCTGGGATGCCCAAGTGCTTTGTAAGCCAGATACATCAGGAAAAGGTCTCTGCCCTCCAAATATTTATTTTGAGCAATATCATTGGCAAACACAATGGATAAAAGGAACTCAAACCTCTCTGGCCTGTGTGTAAAACAGTGACAATCATCTGCTCTGCTGCTCTGGAGAACCTTTTTTAGATTTCCATCCTCCATGGCCCCTCCCTGGGGGATTCCAGGGTCCCTCTGCTCTCAGCCTTGGCTCATTTAGCTGCAGAGCACCAGGGGCAGGCAGAGCCCGGGTGGGCAGGAAGGCACAGGAGAGCTTTTCCTGCTTTGGTGGGAGCTGCAGGTGAGCCCAGCAAGGGATGGCTCCATCCACACTGGCACACCTGACACCAGGTGTCACCTTGAGCTCTGCAGTGGCAGGGTGTGAAACAGGGTGTGCATGCTCTGCCCCACCCCAGCCAGGATTTACAACGAAGGTGTTTTCCTCCATCATCTGAAAAAACCCAAAATCCTTAAAAAACCCAGCCAACCCCTAGAAAACCTACAAAAAAAGCCCCCCAAACCCCCAAAAAACCCTCCCAGCAGTTTTACTCACCATGGAGAGAGATAATGTGGGTCTAGAATGCAATAGGATTATGGATCCCTTAACAATGGTCTCTGTCTGTGTTAGCCAAATAACATTTCTGCCTTGGACCCAGCCTCTCAAGGGTTCTCCAGATGAATACCAATGACCCAGGCCTTCATTATCCCATCATTACACAAATCCTGCTGTTAATTTATGTATAGGGAAGAACTAGCAGCTACATAAGGCTCCATCAGCTGCATAATTACTGCATATATTATAAACCAGCCTGTGAATACAAACCATCTCTGCTCATTAGGAACCTTGCAAGAATTCATTAATGAAGGTGTGATTCTGCCACTTGGAGCTGTGGGTGTTGTCCCAGTGTGCTCTAGATTCAGCTGGTTTGGGTTTTCCAGTGGCTTTAATGGAGACTGCAGAGAAACTATGATGATGAGCACGTGGCCTAAGCCAAAGGTGAAGGAGGAAAATTTGGGTGTGGGGCCCCCAGCAAGATGGATACATCTTCATTTTCAAGCTCTTGAGATGCAGGTCTGAATCCAACCCTTAAAACAAATGAAATGATCCTGTAATTCAAACAGAGGAATGAAAGGATTTAGGAATTTTCCACAGTGACATTTGTATTCTCAGATTAATTTGCCAGCACAGCTTATAACTTCAAAACTTTCTGTTTGCTTATGTAGGAGAAGAATGTGCTCTGCTAGACTGGCTGTAGTGATTAGTTAAATTACTCATACATCCATTATTTAAAAAAGTTTCTCTTCTGCTGTGCTATATTTGTATTTATGCAGTGCCACCTGATATTAACTTTCTGCTTGAATGATGGCCACTAATTCTGTGTGGGGCTCTTGAATGTCAATCAGCAAAAAACTGAAACCCAGCTCAGTCCTTTGGGTGAGGTGGGGCTGGATGTGTGTGTGAGCTTTCATTTTTTGTTTCCTCCCTTCTCATGGGGAGGGGAATTGGGCTTTGGTGCCTGTGTCAGTGAGAACCACCTGGAAAATTTGTGTAAAAGGGAAAAGCTTCACTGGTGGAAGTGCTGGCTGGGAATACTGGGACAGAGGGGGTGAAGCTCAAGAATTGCTTCAACTCTTGATCCTGATTTTGGGGGAGCACTGTGGCTCTGGTGGCACAGCAACACTGATCATGCATTTCACCTGATTTCTAACAGCCATGGAAATAGCAAAGCTCCTGAGCCAAATCTGCCTTGAAGGGTGGGAAAGCTGTTTCCCAGGAAAGAGAGTGCTTGCTGTTTTCAAGATAATGATTTTGAGCCTGTTGCTACTTTTTTAAGCAAAATATATGTTTTGAACAATTTAAAAAAATCCAGCTTTGACACTGAATATGCTGAATTTTGCTTGTGGACACATGTAAATAATGTTTATTCATACTTGAGCTATGAGCATATTCTTCTGGCTATTTTTCCCCAGCAAAAGGCCATTTCTGCTTTTTTATTGCTGATGGTACCATGGTACCTCTTCTTCCAGAGTGGCTTAAAATAACTCATTGTTGAAGCAGCCACAAAGGAGCAAAGGCAACCTAATCCATCAGGCAGGAACATTTTCAGTTTGACTGTTTCTTCCTCCAAAATAAATAAAACATGTCCTCATTAGAATGAGAGGGATCAAATTTGATTTGATAAAAAAGATAAAACATAGATAAAATTTATATATTACTGATCTGGAAGGCATTTACTTTTCTTGATGATCCTCATTTTCCAGGGAGTGTGTTTATTAAAGATACAGGATGTGAGTTTGTACTTATATTTACTTTTGTTTCTCTCTTATGTGCTCTGTGGCTGACAGAGACTCCTCATTTCAAACTCCTGTTGTCTTTGGGAATTGTCTTCTCATTTATTTACTTCCATTTTTCCTGCTGGAAGTTCCTATTAATAGCAAGAGAACAGCACCATGCCAGCATGTCTCTACTGGGGGCTTTACAGAAGTTGTCAGTTTGACAATATACCAATAAATTCCATTTAATGTAAAGCAGGACTTTCCCCACAGTATCTTTAAGTGGCTCATTTTGTCTTACAGATGTAAAGGTCTTGCCTTGCATTGACTTGCCATGGTGAAATATTCCAAATATCAGATATGAGGCATTTTTGTTGTGTCTTGGGCTCTGAGCTGTCAGGATTCAATTTCATTTACAATTTTCATGAATGTTTCTGAGAAGGAGAGAAGGAAAACTCCTTTACAAGTGTTGTCACTTCTCTTGCAGCTGCATTTGGGTTTTTCTGTGTATCAGAGGGTTGTGGGGGCACCCAGAATTTAATTTAAAATCTTTGACTCATTCTCTGCAATCTCACCCCATCACTTTGACAGCTCTGATGTATCCATCATTTTAAATGCTATGTAAACACAGCCAGTTTTATACTCCAATAAAACGTGTTGGTGAGCTCACTGAGAAATTCCCAGATCTTGGAGCCAATAATGTTTGAAATACAGAGTAACCTCTTTATGGCACCATTTTACACATCTACAAAATTAGGTTCCCAGTCAGTAGCTAGCTGTAAACTGCAGTGCTGCAAGATAAACCTGAAATAGTAAATATTGTATATTACACTGTATGATCTTTTTAATAGTCTAATTTTCAAGGGGGCCTTGGAGAGAAAACGCCTGCTATTTCCAGCTTATTATTGAAATACAAATGTAAAGACACATAGCTGAAATGGCTCTCTGACATGTGGCAATTATGCTGATTCTAATGATGATTAAAATCCAGCTCCAGCTAAATGCTAATAGGGGTAGCAGCCCTAATTAAATCCACATTTGGGTTGTGCTGTTGGTGCCCCCAGAGCAGAGCTCCCACTGCTGCCTGACCAAGTGAGGGCTGTTGGTTCCTCAGGGCTGCATCCATGCCCTGAAATCCCTGGTGATGGCTGGGGAGGGGGTTCTGTGTCCTGGGGCTCAGGAGCTGCCAGGACATGTTGGGGACAGCAGAGCAGTGACCTGGTGAGAGGAGCTGAGTTGGGCTGATGTGGCCAGAAATGTGAATTCTGTCCCATCTGTTACCCCAGCTGGGGCAGTGCCCCTGATCTCCTGGCACACATTATCTGCTCATGGGCCATCTTTAACCCAGCTGGGCAATCATCTTTATCTTCCCACAGCCCATCCTCCCTCCAGGAGATATCTCCTGTTCATGGCCAGTGAGTCCCAGGGCATGACTGATAAAATTCCATCATCCCATGGGAGATGCTCCAGCCAGGGGAGGAGCCAAGCCTTTCCTACCCAGATAAAAACTGATATTTTGGACACCAAGGCACCTTCTTTCCACTGGATTCCAGAGGAAAACCAGACCTTTGCACATCACCCCTGGAGCTTCAGAGGAAACTGCACCTTCTCCAGGAGCACTGCTCCAGCTGAACCACATCTGCCCCTGCAGGAGGATGCAGCCACCATTGAATGGGACTGTGCCAACACCCTGACTGACTGACGGGTGTCAGCTTGGATTCTGACTCTGGCAGGGCTGGGATTGTTCTGTGTAATACTGCATTTCTATTTTAATTTTCCTAGTAAAGAACTGTTATTCCTAATTCCCATCTCTTTGCCTGAGAGCCCCTTAATTTCAAATTTGTAATAATAATTTGGAGGAAGGAAGTTTACATTCTCCATTTAAAAAAAAACAACTTCTGCCTTTATTAGCAGACACCTTTCATCCAAACTAGGACAGGAGCATTGCCCATTGAGGGGCAGACTGGGAAATTTGAGGTGCAAGTTGATCCCAAAGATCTCCTGGCTCTGGCTGCTCTGGCTGCAGCAGAGTTTTGTGCCAGCACAAAGCACCACTATGGCTTTAACCCTTTGCATTCAATATCCCTTTTTATCCTGCAAGAATTAATTCTTCCAGAGATCTGTTTTCAAGCCCTGCAGCACTGAGATGAGGTGTTGCATTTCAAAGACAGACACTTTGACAGGTGAATTATTCTCCAAAAGAGTTTAGATACCACTATTAGTGAGAGGAGGCTGTAAAGGAATTGCATTTGCATGTTCTTAATGTTCTCAAAGAAAGTGAATTCTGAATTTTATTGGAGAGGCTGGTGAATTGGAGGTGGGCTGTGCTGTGCACTCAGTTTGGGGGGAGCTGGTGTTTAACCACTCCTCTGGCATCTCTCCCAAACTGAGGCCATCCTCTGCTCCCCTGTACCCCTGGGCTCCAGACATTCACCTCTCTCAGCTCCACTCAAATTGTTAAAATAGCTGGGGAGGATGGTTTAAGAAACTCTTCACATCACAAATTGCACAGTAATGAAGTTCTTTGCAAGATAGATAATGAAGAGCTTGCAAGTTTCTGTTGGTAGCTGAGTAAATCTGTAATTATCAACTCTGCAAGGTAGAAATTTAGGATGAGGAAGGCTGATCTGGTGCTATAAATACATTGGTTGATAGTGTAATATAGATCACATGTGCCTCTCTGGAGAACTGGAGTTAAGGTGCTCACATTGTTACTGCCTGAACTGGAGATCCTTAGCCCAGGAAATGTGGAAACATGCCCTGGCTTGCTGCTCATGGATGCCAGCTTCACACAGACTCCTCTGGCTGTTGGTCAATGGGAAGGCCAGAGGAGCTGAGAGCAGGCTCAGACCTCCCCTCCTTCCAGCACTGACCAGCAACTGGTGCCAGTCAGGGCTGCAGGAGCCCTTTGGCAGAAGACTGCTTCCTCTTTCTTTTTCTGTGTCATTGACACTGAAGCATTCATTCCTGATATTGCTGTCCAGTTAATGACTGCCTGTGACAGCCCTCTCTTCCTGAGGAAGCTCAAACCCATCGACAGGGAGGCACTGCTCCATGGCTTGGGCCAGGACACTGCATATAAATAGTGATTTCCTGATCCTAATGGGCAGAGGGAAGAAATCTAAGACCTTTCCTTGACCTTCTGCAAACTCAGCCACAAAAAGCAGATATTGCTTTTCTGTCAAAAGGGAAGCAAGGTCCAGAGATATCTAATAAAATAACTTACATTCCTTGTTGAGACTCACCTAAAAGAAAACCTCTACCCCTGAGGTACTGAAGTAATGTTAAGAAGTATTTTTTTTATTTTTTTTTTTTCAGTGATATTCACCATCTATTTTCAAAGATTAAGTAAATATATGACTTTACTTCATATCACCACATCCCTGCTCTCTGTCTGCCTTTCTCTATATGTGACTGAAGGCACATGTGCTGTCAGTGTCTAATAGGCTTTTAATCATCCCTAGCTGGAAAAGAAGCTTTGTTCTAGCCTACCTTGGGTTAGGTAGGGTCAGGTGGGGTTAGACCCTACCACACAGTGCTGAACTCACCTGTGATTGATGATGCTTTGGACAGGACTGAGACTCCACCCTGAGCTTGCAGTGCAGGGGTTGAAAGCTCCTGCAGCACCTCCTGCAGTCACTTAAGCACCAAGTTCCTTTTTGGGGTGTTTTGGCTTTTTCCTCCCAGTTTCTGCCAGGGAAGTTCCCTCTGTCTTGCAGGACTTGCCAAGCACTTGTCCCAGTTCTGGCAGTCATGCATAAAGAGAGATGAAATCACAAAATGTGCATGGCTGGGTGAGAGGTTTTTGGCTTTTAGAGAGCTCTGCTTGCCTTCCCCACAGCAAGGCACTTTGAGCTCTGTGGATGGAAAGCCCAGCACTGTGTAGAACAATGGGAGCCCTAGCATTGTCTGGGATAAATCCTGCAGGATTAGGCAGGCCTGAGATAATTATGGTGCTCCAGCAGAGGAAAGAGGCAGCAAGCTGTGCAGACTTCTGAGTTTTATCTGTTCTCTTTTTGCATCAGAAGAGGAACTTTCATGCTCAGTTAGTATGAAAAATATGTAATGAAACTCTACAGCAAGTAACTGAGAAGCTGAGTAACTCATTGGTACTTCTGTCCTCCAATTATGCCCCAATTTGTGCAGCCCACCAGGTGCTGGTTAAATCCCCCATTATTTTGTGTTTCCATCCACTTCTGCAATAATCACTGGGATGCTTTTGAGGTTTTTCTGGGTTTGAGGTTTATCCCAGCCCACAGTGCTGTGCCTGGCTGGGAGTGCAGGCTGAGCTGCCTTTGGGCACTGTCCTGCCCACAGCTCTGTGCTTTCCAGGATTGCCACTACCAAAGGCTGTCCTCTCCCTTCCCCCAGGGTTACAGTTTGCAGTGAAGCAGGGATGGAATCTCAGAGTGGCTGAGGTTGGGAGTCACCTCAGAACTGCCTGGAGCTCACAGAGCAGGTCAGGTGCAGAGGGTTTCCTGGGGCCAGGTTCAGGTTTTGAGTGTCTGCAAGGATGGAGACACCACAGCCCCCCTGGGAAACAGGTCCCAGTGTTTGCCAGAGAGATCACACATGAGATAAAAAATGCCAAACCTTTTCCTAGGTTTAAATGGATTCTCCAATATTCCAAACAGTGTCTCTTGTCCTGTCACTGAAAAGAACCTGGCTTAGTGTTTTTACAGCTCCCCATCAGATATTTACATGTATTAAAGAGACTCTGCCACCCTGAGCCTCCTCTTCCCAGCCTGAGCCAACCCATCTGTCCCAGCCTTACCTCACATGAGTGATTCCAGCCCTGAATCATTTTGGTAGCCCCTCTGGACTTGTTCCAGTCCTTGCTTGTCCAGGAGGAGATTATTCACCTCCTGTGGCTGCTGGTGCTCTTCTACCATGTTCCTCTTCAATGCATGTTGCTGGAAATATTTACCTTTACACCAAGGGCACGTGGCTTGTTCATCCTCCAGTGCCCAGCTCCTTTCTGCAGAGCTGCAGAACCTGCACATGACTGTTGTGCCAGAGAGATACAGGTAAATGAAAGAACTATCAGTAGAGTGGGTTTTGTTTGTTTGTTTGTTTGTTTGTTTGTTTGTTTGTTTGTTTGTTTTTTAACACAGGCCCTTTGATCAGAGCTGTGTTAAATGCTTACCCTTGTGTGGTTGCACTTTGAGAGGGCTGTGTCCCCCTGAGCTGTGGTGTCCCAAATGTTGTGTCCCTCTGGTCTGTGGTGTCCCAAATGTTGTGTCCCCTGAGCTGTGGTGTCCCAAATGCTGCTCCTCTCTCCCAGCACGTGTTGGATGAGTGGGTTTCTGTCATTTGTGCAAGCAGGACTTTGTGTGGCTGAGCCTGGTGTTAGCTGCCATGAGCCAGCACCAAGCTGTATTTATATATTTATATTTTATATATATATTTTTTTTTAATTTTTATATATATATATTTATACCACTGTATTTATTGCTTGTTGTGAATGTGCCTGTAGGTTGCTGAATTCCATGGAAGGTTTGGATACTTAATTCTGTGCCACCAGCATTAATTAAGCATCCAGCTCTGGATCTGGTCCTGAGGCTCTTAGGTCAGTGCTGCTCAGGAGATATTCAATATGATTCAGTGGATATCAATCACCATTGTTCTCTTTGTCTGGAAGAAGGTTGCTTTGATGTATCCCAGCTCAGGAGCTGGCATGCTGTTTGTGTAGGAGAGAGCAGCATTCCTCCCCAGGCCTGTGGCTGTGCCTCTCAGTGATCTGTATTCCACTGCAGCATAAAGTTTTTTCAAAATTTGGGAGCCATTTACAACTTCAGTGCCATGCTGTGACATGATGCATTGCTTTGTAAACAGGGCCTTAAATGACTGAGGTCTGAAATCCATAAACTGACTGAGGCTTGGCAACACTGAAAATCTCTTTGCCAAATAAATGCATTACAGTACCCTCCAAACAAGATCTGACTGAGACCTTCAGCTTCCTTCTGACACTCTACCAAGATATGATGAGACTACCTAGGGCTTACTTCCCCTAAAAATAATATGAAAAATATATTTGTGCTGTGTGTAAAGTCATGCATCTGAAATACATGACATGTTCACTTCCTTTGGTGTTTTATTTCCTCTAGGACAGCATCCTTTTTTAAAAAAAATAAATTATTGATATCAGTTGACATCCCCCAGATGTAAAATCCTCTTCTCTTCCCTCTCACCTGCCTGATGGAGCCAAGTGGGGATGGTTGCTGCAGGTACTGATGTGTCCCCTGTTATTTTTGCAGACACATTCCAATTCCTCTGCTTTCACCAGCTGGGGTTGTTTTTCCCCTCCTCACCCTGAAGATGTGGCTGTATTTTTCCTCAGCTTTACTTTTCACTGAGGCATCAATGCAACCATTCCAATTTATCATTTCCCAGCACTTTGCTGCCTTTAAGCAGGGAGTTGTCCAGAAGAACTCGTGTTTGTCCAGTGGTGTGGCTGCCCCAGAGAGGCTCTGCTGCTGTCCAGCTCTCAGTAATGAGCCCTCTCCAGGCTTGATTAGTGTCCTTACTCTGCTGCTCTGCACTCTCCTGTAAGACACTTCTGTCCTAAAAGCAGGGGAAAATGAGAAGTGTAGAAGCAGAGCTCCTTGCCACAGGTTTTGTTTGACTTTTGAAATCCTGCTTGTTTCAAAGGCACAGCAGTGAAAGCTGACCCTGCAGATGGACACAGCAGCCCCAGGTGCACTCAGCAGGTTGATTTTCCTTCTGCAGCCACTGGAAAAGCAGCAGTTCCCAAGGGGCCACAGCCAGGGATGGCTCATTGTGGCCACGTCCCAAATTGAGGTGTGTTGTCAAATCCGGAAGAAAACAGGAATTTTAGGGAGGTAAAAGCTCTGCACACTGGCACAGTGTGTTCAAAAAATAAGAAAGGACATTTTCTGGGTGTCATTCAGCATGGGAACAGTTAATAACCCAATTACTTCACAGCATCTCTTTGGCTCCAGTCTCATTCTCCTTTACAGCTGCTTCCAGAGTGCCCAGACATTCTTGGAGTGTGAACCATAAATCTGCAGACAATGTTCTCTGGCAGCCAGCAGACACAAATGGTGTAAAACGAGCTCCAGCCTCTTGCACCAACACCTTTCAACATTTGTGTTCTTCCCTAACTGACTTTGTGAGCTGGAGGAGGGAGTAGTGTATTTTGGAAATTTTGTTGTTTTGTTGTATTGCTCATGACCATTGCAAGCCTCTGATTGCTAAGCAGAGGTTTTTAGGGAGGAGGATATACTGAGTGGTGAGCAAAAAAGACTTTATGCAAACTTTTTTTTCATTTTCATGTCCCCTGGGGTGGGCTCAGCTGGGTTCATTCTCCATAAGGGTCTTCAGATTCATTCTTGAAAATGGCAACACACAAAAAATGTGTCAAGCAGGCAGATATCTGCTTCCTTCCCAGGCTCTGTTTCTCAGTGTGTACAAACCTGAATAGAATAATAAAAAAGTGGGAAAATTTACAGACAGAGCCTACAGTAACAGAATTATATTTGGAAAAAAAAATTATGGAGATTTTGTAGAAAATCTATAATTTGCCTGAACAATGTGAATGAGCAAATCACCTTCTATCTGGCTCATTATGTCTCATTGAGAACTGAACTGTAAATCTTCCTTACATGTCTCTTGTTGGCAAGATTCCCTATGGAGCAGAGCAGCAGCCAAAGAAAATGATGGTACAATTTTATGTGATTTGGACAAATCCTTAAAAATCTGGGCAATTTTCAGTAACTGTGCCAAGATAGTAACTCAAACAGAAACTTTGATGCTTATCAAAACTTCATTGTTGGATGAAACAAATGTTTCTAATTGGTTGAGTCAAACTGTGTTTATTCACATCTCTGTGTTTTCTTCAGTTTTGTTTTTTTCCTTGTAAACATCTGTTATTTTTCTGTTACTGCTTACGTAGTCTTTTTGTGCACATTTCAGAGAATGAAAACATTCTTCATTCCTCTTCATTTAGGGGGTCTTCTGCACAGTTACTTTTTTCTTGTCATTTTCTTTATTACTTTTCAAATAAATTCACAGAACAATTGGGAAACAATTAGGACAAGCTGATAGGATTCACAAAAAAAGCTTTGTGCTGCAGATCTTGTCAAACACCACGTGAGTGTTCTGTACATCCCAGGGATGAGAAGGAAAAAAACAAAACCAAGAGTGCAGATGAATCTTAAGCTATTCCTTAATTTTAACATTTGACTCAAGGAAAAGAAAATTTGGAGCACTAAAGGAAGGGAAAACAAAGCTAATTTGTAGGTTTGCTAAGGGCCTGTGAGGCATGGACAATGGGCAGCCAGTGGAAATGCAAAGGGGTTTTTGTAGCTGGCTAAGCCAGGCTCAGCACGGCCCTTGCCAGTCTCTCCTGCTCTGGGCTGAGCTTTGGGCTGGGCTCTGGCAGCCTCAGCTGCTGAGCTGTCTCTCTGTAAAAAGTCTCAATCCTGTTTATTTCCCCAGGGATGCCTGCACCTGATTTTTGCTGCTTTGCCTTGGAGCCAGCCTGGGTTTGCAAAGCCGGGCTCTGCTGCCAGCCCGGTTCGAGATCACGAGTTCCTTTCTTTCAGGTGACTTTACACGTGTTATGCATAAAAACGAGATTAAGCCGAATTAAATATGATTAAAATATCCCATATCCTGGGAGATGGTGGATTCTGATGGAGGCAAGTTCAGGTTTACAGGAGGATGGAACTGAGATGTAACTTGCAGGTTTTGGGTTACTGGAATCGGGCATTCAGATGTATTTTTCTTGATGGCTCTGATTGCCTTAATTGTGGGTGTTTATCGGGCTCTTATCGTTTGGGTGTTCCCTGGACCATCTCCACCAGCTACATCTGTTGTCTTGCTAACCCAGCTCTTCAGCTTTTCTTGGAAATTACAGTGTTGAGATTAAGCAATCCCTGTTCCTCCCTTTGCAGCTTTTGGGTTTTCAGTTTTTTATTACTTTACTCATACAGACATTGCTTATTTTACATTAATTTACAACTTTACACGAATTACATGATATTATATATATTATATATATTATATATATTATATATATTATATATATATTATATATATAAAATATATTTATAATAATTTATTATATATAAATATATTATTTTAATAAATAAATATTTTTATTTTAATTTATAGAATATATAATTTATATATTTATATAAATTAATATTTATATTATTATACTATAAATATATTATAAATATATAAAAATATAAATATTATATAAATAAATAGAATTATAAACAAAATTATAATAATTATTATAATAAAATATATTATATCTTATAATAATTAATGTAAATTAACAATAAATTACTATTTAATAAATTAATAAAAATTAATAAATATAATTTATTAGCTGCAGAAGGCCCCAGGAGGGAAGCTGGAGCTGGGGTTTGCTCAGGTGTGGCATTTCCAGGAGAGGTGGCTGCAGTGGAGGCTGTTCTCAGGTGCCCTGGGGAGGACAAGGAGCAGCAAACACAGCACAAACTGCTCCAAACTGGCTTTTCATTCTGGCTCGTTGGAAGAAGCCAAGCTGGGTTTTCTGGGTGTTTAATGTTTGCAATATCTGTTGATTTCAGCTGTTTCAGAAGTGCTGGAGCAGCTGCTGTGCCAAACCTGCTGCTCATAATTGCTGAGCACAACAATCCCAGGGTTTTTTTGGGTTCCCTGCCCTTATCCTGCTCACCATCTCTTCCTTATCCTGGCACTGTACTGCCCTTAGGACAGGACTAAATCTTGTGTTGTGTGATAAAGATCCTGGCTGTGCCTGGTGCTTCTAGGAATTACTGAAAAAAAAAAAATAAAATAAATCCCATAGTTACTTATTAATATGGAATGCATCAATGCATCAATGCAAGGCATTTCATTGGCTTTAATAGGCTTTGGATCAGATCCCTGAGCACCCCTGGCCTTTTGGGGTTCCATTATTCATGCAGGAACATGTTTAATTCAGAGCTAGGCACTGCCAGGATAACAAATGCACCTTTTATCTCTGGCTACAGGAGAAATCCCTGAGCTTGTCCTGCTGCTGTGTGGGTGAGACTGTGGCATCCCCTTCTGCTGTGAAATAAAAATGGAGTTTTCCACCCAGTGTGGATGATTTTCTCTCTTTTGCCCCATGGGCAGTGCTCACCTTGGGCCCAAACTGCCAAGTCAGCAGAGGAGTTTAGCAGGTCAAAGCAAAGGTCATGCTCTGCTCCATCCTATTTTCATTCAGGGGCAATCTTCTTGTCAACCTTCCATTATCTTTTTCCCAGCTTTTACTTGGAGATAAAAAGAAACAGCTTATAATTCATTACAGTTCATTAAAATGAAAATAAAATTTATTTTGCATCAAAATGAAAAAATATGACTTGTTCATTATTAGCATATAAATGGTATTTTTTATGTCACTCTGCCACAAAATCACTTACATTTTCAATGATCACAGCACACAAAATTAATTTTTGATAGCCTTTTGTGATTTGGTTGAAAATCCTCATTTCTTTTTGTGCATTAACAGCAAACTGTATCCACTGCTATTCATACCAAATTTTAGATAATGAAGCAATTAAAAATACATGGATTGAAGATCTTATCTCATTTTTCCTCTGGCCTATTTCTGCTTCATTATTCATGAAGGAATATGTTTAATTCAGAGTTAGTAATTGCAGATATATCTAGTATAAATTGTGCCTTATATTCTTTTACCCAATTTCAATTTATTTTAGCAAATAGATCTATGGGGAAAAAAAGAGCAGGAAAGACAAAAGGGCAAAAACTACATCTCAGTATTGCCAAACAAAACCTTACAGGTCTGTTGCCTGTAAAGGATGTCTGCAGCTCAGGGAAAAGTTGATGCAGTGAAGATTTGTACTTGGCATATGAATAACCTGGCACTGGTATCTCATGGTTGGATTAAATTATTCTGATTTGAGGCAGTTTGAGAGGCCCCATGACTCAGTGTTGTCTTTATCCACAGAGTCAAATCAGTGAAAAACAGATATAATCAGATATAAAAGTAGAAAATAACCAATCAAAATAAAATTAAGGTGTTTTAGGCAAAGCAGAGGAGCCTCCAGTTGCCAGAAGGTGGGAATGAGTTTGGATGTTGTGTTTTTTTGATAAAACAGATCCTGAGCACATCAAGTGACAGAGCCAGCTGAGCTCAGGAGTGATCACAGCAATCCCTGCTCCTGAACCTGCTGCAGAGGGTATGGGAGAGGTTCCAGCTGTTCCTCTGCCCCACAGTGCTCTGGAAAAACCTCTTCAAATTTCTGACACAGCCCCAAAACTTCATTTATACCAGTGGAACTTTTTGTACGAATGTCTCAGACTTGAAATAGAGTTTCTAGAATTAACAAATTGGGTTTATTGAACATTGTGATCAGCACTTTCTGGTGCAATTATTAATGCAAATATTTCGTCCCAGTTATTTGATTAAATGAATAACTTGCAAAGTGATGCAAAGCCTTTTCTGCACAGCCCTTGATTCATGATTTCAATAAGTTAATTAATTACAATCTTATTTTCTCTCCTAATGAATTCTGGTTAGCTTTGATGGCTTTGGAAGCCTTAAACATGTTGTGAATGGTTCTCAGTTAAAGTTCCAGAGGGGTTTTATGTTCTGTAGGAGACAGACAAACTCTCTATCACCTTTTGGTACAGAGCACTAACAGAAATTCTGGCTAACTTCTGCTCCCTGTGCCCTGTGAGGAAAATCCCTCCCTTCACAGATGAGCATCCTGCTTTTCCTGATGACACTGGTTTCTGGGTGACACAGGCACTGCTCTCAGATAAATTCCATTCAGCTGCTGTGACCAGAAGCTGTTCTCTCTGAGCAGCCCCTGGCAGGTGTGTGACTGCCCTGTCTGAGTGTCCCTGAGCCTCCTCCTGTCCCTCACTGCCCACGAGTCCCTGGCTGCTTTCTGAGCCCAAAACTCACTCTTGGTTCCCCACAGGCTGTGGAATTAAATACAATACACAATCCTTCCAAGTGCATGACATCTGCTTTCCTGGAATGCTGTCTTTCCAAAGAGCACTGAAAGCAGATTTCCTGGAAGTGGAACTGCTGCTCAGAGATGGAGTTTCCAGCTGTGGGATGGCTGGGGCTGACACCAGGGACAGGGGACACCGGGGACAGGGGACAGCAGGGACAGGGGACACCATGGACAGGGGACAGGGGACAGCAGGGACAGGGACAGCAGGGACAGGGACAGCAGGGACAGGGACACCAGGGACAGGGGACAGGGGACACCAGGGACAGGGGACACCATGGACAGGAACACCAGGGACAGGGGACAGCAGGGACAGGGGACAGGGGACAGCAGGGACAGGGGACACCAGGGACAGGGGACACCAGGGACAGGGGACACCATGGACAGGGGACAGCAGGGACAGGGACAGCAGGGACAGGGACACCAGGGACAGGGGACAGGGAGCACTATGGACAGGTGACACTGGGGACAGGGGACACCATGGACAGGGACAGCAGGGACAGGGGACACCATGGACAGGGGACACAGGGGACAGCAGGGTGCCACCAAGCCAGCAGTGGTGCCTCTGTAGGACAGAGCTCCCCGTGCTGCTCCCCACCCTGGCTCCCTTGCTCCTGCAGTTTGACCTTGATTTTTCCCCTCCTCTGTCCTGTTTGGATTTGGTCCTTTATCTCTTACTGCATCTTTCCAGGTTTAGGCTGCTTCTGGAGAAAGGTGGGTGGAGGCCAAGCTCCATTATCTCCTCAGTCTGCTCCTTTTTTGCCATCTGAGTGTTTCTGATCTCTGATCTCTGCCTTGCCCCCACAGTTTACTGCTTTTCCACTGTGGGAGGGTGGCACCAGAGGAAGCCCCATGGAGCTCAGAGCAGTCCTTGCCCCCAAAGGCTGCAGGAGGTGGCAGAGCAGCCCCACAGGAGTCCTTGAGAGAGACCTGGAGGCTGCAGATAGAGAGGCTCAGCCCCTGAGCTAATAACCATCTCCAGTTAAGAGCTGGGTAATTCACATCCCCATCAGACACACTGTCTGATCAGGGCATGAGCTTGGCACAGGCTGGATCTTCCCTCAGTGTCCTCCTCTGCAGAGAATGGGCACCAAGCAGTCCCACAAAGCAAGGCTCCATCAGCTCTGCTTCATTAGCAACTAATTAGAACCATCACCCCAAGCAGGAAAGATACCTTTGAAGTACAAATATTTCCTCAGCTTTTCTTAATCAAGGCTTTCTTTTTATGCCCCTCTATATATGCTGATTCCAGCCAGCACATGAATTAGAAATCCTGGAAGGCTGTGAGGGAAAAACTCCTCTTGCTGTATTTCCAGTTGGATGTGAACCAAAAATCCATTGGAAATCTCATGATTTCCAGCAAAATGTACTGGCCAAGAAAATCTGGAGAAATTGCAAAAAAAGCATCCAGATGTCTGGATAAATCCCTGAACTTAAAAAACAAAAAAAACCAAAAAGCAACCTTTGGAGGTTTGTTTGTTCTTAATACAGAGAATAAAACCTTATTTATCAATATTAGTAAAGTTTGCCTTCAAGGCAGAGAATTAGCTGTGCTGTTTGTGCTGATAAGCTCATGGGCCTGAGGGCTTGCATGGTGTGGACAAACAAACTTCTAATAGGAAAGCAAATTTTGAAAGGCAGCTTATTCAGGACTGTGCAGAAGAGAGAGGGATGTGTGTTTGTTTTTTCTCACCTCTCCTGCAGCCCTGCCAGTGCCAGAGCAGAGGGCAGGGACCCCTGAGCCACTGTCCCTTTTCTCTTGTCCCTGGGTCAGGACAGGGGTGACCTCCTGTCCCCTCATTCAGAGGCAGACACCACCACTGAGCCACACCTCAGGATGGAGTTTATTCCTCCCTTTTCCCAGGAATTCCCTGCAGAGTGGCTCAGATCTCTGAGCAGCCAGCTCTGTGACGTGGCCTTGCTGTTTCAGATGGTTTTATTTATCTTTATTAACAGCTCTGCCAGGGCTGTGGCATTGACCCACCTTGCCAGGTGTGCAGGTTGAAGGGCAGGTGGCAGCCCCTCCCTCCCAGATATTCAACTTGTTTAATTTATAATATTTTATAAACATTGGGCTCCCAGGAAAGACACCTGGCAAGGGGCAGTGGTGCTGAGAGGGCACAGAATAGCACAGCAGAGAGGAAAGCTGCACTCTGAATTTCACACCTGGACACCTGCCAGAGCAGCAGAAAGCTCAGCCAGCCTGGCTGCTCTCCTGTCCAGGCCCCTTCTGCTCCTTCCCCTTTGCCAGGTGGGAGCTGATTATCATTTCACAGCAGTTCTGCAGCCTGCTGACCTGTGGGGAATCACTCAAAGGGCATTTGATAGCACTTGAAGCTTCATCTGTGCCTAGTGATGAGCTCACTGCTCCAGTTTTGGAGGTGCTTCCTGCAGTGATTCTTTCATGGATTGCCACTTCATGACACAGCTTCAATTTCTAAATATTCTGGGATCCCCTTGAAATAGCCTTAAGGGAAGTGGCAGGTTGTGAAGCTCTTGATGCCCTCTTGAAAGCACTTCAGGTGCCAAAGGAAATGAGCAGGGGGCTCTGCCTGGCCTGGTGTGACTGAGGGAGAAGGGCTCTGACCTTTGGGGATGTCTGAAAGGGCAAACACTGATTTCTCTGTTTCTCTGAAGGGTGTGATGAGAGACACAGATGGGCAGGGCTTGCTTTCTTTGGCTTCTTGTTTCCAGTTTGGCTAAAGGCACTGGGAAACTTCACTGGCAGGTAAAGAAAAGATCCTCAGCAACCTGAGCCACGTAGCCCTGGCAGCTGCTGCTTTTCTGAATGTTTTCAACTTCCCACTGCAAAACTCACCCCTAAGTGCCTGCAGCACCTCCCCATGTGCTGCTGCATCCCAGTGCTCCCAGCACAGCCACTGGTTACCAGTGCCTTGGAAATTCTATAGCTTAGTGAGGACAACCCAGAGAATGAACTCTGGCAGAGGGGCTGAAACACAGGTTGGGGTTCTGTTCATCCCCAGGAGAGACTGGAAGGGTTTTATTCAGGAAAAGCCTGCAGCAAATGGCACCACAGACATGTGGGGATTGCCTGGGGGTATGAATTTGGTTGGATTTCCAGAAACAGCTGTTTATGCCATCACTGGTCCCTCTGTGAAATTTAGTGGAGAGCATTTTACTGGTCCAGCTTTTTCAGTAGGTGAAAGAGAGGGTGAGCAGGCACACAGCCCTGTGGAAGGACAAGTTTTAGGGGAGCACAGTGGGTGCAGAGGCCCCTGTGGCCTCACACCTGCAGCCCTCACTGTCCTTCAGCCCAGCTGCCCAAAGGCTGCAGCAGCCAGAGACAGGGACACTCTTTGCACAGAAATATCATAAGGTGGGAGGAAGCAAACCACACCTTCCAGAGCCTTTTCCTGCCAAGCCACAGGGCCAAGCCAGGCTGTGTCTGATCACCTGAACCTGAGCTTTGTCTTCAGGCACCAGTTTTCATTGATGAAGGTGTCTTGTCTCTCCACCTGTGCATGACTGCCAGCAGCTCAGAGGTTTTGCCCTGGGAGCCAGCAGAGATGACATCCCACACAGTACAAGTGGGATGCTTGCACCTTTCCCTGATGTGCTCACAAACATTCACAGCTAAAAGCTTTCCCTGCCTCCCTGCCCTCTCTGCAGTGCAGGCTGAGCCAGAGCCTGGGTTTGGAGCTGGGCACTGCCCATCCTGCCCCTTGTGCTGGCCCAAGGACGCCAGAACAGCTTCCAGACTCTGCCAGAAACAGAGATTCCTGCACAGCCTGAAAGGCAAAAATCCATTTGCTGGGATTCATGTAGTGTCAAGAAACACGAGAATCTGAGGAACAAAGAACAAAGACATTAACTTCCCAGTCCTGCTCTTTTTCTGTGCTATTGCACCAGGAGGAAAACCCACTGTGACAAATGGACAGCTGAAATAAGAATTGTCATTACACCAGGCTGCTCTGTTACAAAAACAAGCCTGGGCAGGTAAAACAAAGACATGTGGCTTCTTTATCTGTGGTGTTAAATAGTCCAACTTTTACCTTCAAGGTAAAGTATTTCCTGGCTTGTAATTTGTAGTGGGGTTTTGATTTTTTAAATCAGCTGGCTTTCTTCCTTTATTAGAAGCATGGATTTAAAAGCAGAGAGTAAAACCATCCAGGGCTAATTCATTCCTGGAGATTTTTTATCAGGAGCTGCAGTCTTCATTATCTGAATTTTCTATTAGCTGCTGGAAGGTGTGCATTTCTCATAGAAACTACCACATGAAAATGTGAATAACACATAATAGAAAAGTGAGGATAAAAAAAAGAGCCTCCCTTCAAATGGAGTTTCAGAGCTGAAAAAAGGCAATACAGTGACAAGCTTCTGGTCTGCTCAGCTGCATCTGGAATATTGTCATAGATTCTGAGCTTGTTTTTGTCCTTATTTTGTCAATATTTAATCCTCCTGTCACCCACAAGCAGGTTCTGGAGTGGTTTTTGGGCCATGTCCTGGGTGGTGCTGGTGCTTCAGTCCCACGTGTCCAGTGTTGGGTGACACTTTGCTGAGCTCCACGAGAAATTAGGGAATGTGGGCAGTGCTGCAAGCCAGCAGCAAAGCTACTGTCCTCAGTGTGTGACCATGAAACACAGCCTGGCATGGCAGTGAGTGGGATCTTTGGAGAACTCTGGGAATTTGAGCAGAGTGGGGCTGTGGAGAAAGTGAAATTATCAGATCCTGCCCTTGGGCACACCATGGTGGATGAATGGCTCTTCAGGTGTGGGGTTATGTGAGTCCTGAGGGTTTGGAATTGCAAATATTATGGGTATTTTTATTGCATTAATATATATATATTAATATATCATTGATATGAAATAAAATGTATTAAGTAATTATATTAATATTGAGCTGGCAGGTGAGAGCTGGATGTAGAGATTAGTTCCTCCTCATCCTGCTCTGTTATGCAAATCCATAGGAAAATTATTATCTCATTCACTTAATAATATATTGAATAATATCTCATACTCTCAGCTAATTATACCTGGGTCAGGTGTGTATAAATTAGCTGCTGTCATACCTAGAGCAACCAGGCCTGAAGAGAAACAAATGTCTGATTTAAATCTGATTAAAAGCTGATAAATCTGGCACAGCTGCAGCCTGCAGCTTTGCCTTGCACCTGGAAGGGAGAGATGTTCCCTCTGTCCCCACAGGGAGCTGTGGGGTTTAATGGATGTTAATAAGATATTTGGGAGCCACAAAGGCTGGGTACTGAAATGAGCATTGTGAGTGATGCAAAGCTGATAGATAAAGAAGAAAATGAATTGAGATTTCTGTGAGACAACTCCAACCTGACCCAGAAAGAGAGTATCCTCCAAACCTCACAGCTCTTGGGCAATTCCACTGAAACCATTGACTGCAGATGCCTCTGTGCTTTGTATCCATCCTCCAGGCAAAAGTAAGGTCACTGCTGCAGAAGAAGTGGCAGCATTTTCATTTTAAAACAAGCCTGGGGCTTATTGAATCTTGCTCTAATTAGGAGGTCTCTCTCTCTTTTTTTTTATTTATTTTTTTTTGTCTCTGCTCTACTCTCTGCTGCAAGGCTGGCTCGTTTCCTTGGCCTTGAAGCTGGGGGGGAAAGGTTTTGTTGGAGATTTTTAAACTTCCCAAAGATCTTTTGGCTGTGTCTGGTGTCTGTGCAGAGCTCACTGAGTGTTCAGAGCCCTGAGTGTGTCCTGCTCCCCAGGCAGGGGATGAGGAGGGTCCCCTCTCTCTCTGGTCACTCTGGGGTGTGCTAGGAAGATAAAAATCAGCTTACAACTTTATGGACAATTGGTTGGGAGGAAAAAAAACCAGAGTGCTGAGCATAGCTGGCCCAAACCTGTATAGAACCTCTTAAAAATTATTTACTAGATACTCGATAAAGGCTGCCAGAAAAGCCTGTTAAAATTGCAGAGGCAAGAGCCTCGGGGGAGATTTCTGCTCCTCTCTGTGCCAGCCCAGCTGGGGCTGTTGGTAGCATCAGGAGTAAGCACAGCTCCAGCAGACACACAGTTGCTTTCTGTTTGCAGCAAATTTAAGTATGATATTTATAGGCACCTCTGATCCCTTTTGATCCATTCTATCCATTTGAAGAAGCTGTGCTTTGAAAAAAAAAAACCCACCATATTCCTCTTGTCAGTGGTGGAATTAGAGAAAAATGCCAAGACACCAACTTTCAGAATGTCTCTGATGCCTTTAATGTTTATTTTGGTGCCTAAAAAATACCTGAGGGGCTGATGCAGCAGCAGACATGGGTGAGGAGAGCAGCAGCAGTTCTCATTGCCATGAGCTGATGTGTGACATGTCTCTGCAGTGCCAGGGCACACAGTGACCATGCACACACTGACCATGCACACACTGACCAGGGCACACACTGACCATGCACACACTGACCAGGCACACACTGACCATGCACACACTGACCATGCACACACTGACCAGGCACACACTGACCATGCACACACTGACCAGGGCACACAGTGACCAGGCACACACTGACCAGGCACACACTGACCAGGCACACACTGACCAGGGCACACAGTGACCAGGGCACACACTGACCATGCACACACTGACCAGGCACACAGTGACCAGGCACACACTGACCAGGGCACACACTGACCATGCACACACTGACCATGCACACACTGACCAGGGCACACAGTGACCAGGCACACACTGACCAGGGCACACACTGACCAGGCACACACTGACCAGGCACACACTGACCATGCACACACTGACCAGGCACACACTGACCATGCACACACTGACCAGGCACACACTGACCAGGCACACAGTGACCAGGGCACACACTGACCAGGCACACAGTGACCAGGGCACACACTGACCATGCACACACTGACCAGGCACACACTGACCATGCACACACTGACCAGGCACACAGTGACCATGGCACACACTGACCAGGCACACACTGACCATGCACACACTGACCAGGCACACACTGACCAGGCACACACTGACCAGGGCACACAGTGACCAGGCACACACTGACCAGGCACACAGTGACCAGGCACACACTGACCATGCACACACTGACCAGGGCACACACTGACCAGGGCACACACTGACCATGCACACACTGACCAGGCACACACTGACCAGGCACACACTGACCAGGGCACACACTGACCATGCACACACTGACCATGCACACACTGACCATGCACATACTGACCAGGGCACACACTGACCAGGCACACAGTGACCAGGGCACACACTGACCATGCACACACTGACCAGGGCACACACTGACCAGGGCACACACTGACCAGGCACACACTGACCATGCACACACTGACCAGGGCACACACTGACCATGCACACACTGACCAGCACACACTGACCATGCACACACTGACCATGCACACACTGACCATGCACATACTGACCAGGGCACACACTGACCAGGCACACACTGACCAGGGCACACACTGACCAGGCACACACTGACCAGGGCACACACTGACCATGCACACACTGACCAGGGCACACACTGACCATGCACACACTGACCATGCACACACTGACCATGCACACACTGACCAGGCACACACTGACCAGGCACACACTGACCAGGGCACACAGTGACCAGGGCACACACTGACCAGGCACACAGTGACCAGGCACACACTGACCAGGGCACACACTGACCATGCACACACTGACCAGGGCACACACTGACCGGGCACACAGTGACCAGGCACACAGTGACCATGCACACACTGACCATGCACACACTGACCAGGCACACAGTGACCAGGCACACACTGACCAGGCACACACTGACCAGGGCACACACTGACCATGCACACACTGACCAGGCACACACTCACCATGACCAACGTGACCAGGCACACAGTGACCAGGCACACACTGACCAGGGCACACACTGACCATGCACACACTGACCAGGGCACACACTGACCAGGGCACACAGTGACCAGGCACACAGTGACCATGCACACACTGACCATGCACACACTGACCAGGCACACAGTGACCAGGCACACACTGACCAGGGCACACACTGACCATGCACACACTGACCATGCACACACTGACCAGGCACACAGTGACCAGGCACACAGTGACCATGCACACACTGACCATGCACACACTGACCAGGGCACACACTGACCAGGCACACACTGACCAGGCACACACTGACCATGCACACAGTGACCATGCACACAGTGACCAGGCACACACTGACCAGGCACACACTGACCAGGCACACACTGACCAGGCACACACTGACCAGGGCACACACTGACCAGGGCACACAGTGACCAGGGCACACAGTGACCATGCACACACTGACCAGGGCACACACTGACCATGCACACACTGACCAGGGCACACACTGACCAGGCACACACTGACCAGGGCCACAGTGACCAGGCAACACTGACCAGGGCACAGTGACCAGGCACACACTGACCAGGGCACACACTGACCATGCACACACTGACCAGGCACACACTGACCAGGGCACACACTGACCATGCACACACTGACCATGCACACACTGACCAGGCTCACACTGACCAGGACACACAGTGACCATGCACACACTGACCAGGGCACACAGTGACCAGGGCACACAGTGACCAAGGCTCTCCAGCCCATCCACATTTGCACCTATTCTGTGCAGCCACTCCACACTGTAACTCCTGTGCCTGTTTTTAGAAGAAAACAAGGTCTTGAAGGCAAAGCTGCTCATAAAGGATTTGTGCTGAGAACAAAGCAGGAGATGCTCAGGGTGTGGCTCAGAGCAGCCAGACCATTCATCTGGGGCTGGATGATCAGAAACTCTCAGCTGATGAAGCTTTGCTGTGCTGCACACATTCCCATGCAGAGGTCTCTGTGCTCAGTCCTGGGGCTGAGCAGGGCCCAGCACAGCTGCTGTGATGCTTTGTGCACACAGGAGCCACCAGCAGGTGGTGGTTGCTGTGTCCTTCCCTCTGTGAGATTCCACAGTCCTGCCCAAGCAGTCACTAATAACCACAGGTAACAGAGGCTGAGGAACCCACATCATCCCTCCATCCTGCCAGTGCAGCCTGAGCAGCTGTAATAAATCATTGCTCTGTTGATGCAATCAGACCCTGGCACATCCTCTCTGCCTGCAGAGCAATCAGTGAAGTGCTAATCTTGTGCAGCACAAGAGCATGCTTGTGTTCTGAGCTGAAGAGCTGATGGCAGAAACCACACAAACAGCAACATAAAGGCAGCAAGAATAACCTGCTGCAGGTTTTCAGGACTGTGGTATCCTCTGGAGCCCAGCTCCCTCATCCAAATGAAATTCTACCACATCAAATCCATTGGAAAGCTCATGTCAGCTCTGAACTCACATAATTGTTGTGCCTCATTAATTTGGTGTGTTGATGTGAATTGGCTGGTGTGTTCTTAAAATACGTAATCTAGCATTTAAAAAAAGAAATCTGATTGCTCACAGAGCTTTGAATGGCTCCAAGTGAAAACTACTCTTGCTCATTGGAATGCAATGGATACCTCACAAATGAGAGGACTGGAAAGGTGTTTAATTTATGAACCAAGATGCAGTTCTAAATAATGCCTAATTAAATTCATTCATGACCTGGCATGTGCTGCCTAGCTTAGCCTGGGCATTGCAAACCATTGGTAAACACTTTAATTGCAATAATTGCCACTGGCAGTAATTATTTTCAGGAAGGCAGCTAATTTCAATCAGCAGAGGGGATCTGGAAGGTGAGGAGCAGGCATGCTTGTGGTTCTGATCAGCAGTGACAGCAGCAGAGGGACTGGGCAGTGCTGGGCAGGGCTTGGGGTGAGCTCACCCTGCCAGGCCATGGCCCAGCTGCTCCAGCACAGCCCCAGAGGGAGCAGGGAAGGTGCTGCCAGCCAGGGGCTGATTCTGGGAGCTGCCAGGCACTGCCAGGGGGTGCACAGGCAATATCCCCCCTGCTCCTGCCCTGCCTGACATCTGTGCTGCCTCTGGGGCATCATCAGCATCCTGCCCAGCAGGCTCTGCCAGACTGAGAGCTCTTCAGGCTGGCCTGAACCACCTCCACATTTAACTTCTGGAAGATGGAAAAAGCTGGACCCCTGTCAGAAACTGAGAATTGAGCATAGCATTGTTGTCAAGTGCTGCAATTAGACACAGAGCTGTAGACAAGGAATGAAGTACACCATTATTTCTTTGTTAGTTTAACTTTTCCACCAAAACCCTGTGATGCTCACTGTAGACAAGGAATGAAGTACACCATTATTTCTTTGTTAAATTAACTTTTCCACCAGAACCCTCTGATGCTCACTGTCACTTCTCATTTTTTTCCCCATGCACTCAGCGTGGTTCCCTCTTACAGGCACTTTAGCACTGAATTAATTACTACATTAATGGATGTCTATAGTCCATTAGTAAATTAAGACCTGATGCTAATTCTCTTGGGGGGAAAGAGAGGGGTGTCTATTTAGCACCAAATCACTCAGTTCATTGCCAATGGACTCCAAGTGTTCAAAGGCAGGAAGAGAAGAACATCAAAGACACTTTAATTTGAAGAGCACAGGGGAAGCTGATCCCCAGGCCTGTCCCTGCTACTGTACAGCAGCACAGAAATTAACTTTGGATTTATAATCAACCACATCACTAGGGAGTGGGTGGGATGAACCTCTGCCACCAGGCATTTTCTTGAACTAGCACCTGCCCATGCAGGTTTTGGAAGGGTACAGGTAGCCTGAAATTTTGTGGATTTATCAGTTTAAATGAGTGAGTTTGTTTCTGCCCACTCTCAAATCTGACAGGCTTGATCCATCATCCTTCTCTGCAAGCCACACTTCTGCATTTTACCTTTAATAGCACACAAAAAATGAAATTTGTTCTGTGAGGGGGGAAGTCAGTCCAAAAGCTGTTCATGTGGGTTTTCCCTCTCTGCCAGCAAAAATATAACAGTTAATTAGGCTGGAAAACCCAAAGGAAAGTGAATTGTGATGGCCAATCGTGAAGTGGCATGGAAAATATCTCCATGACAACAGAAATTTATAGCACTTCAATTTTAATCTATCAAAGGACAAGGGTAATTTCACAGGCACTGTGCAGGAGATATACCCCTTCTCCTTCTCCTGATAGTCCCTGGATTAAATGGGAGCTGTGCTAGTGTGGTCCCAGCTGTGACAGTGAAACAACATGATGAAACCTGAAAGTTCTGAGAGCAAATACACCACCAAGGTGAAAACTGACTCTGCTGTGTAGGACAAACATTTGGGCCTGTTTTGGGGGGATGCTGCAGTACAGACAGTGATTTATTCCCTTGTTGTAGTGCTGTGTGCCCAGTGCCCAGCTCAGGGCTCACCAGTTCCCATCCCAGAGCACAGCCCACTCCTGGCTGTCAGTAATTACCAATTTCTGATCTTACTGTTTCACACCCCATAATGAATTCCAGGGTGCAAAAGAGAAAAAAAGGAAAAGATGAGTTCAGAGATCACAGATACACATCCCAAAGTCTGACCTACCTTCTCTGCTCATGAGCAGGAGTCTTATGCTTCCATCTTAAATACTGTATTCAGTGTATTTTGTAAATTTATCCATGGGCATGAATGTCTCTTACAGGAAATGTCTTGCAATATTTAGTAGGGAATGAATCATTCAGACATCCATGGATATTTAATTGATGATTTCACTAAAATTAATCTATTTGTATTTTAATTTAAGAATCAAACTTAAGTGTTAAAGTATTGGCTTTGGGAATATTAGGAATATTTACCTTATTTTTTTTTTCTTTTAAATCCTAACAGGAAATACATCACTTTGGATCAGATTTGCTAAGATGCTCCTGCCCATAAAGGAGCATCTCATGCCTTCACCTACAAAGATCTCATGGCTCATTTTCCCACACCTGAGCATGTTTTGTGTGGCTCCTTCCAGCCAGCCATGCCTTGGACCTGGGAGAGACATTTTATCCATAAACATATGAAAATGGCAGGGTGAGGAATGCCAGCCCTCTGGTTTGTTTTCTGTAATACAGTGTGGAAAGCACTAACAGGATTTGCCTTTTGGGACCAGTGATAACAATAAATTAAAAACAAATGTTAATAGGCAGCATGAAATTGCCAACAAAGTAGAAATTTGCTAAATGAAAATTGAATGGGCCTCATTTAAACTTTGATAATGTATCTAGCCTTGAGAGCCCTTTTCCAGCAGTGGGCTGCTGAAAGAGGAGGATTTTCAGTGCAGAGCCCAAACTTCTGAGTTCTTACACTGCTTTTCCTTCTGCAGAGTGACCCTGGCACCTGGGAAGTGAGAATTTCCAGGTTTTCAAATAATCCAAGAGGGGTTGAGCAGTGTTTGAATGTGTTACCTGTGTGGAAAACAATGGCAGCAATTACCCCCAACCTGCCCTGAGACACTCTGTGGTGGCAGCAAGAATGGCTGGAAAACTTGGCTGTGGGGCACATTTTGTTTGGTTCTGTGTATTTCTTTGTATTCTGTGTATTTTCTTTCTTTGGGAAGCTCTAAAATTATCCAGGTTCCCCATGAATGTGCAGAGCTGGGAGGAGGAATCAGGGATCTGGGTGAGCTGGGTGAGGAGCTGGGTCAGAGCAGGGAGAGCAAACAGATGATTTGCCCTGCAGCACCCTGGGGTCCAACTCTGCTGGCTTTGCCCTCTGGCCATGCTATAACCATTCCAGCCTTCAGAAAAACTTTGGAAATTCCATTACTTAAAAACTAAATAGATTCAAAACCAAGCTCATGTGAGAAGGAAGTGAGAGCAAGGGCAAAAAGATGAGACAAAGCACGGAGGGAGAATTGGTAAAAGCAGACAAAAGAATCTAAAATGCAGAACAAATAAATTAATTGGATAAATAGTGGGATAAAAAGAGGCAAACCAGAATAGAGACCCATGTCCTGTAATAACTCTTTCAGAACTACTCAGATTAAAGGAGAAAGTAGAGATCAAATGAGCTAATTTAAGGAGATGCCAGGCTCAAAGGATAATGTGAACCTTAATTACTTACTCTTACTCTTCCTTCTCCTCTTAACTCAGTGAATTTCCCAGACAGTATTTTTGAGTTTTGCCAGACAGGAACCCAACAGCACATTTCAGCCAAAGGCTTTGGCAAGGTTCTCTTCCTCAGCACGTTCTTCTTTTCATTTTTCCTTAGATTGAATCATTTTCCAGCCTGGTCTTCTTTGCTCCCATACTGAAAATCACTTTAAAAGGTATTTATGAGCAGCCCAGGGAGTGGCAGCTCTGTCAGTCAGGATGTCCTTTGCTGTTCCTCTGTGTTCCTTCATCTCATCTCATCCCCGTGGCTCTGGACAAAGGTCCTGCCATGGTTCTGCTGTTAATTTCTGAAAGCTTTCAGGAGCTCTTTGTAGCATTTTCTCACTCAAACTTGAGCTGTCGTGTGCTTCCTGGATGTGAGGACACTTGTGAACTTTGGGGGATCTCAGAGGGGTTTGGATCCCCTGGGGCTGTTCTTTCCTGCACTGTGTTCAGTATTTGCAGCTGCCCACAGGACGAGGGGAGCTCAGCTCTGAGCAGTGCCCATTGCCCCAGCACACTCCAGCTGAGCTTCTTTCCACTCCATGAATTTCCACCGTGGTGAAGAGTGGCTGCATCTCCCCAGGAATAAATGGGAAATGTATGTCAAGTGAGGTACAGCAGAGAATTACACTTTTAATGGGTTTGCACTTTAAATGAATAATCAGCCCGCTGGTAAGATGTAATGACTTGGGACCACAGAGAAGATTCAGGGAAGGCAGAGTTTTCCTTTTGTCTCACAAGAGACTCTCAGCTGAGAGGAGCAGCCCCTTCCAGAGCAGCAGCTACAGCAACAGGAGGGTTTGGCTGGGTGCAGGTCAGCGAGGATAAACTGCTTTTCAGAGCTATTGTAACACTCCAGCCTCACAATTGGCCATTACTTGTGCTGTTAGCAGCCCTTTGTTGCCGTTGCATTTCATCGGCTACAGCGTGCTGAATAATTAAAGCTGTCAGCACAAAAATGGAGTATCTGTGCACCTTTGAGAGCAACTCCAAAATAATTTGATGTCCCAGTTATCACAAGAAAATTACTAACAAAAGAAGGTATCCACAGGCCAGGAAAAATATGCTTTGAGAGCATCTCTGTGTATTTTCCACATCATGTTGCCCAGAAGGTTGTCACCAGTGGCAGTTCATGAAATTCCCTGGTAACTGCAGGTGGGGGGTTTCTGTAAATGCTGGAGGTAAAATTCTTGCACCTCCCATCAGAGCAGAAGAGCACAGGGGCATGGAGGTGAGGCAAAGACCCCTTGTTAGACCCTTTGTTCAGTGCAAATCACCTGTCCCTCTCCTGGCATTTAGCTGTTTGTGGGTTTCTATACATTAATGATTATTAAGTTGCATTATTATTTTATTATATATTAGTATATTTATAATATAATATAATATAATATAATATAATATAATATAATATAATATAATATAATATAATATAATATAATATAATATAATATAATATAATATAATATAATATAATATAATATAATATAATATAATATAATATAATATAATATAATATAATATATAATGTATCATATTATATATTATATATTATATATTATATATTATATATTATATATTATATATTATATATTATATATTATATATTATATATTATATATTATATATTATATATTATATATTACATATTATTATGCATTATTATATTGCATTACTGCATTCTGCTGCATCCTTGAAAGTGCTGCCACTTGCCACAAGGACAGCAGATGGACAGAACATTATCTAAAGAAAATCAATCCCCCTGTGGTGGGGAGTTCCCCATAATGGCAGAAAATTGAAGCAATAAATTAAGTGCATTAATATTTGCATCAAAGTCTAAACCTGCAGGGCACATATTGTTGAGTCTCCCATTTTTTGTTGCTTTATGAGACATTTATTGCATTGTAAGGGATATTTACTTTGTGCCTCAGGAGGAGCAGAGAATGCACAGAGCAGTGAATCAGGTTGAATGGCTGAGCTGTACAAACCTTGATGCTCAGCCCCTGCAGGGAGCTCCAGCTCCCATGGCTGAGAAGGGGCAGCCCCTGCCCCTTTCTCTTTATTTCCAGTTCCCTAGAAGAAAATGAAGGGTTTAGAGCATTACAGGTGGTGTTGTGTAAGGAAGCAGGGCCCAGGTTTTTGGTTGTAAATAGGGAATATTTGGGAAAAGCAATGGGCAGTGCATTGTTGATCAGTGTTGGGGCCATGTCTCAGCTTTGGGAATGACCCAGGCAAAGCAGTGTGATACTGAGTGAGCAAGGAGCTGCACGACTTGGCAACAAATGAGAGCCAAAGTCAGCCCTGCTGTCTCTGATGTGAACAATCAGCAAATTTTTATTCAGCTCTTTCTGCTCCAGAAATACAGAGGGAGCCCCAGCAGTGAGCACCTCACACCCCTGTGGGGCTTTCCCCCTTCAAAGCCATGTAGGCTGGTCAAAAAGTGAGGATCTGCCTTTTGTGAGCTGACACTGTGAGAATTCCAGTGTTATTTTATTTATTTATTTATTTATGCACTGAGGGATGTTATTTCCATCTAGATCATGTTAGGATCTAGATCAGACCAAACATTCAGTCTAATGGTTAAGTGGAGAATAATAAAACATTTCTGTGAGTTAACATGGGGCTGATAAACAAAAAAAAAAAAAAGGAAAATAAACAGCCCACAGCTCCCAATTGGGATCAAACAGGATTATTTTTTTTTGTCAGATTGAAATTAAAATGATGTTTGTCTGGGCTTTTTTCTGTTGTTGCTGTCTTTTATCCTTCCTTTAAACAGACATTGAACTCAATTCCACAGGAATTTACTTTAGAAGCCAGCAGCAAGGTTAAAAGCTGAGATATTGTGGGTTTTACCTGAAGAATGGAAATGTCCCTGCAGTGCTGTGGAGGCTGAGATGTGCTGAGTGCACTGACCACAAGCCCAGCTCCTCCCCAGGTCTGGAGTGACCAGCACTGACCCAGCCATGGATCTGGGTCCCAGACTGACCCAGAGCCCAGTCCTTGCCATGGGGAAAGCAGATCCAGCTGCTTCATGTCAATAATTTACAGAAAAAAGCCTCATTTCCCCCCAAAACACAGCAGGAAAAGCCCCAGCTCCCCATGGCTCTGTGCAGGACACAGGGCTGGGTGCTGCAGGAATAGGACTGGAGGAAACAGAGCCATGGAACTGTTTTCAAACAATGAACCTTTAATATTGGTTAAATCCTTATAAACTGGTGCTGGTCCTGTTGTCTGGATGAGAAAACCTTGAGGTTCATGGAGGAAGGTAAATTGTCAATATTTCTTTATATATTTCTTTATATATTTCTTCCATCCCTTTTATTCAGGGATTGAAAGAATTAATACAAATTGGACTCATTTTTTGCTCTGCCCTCAAAAAAAATTTTTTGTGATAAGAAAAACATTAGGTGTATGAATTCAGTGATGTTCTGCTACAAACATATCTGCCTACAAAGAATGTAGTGAGGATAAAAGAGTCCAGCAGAGTTAGATGTAGTGAGATTTGATCTAAGTAGCTAAAACATCCACAGTTACCAGCTCAAGAAAAAAAAAAAAATCCTCTTTTCGTGCTCTGTGTAGCCTCCCAGAGCTTTTCTGGGAGTGTTAGGGGCACTGCTGCTCCTGGGGCTTTCTCAGCCCCTGGGATGGTGTTACACAGTGGAAATTACAATTTTGGCTCTCTGAAGGAATCCAGGGCTGATTTATTCCATCTAAAGGAGTTCTGGGGTGTGCAGAGCTCCAAGGGGAGCATTGCTTCTCCATCTCCTGTGTTCCCCACCCCTGCAGGCACCCAACCCTGAGGCAACTGGGGAAAAAAGTTTAAAAAATGCCATTCTTCTTTGGGGAACCTTATTTTGACTGTGCCCTTAAATGGAAAGATTTTGAATCAAAGCTATTTCCACAGGAACCAAGAGTTCAGGGTGTTTATTTATCTCCTTGTCACCAATAAAACCAAATTGCTTGTTAAAAATAGTCCTTGTGCCTTATGCAAACAGGCAGGGGATGATGCAGCAGGCAGGGAATGAGGCTGGAAAATGATCCCAAAATTACTCCTCTGTCTGCCACGAGGTCTGGGGAAGGTCTCAGGTCCCTGCTTGACCACAGGAAGCCTTGGGGACAGAGCATCCTCCTGGCAGGAGGTGTTTGCTGCTGCCTGGGATGTACCAGCCCTGTTTGATTCAGACATTCATCCTGGCAAACATTGGTAATGCCAAAACCTCAGACAGGACTTGGGGCCCCAGGATGGCAATCTCCTGAGGAGCTGACCAGCTGGATATAACAATTCCTGTGAAAACCAGCCATTTATCTCTCATTAGATATGATTTTTTTGTACCAGACCCTCCTGTCAGAGCCAAGACAGGGAGTGCTGGGGCCACTCCTCCTTCCAGAGCTGAAAAGAGGAGCCAGAAGAGGAGAAAGGATGGGGAAACCTGGAGAAACAGCATGGCCTGAGCCCACACATCCTCTTCCAGCCTCTCCTCAGTCACACCAGCTCTCTAAGGTTCCATTTGTGCCCAGCTGCCAGAAGAGGAGAAAGGATGGGGAAACCTGGAGAAACAGCATGGCCTGAGCCCACACATCCTCTTCCAGCCTCTCCCCAGTCACATCAGCTCTCTAAGGTTCCATTTGTGCCCAGCTGAAGTGGGGCAGCCCCTGCTGGAGCACATGGAATACCTGAGGCAGATACTACACAGGCTTGCATCTGCAAAATGTTTTTAAACCGAGTATTTGTCAGCATATAAATGCAACACTGAAAATCATTAGGAATAAAAAGCAGCAGGAAGCTGTGGACATGAGCAACATGGAACCTTTCATCTTTATCCACCGAGCTGTGTCTGATTGTCCCATGTCACAGGGACCTTCTGAAGGTTTTTCTCAGGTGACACAGGCATCACCCAAAGGACTGTCACCGTTCAGAGACACCAGAGCCTCTTCTGTGTGTGTGTGTGTCCCCAGCACTCTGCAGCTCTGTCCCCCCTGCACAGCAAAGCCCTGAGGCAGCAATGGGCACGTGCTGACATTTATCACTTTGCTGCTATTGATCACTCCCTCAGGGACCTTCAGATAATTCAGTCTGAGTAACAGCATGCAGAGAGTGCAGCTGCAGGCACTGGTGATGCATCAGACCCGAGGCAGGAGCAAAGAGCCTTCCCTGGAGATTTTGGTGCATGGACAGGTGCTCTGCTCGTGGGGGGACATGTTTCACCACCCTTGGCATGCAGAGATGGATGGGTGACAAAACACCTCCAAAAAGACAGGATAGGAAAGTTACAGCACAGAAGAGCTTTACATGAGATTTACCTTAATATGAAGCAAAATCCAGCGCAGGATGGAGTGACCAGGCTGGGATCTGGCTTTGGGAGCACAGCTTGGGGTCCCCAGGCAGCAAAGGCTTCTTTCCCTTCTGACATTCTGGTGCTGCAGCTGATTTCCCAGTTAGGTGTGAGATGACAGAGCTGTCACTCAGCTGTGCTTCTTCACAGTAGTTTAAAAGTCAGGCAGTAAGCAAATCCCCCCAGCTCCTGATGACACCTGTCTCAGGAGGGAGTTTTCTCACCAGAATATTGACTGGTGTTCTGCTTATATTAAATATATTAAATATATTAAACTCAGGTCTCCAGGTGACTCTAGCCCCAGCTTTGCTGAAATCCAGAAGAAAAGGGGATTCTGCAAATTGCATGTTGCTGAAATATTCTGTGGGGTTAAGGTAAGTGACCTTACATGTCCTAACATGATCAGAAATGTCACAGAGATAATTTAATTTCATTCATTTCATTCAGCTTAACAGCACCTGCAGGAGAGGGGTCTGAACTCTCATTCACCAAAAGTTGAGCTCATTCACTCTGTATCATCTTTTCCCACTGAGCTCCCAGAGAAAAAATATTAAGAACTAGAGAAAATCAAAGCAAACCCAAAAATACCTCAGACTTACAGACCATGCTCTTGAGGTGATTTTGTTAACCTTTAAGGAACTGTGTGTATTTCCCCCATCCCTCCTTATTTTATAAACACTCTAGAAGACCTTCAGGAGTTGGTCCAGGGCCCTCCATCAGCTCTGTGCATGGACAGGAACTTTCACAGCACTGTGGTTCTTCCAGCATGTCAGAAAAAATTCCTTTAAACATCCCCCAGTGTAACTCATCTGAATTAGTCCTGCTGCTGGCTGTGGGAGGAGAACCACTTGCAAAGCAGGGAATGAATCACTTGGAAATGAATATTAAGCCAGTTTGGAAATGAAACCCTCTTCCCTCACAGGGGATGAATCTTGCCCCCCTTCCCCTGGCTGGGACAGCATCAGGCTGCTCCAGCTCTCGTGTTCATCCCCATCCAGACACAGAGGGGCACATGCCCCGTGGTGTGGGATGCCTGTGGCTCTCACCCTGCCAGGTTTCTGGGGTCTTTGGCAGGAATTGGTGGTTTTCCATGGGAGATACCAGCAGAGCCACGCTACAAAACAGGGATGAACTTGTCAAAAGACACAAGCTATAGTGTAATGAAATATGGACGTGGAAAGGGGCCAGACTCAGCTTTTCTTTTCACAGCAATTTGAGTAATTTCAATGTATTTTAAATAATTAATGATTTTGTTGTTCGTTGAGCTCAATCCATCTAATATAATTAAAGAATTAGAGGGAGAAAAGGAAGTTAAAAGTGGTCAGAAATCCAGCCAAAACATTAGGCAAATAAGGAAACCCAGCCTGCCTGTGTGTGAGCAGCACTATTTGGGGTTAATGACACATTTTGTCCAGAGAAAAGGAAATTCTCAATACTTACAAACGTGGCTGTAATGTGAGCTGCAGCTCTCAGCCAGCTCTTGTTCTGCAGTAATTTATTTGCCGTGACCAATTTGCAGTTTCAGACACACGTGGCAGTGCTGGGGCTCTGGAGCCAGCAAAGGAGCTCTGCAGGTTCCGTGGGCAGTGCCAGCCCTGCTCTGAGCCCAGACCAAGGACCGTTCACACCCACTTTGTAAAACCCATTTCCCAGGCGCAGGGACACTCACACACAACATTAAAGTGAGGATGCAGACTCAGATCGCTGCCTCACCATTTGTCATCTTGCCCTGTTGTTTTTTTCTTTTTTTTTTTTTTTTTTTTTTTTTTTAAATTAATCAGCGCAGGGATGCAGAGAAGCCAAGTGTCCTGACAGCAGGAGCAGGGCTTGGCTCAGCTCTGCTGCTGCCCCTGGTTTTAGGGTAAATACCTTGTTAAGTTTGTTCAGCCGACCATCCCTTCCCATTCTCCGTGCCCAGAGAGCAGGATGAGGCAGGCAGCACTGCAAACACAGGCGGTTTAAGGGTTCTCACCACCCTAAAATCCTCTGTGGGGTGAAGAGAGCGTGTCCTGATGCCCCTTTCTCAGCACAGACAGTCTCTACATCTGCCTTAATTAAGGTGAGAAAGGGGGGCTTGAGGGGACTCTGGGTTCATTTCTGGCAGTGCCACTTTCAAATTCCTTTAGTTCTGTGTGATGCACATTGGGCATGAGCTGAGATGCACCAGGCAGAGAGTTGGGCTAAAAATAAACTGGAGTGTTGCTGCTGTGTTAGTCCCCTGTTGATATCTCTCGGTTTGTTTTATGAAATCTTCAAGGCCAGTCAAGTGTGGGGAAAAAAACAAAAAATAGAGAATTTTTTGCTTTTGGAGGCTGGATTTAGAGTGAGCTGGTACAATGACACTCAGTGTGATTTTACTCAGTGGATTCAGAACATTACAGTACTGTGGTGCTTGGTCACACTTGGGCTGATGCACTCTAAATAAGAATTATACAACTTGTGCTAATTCTTAATGCATTATTATATTGATACCAATTTAACTGATGTTAATTAATCAAAGGAATGGACAAATTAAATCAGCACTTACCTATCCACGTGAAAGAAAGGGGCTGTTGCAGTCTGGAGTCAGCAGGTAGCTGAGTGCTGGCTCCTCAGGGACACCTGGGGAATGGGAGGTGTTGGTCCAGCAGGGACTTACTGGATCTATGGAGAGAAGGACTAAATCTGACAAGAATGCTCCTAAACAGGGAATTCTGGAAAGAAAAGCATGTTTTTAAATGTGTTCAGACACTGCACCCATTGCCTGGGGTGTAAGGTCCCTGCAGGGCATCCCCACCTGTGATGGGTCCCTGGGCTGCCCCTCCCCAGCCCTTGGCTGCTCCTGCTCCAGGCTGCTGGCAAGTAGCTCACAGCACTTTTTCTTTTCTACTTGAGGCAAGAAGTAATTTCTTCCTCTGAAGGCCAGGGCTGGAGCTGTCCTCTGCTAATGAATGCAAACCATCAGTGAGCAGTAATGGAAAATGGGGATGATGTGGCAGGCAGTGGCTTGCTTTCAAGGCACCAGAAAAGTCCTTTTAAATTTAAATTTAGCAAAGAATTTAAAGCACATATAGGCAGACTCTATTAGAAAGTGAAATATTTGATCTTAGCTATTAATCTGTTATAAGAATATTTTCATTTCCTTGCCATGTGTATCCAGTGATAGACTTTCATAAATGAGATCACATTAAAATGTACTTTATGTTTCTAGTCAAATCTCTTTTATTATTATGCAAGTCCTAGTTAGGAAAAAAAAACAATTACAGAAGCAGACTAAGAAGAGCACATTATTTTAACTCATTTATACAATTGAAATTTATATAACTGAAATACTGCTCCTACTTAAAGGCTGAACATTGTGCACTACTAAACACCTTGGGAAAAGGTTGCTCCATTGCAGCCATGCTACCAGATCAGGGATAATTTATGGGCAGTGGAAATACAAATAGTCTAAAACAGCTCATGTGGTGTGGGGTACTGCTATGTGTCTGTACCCACAGATATACATATGTATTTTTATATGTATATTCATATCAAAGTATTATATTCATATTGAAGCATTACGTTTGGCCTCTGTCTTACTGAAATCAAATATATTTTAAGGATGGTCCATAATTAATGTGAGCTGTCACTCCTGACACTCTGCACCATGGACAGAAAGTGTTTTAGGAAGTTTCCATGTGGAGGCTCTGCTGCCTGGACAGGTCAGGGATTGTCAGCCCAGCTGGGCCAGGGGCTGAGCTCTGCAGGGCTGCACTGCTGCTCTGGTGGAGGCATCAATTCAGAGAGGAGACCACTGGCAGCCTGGAACCAGCACACAGCATCATGGTGGATGTTTCAGGGTGAGGAGGAAGAAGTGCTTTACATCTTATAAGTCCCTTTGGCTGATTAGGCACAAATGTCTGGTTTAAACCTTCAAATCTGGGCACCCAAACTGTGTCATAATCCTGCCACTTTTTGAATATCTTTGCATTTCCACTCCAGCAGCCTGACAGAGCCCAGCAGGGGCCACAGCACCTGCTGTCACACTGCTGGAGCAGAAAGTTTTGCTCCCAGATCCACCAGTGCCCTGGATCCAGGATGGGGCAGGGTGCACAGTGGATGTGGACATTCACTTCATGCTTTAGCTGGGGAGCCCAATCTGGTCTCTTCCAGAAAAGTCTGCAGTTCGAGACTTGAATCTGCAAAATGCAGGATTCTTTTGGATCATGTTAATACTATTAATAAATTAACCTGAAGCTCCTTGCCCATGAATTTAGGATCCTGGCATGACTCTGCTTTGCTTGAGAGCTGGCCAGAACAAAGTGGTGCTTGGCAATTTACTCCAGGACCTGCAGGGTCTGAGCCTTGTCCCTCTGAGTGCCCCAGCTCCAGGTCCAGCCCTTCCCCATCAGGGTGGGATTCAGTCAGGGCAGGCAGCAACCCACCCCAAAAAGCTGATGTGGCACAAGAACAGCCATGATCATCTTTCCTGGAAGAATGAAAAACACCATCAGTGTCTGGTTTTAACTTTAGTACAGCTTCTCATAGCTCCTGTGTTTTAGTCATTCATAGACAGTGAAGATTTTCAGCTGTTTGTTGAGAAGCCTCAGATTACTTAACAGCTTCTGATTTTTACAAAATAGGTTACAGGTTCTTTATCAACAGATGAGGAAATGCCAAATTTCATAATCCCCATTGTTAAGGCAATTAAATATCTCATTCCTGTTGCACTTGGGTTACTGTGCAGTTATTGGCAAACTGCTCTGCCCTAAGTCTTGTGTCATTGTGTGAAGTAACCACGTTCTAGACTATAAATAATAACTAAAATTAGACACCTGAGGCATGGCAGATGCAGGGATGTGGTGATGGTGTTAGCAGCAGAGGCACAGCCCTTCCTGCAGTGTGACACTCTCACACCACCCTCCCCACGGTGAACTGGGATTCCTGTGCCTCACAGAGCAGATTCTCACTGAAGTCTACAAAGCAAACAAAACACTTGAGCACCTGGTAGCCTGGTTTTCACCCCTCCTTTTCTTTTAAGTAGTGGCCAATGATGCATTTGGAGATAATTAAAACAAAGGTTGAGGATTTTTTGTTTTAATATGACATGATTGTTATCAGCTGGATTAGGAATAAACCAGCACAAAAGCAGCACACTTTTTATATCAGCTATAAGTATAACCAGGCTTCAAATTTGAAAGCAGGAGTTTTTTTTTCCTTTTCCCCTTCCACAGAAAATCTTTTCTTTGTGCCAAGATTAAAATATTAGTTCTGTGTTCCCTCCTCTGTTTAAACAGACCTCATTGCATCTAAGTGCCAAAAGAGTGGAATTCCTGAACAGCAGGTGAAAAGAAAACACAAGATCAAATGCAGTTTTGGCTGCCAAGAGAACAGCTTGGGGGTGCATGAAAAGTCATGCAGCTCCTGGTGCTGTCAAAGACTTCTGGAAGGTCATCAAGGAGTTTTCAAGCATCCCACATCAAAAAGCTGTGCAGGGAGACAAACCTGCAATACATCATGAGGATGGTGCTAAAGATACCAATCATCCACTTTTAGGAGAATTTAACTTTCCCCCCTTCGCATCTCTGGAAGCAGCTCTGGGAAAACTGCTCTGTGTGGAGAGCAGGGTGTGGAAATGGATGTGAGTGCTCACATTAGGCAATGGCTGGTGTGGGTCCATAACCCAGCAGGGAACCACGGAAGAAATGTGTCTGGCTGAGCTCATCCTTGCACTTAAGGCAAAGGACACGTGTTTGGCTGCTCTTGAACCAGGCAGCCCTTGCATTCATTTGTATTTCTGCACCCAGCTGGGCATCTGCAAGCCCACGGCAGAGTCCTTGCACCCTCTGGGGATGCAGGGAAGGAACTGTTCCAGCACTTCTCATGGTTAATGGTCTTCTGAACACAGACTTCACTGAGCTCCTTGCTGATCCCTTCTGACCCTTTGCCTGCCATTCCTTACTGGAAAAGGCTCTGGCCCAAAAGCAGAGATCTGGGTTTGAAAACAAGAATTTGGCAGTGCTGGGAGCCCTGCAAAGTTCACCCACCTTCTAATCCAGCCCCCAGGTGAGGCTGCAGCACTGCTGTGAGTGAGCTCTGACCAGTGACAGATTCCCAAAATGTAAATTTTGAGAATGCTTTCCCCAGAATGGCAATGTCTGAGGAATCACAGACCAGGCAACAGCACTGGGATCACAGGTTGGAAGTGCTCAGGCCCACTTCTCCTCCTAAAAATCACCAAGCAGCAAAATTCTTTCAAATAAGACACACATTATTGAAAATAATACAAAGTGCACATGCTCTTAAAGACAGCCTTTTTTTTTTTTTTATTTTAAAACTCTGCATCTGAAAACACCGTATGACAGAAAGCATTATATACACTGCAGTGTTTTTGGTATAATACAGTATTTCATACATCCATTTCTTTTTCTGCAAAAAAATTTGCTTTGTCAGACAAACAACCAAACTCCCATTGACAAAGAATACAGCTAAGGCACATTGTTTCTGCTAAATGAAAGACAAAAGGGTGCAAAAACGGGTAGTGCAATAATTGCTGAAAATCACATTCTACTACAAGAAAAGCATTCTGACTTTGATTACCGGTCAATTTAAGACATTTCAATATCTCATAAAATACTCCTTTAAATAAATAGCAAAATATCTACATCTTTCAGTGTGTTCCATTTGAATTTCCAATTTTTTTTTAAACTTTCCTGTATATACACGGTTTTCTTTTTTCTTATTCAATAGATTACAAAATATTTCTGTACAATTTTATGCATATTATGATCTATAACAAAATAGTTATTTCTTAAAACTATATTACCACCAGTCTTTGAAAATGACAGAATAGCAATAACTTATTATGACTATGTTAGGCAATAGAAAATCCAATTAAACCAAAACAGAACCAAAGGCCAAAGTCAGAAAAATAATTTCATTACATTGAATTAATTATTTTCATTTCAGAAATCTTGTTTCATATGTAAACCCTTTTCAGTTGCCTTTGGGTTGTATTCAAATCTGAATATCAACACAGGACAGGATTGGGAACTCTTAAGGGCACTGCAGCCTGCCGGGAATATTGGTGCTAGTCCTGAAACATGACAGAGGAAAGCAGTGAAGAAACCCAACACACACAAGCCTCAGCAGGTCATTTCTGCTGACTCTGACAGCCTTTGAAAGAAGCTCCAAAAGCCAGATTTGCAGAAATGCATTTATGACTCAGACAAAACAACCATGTTGTAAATGTACTGTGAGATTCCCAACCAACACCCAAAATCTGGCTCTATGTGGTGATGCTCTTCAGATTTTAGGACCATACCATTAAGAGGACATTTCTTCTCCCAGCTATCAGTACAAATCTGAGAGGAATGCTACTATGCCATGTTAAAATTAGTGAAATTACTCTACAATTTGTCTAGCACATCCGAGACCAGTCTGTCCTGTTGTAATCTGAAGATAAATCAAAAATTACTAAGTTTTTACTTTCTATGCAATTAAAACAAGTTCCTTATCTACAGTGACTTGCAAGAGACAGAGCTCATAATTTCCTAAGGTTTATATGAATGTCTGAGACTTCCTTTTGCCTGAAGGGAAGGTCATTTTTTTCCCTTAAAGACTGCATTTGTAAGCAATTTCTGTTGTATTTGTGAAGTGTAAGCTGACAGCAACACAACTGAGCTGTAACAGAAATCTCAAGGTGCCTTTTATTCATTCCACAACAGAGAAAGTGAGCAAGACACGGACAACACCAAAGTTCCTAACACAGTTTAAGGCCACATTTAGAAAGGATGGAAGTAAGGCTTTCTTGAAGGGGCAACACACTGGATGCCACAATGGGAACAGACACTGAGCAATCCAAGGCTGATGGGATTCATCCATGGAAAAGCTGAAACAACGCTCCAGTTTTGGCCAGCAGCTCTGTGCCTTTTTTTGGATCTAAGCAGGAAAATAAAATTAAATGCCATAGATATCCGCCTCTGGAATATTCCCAGCAAACTGAAGGTGCTGCCCTAGCAGGAGTGCTGTTGTCTCAGTCAAGGGTGGTAATTACAACAGAAGCAAAGACAAGCTCAGTCATTACAATATACAAATGCAGCGCCAGGAACCGCGCCTAGAATTGTCACTCTGGGATCAGAGGCACCTGTACAGTATCTTGCTGTTATTTGGCAAGGTTACAAGTAATACTTCTAGGTTTTAACAAAGTAGAAAGAGAATTTGCATAGATTGTACATTCAGTTCAAGGAGACTTCTGGTACCCTTTTTTGTTGTTCTCAGGTAAACGTGTTTGCAGACACAGTGAGGTAGCAGCTGTGGTAGCACCCATGAGCAAAAGAAGGTAACCAAGGCAGAAGCAAAGAGCAGAGTGAAAAACACACTACTGTTAGTAAGAAGGAAGGGAATCAACATGGTACCTGCAGTGCCACACCATGAGGGGAACAGCTCCCAGTGCCACACCTAACTGAGACACCCTAATGCTGCCTGGGCTAACAGAGCCTGCAAGGCCTTCTTGCCTCCATTTGAAATGCTCTCAGCCTGGTTATTCCTTCCCTCACTGTGATGATGGTGGTGAAGGTTTGAAGGTCAATCTCTTCTACAATACACCTTCGAAGGGAATTACAAATCAGTGTTTTCTTGCCTTTGAAGGTTCTGCAGGAAAATCTGCTGTCCTACAAATTCTTCCTTGCTGTCCTTAACCCTAATTCACATTTCTTTGGCTCCTCTATGCCTGGCTGCAGCAGCAGCTGCCCTCAGGGCTCAGCAGCAGGTATTCCTGCTCTCAGGAATTCCTCCTGGGCCTCTGGAAGGGCAGTGCTCTGTCCTAACACTGCATCACTCCCTACTCTCTCTGTGGGCATCATCCCTGGAGCTGCCTTGGCAGAAGCACAAGGGTTTGGTTTGGAAGGGCTTTTTTACATGATGTTTTCAGTTGTCATTTAATAGGGGCTTAAGTCCCACTAATCCTCAAGACTACACTGGAGGTCTGGAATGGTACAAATAAAGACATATATGGATCATTATCTTTTCACAACTGGACTGAAGCAAAGGCCAGTGAGAAAGGTCACCAACCCTGTCCCACCAGGTCTGTCTTACTCTGTTACTGAAATACCAAATAACCAAGTCTCCTTTTACAAATATCAGATTCCCATGCCTGAAAATCAGGACAAGGTAACTGCTGGCTTTAAGTGTGCAAGCACTGAACTGACTGAAGGCTGCTCTGAAAAGCAAACTTTCCTCGCTGCAGCTGGGTTTCTGAAGAAGCCTAGGGGATTTAGTTCACTCAAGTATAAAACTCCTGCTCTATGGAAAGTGCTGGAGTTGGCCAAGGTTTCATGTGGCCAATCCTGAAGCTTTGGGAGCTGGGAAGACAACAAGGAGGGCGTGCTGGCCAGAGGCAAGCTGGCAATTCTCTGATGGCTGTGATGAGAGAGAACCAGAGAAATCAACAGAAAGCTGGTCCTCACTGCTGGGTTACAAGAAACATCTGGATCTTGTTTATCTGGGAAATCAAAGCAGAGATCTCAGCCTTGCTGTGCAGAAGGAGCCCAGTTTGTTCAAGGTTAATTGCAACACAAGTGTGTCAAACTTTTGAGAAGTTTCAGCATCTTTACCCTTTCTCTCTCCCTTTGGTCAGGTTTACACTATCCCTGCTCTGATTCATTGACTTCACTGCTGTGCTCACTGCAATTGTGGCTAAGAGTGATGGAGGCTTCATTAGGATGGCAATTAGTGCTGCAGGAGATGGAGGGAAAGTGAATGCACATTAGTTGGTACTTCTGAAGGTGCTGCAGGATCACTGTTAATACACCATTAAACAACTGTACAGGCATTGTGCACTGGAGCCAGTACCCAGGAAAGTCAATTTGTAACACACGAATGCACATTCCTGTATCTCTAGGCTTGGCAATAATGGAGCTTAACAACAGAGATACAGAGGGACTTTCTTGTATAACACTTGCAATCATGAAGGAATTCTTAAAATTCTCTGCTTGCCAAGAGCACAAAAAATGAAGACATAATTTCAATTCTATAAAAAAACCCCTGAATATCAGAAAATGAAAATGCAAATATTACTACTCAATGTCCAAATGTCATCAAAGAAAGAATTGGACAAATCTGAAAATAAACTGTCATTTGAGCTATTTCATTTAGCCTTGGGGTTTAACATTACCATATAAACAGGTTTGCATAATGCTGAGACTGACTTTGGACATAATTTATGAAATCATGTATGTAGATGTTCTGCATTTTGCCACATTCCCTTTCTGTGTAATACAGATTGATCACACAGTGTTACATGGCTGTCATGCAGAATGGGCAGGGGATTTAGAGAAGCAAAGCATTACACACAGAGGATAAATGTGCATACAGAAATATAAACCCCTGCCATTGAAAGGAAGGTTTTGATCAAACCAGGCTTTTGCTGGGATCCTGTTCAGCAAGGACTGGCCAGTGTGACTGGAAAAGAACCTGCACATTCAGATGAAGATTCATAACTCTTGTGTTTTGTACCAACTGTGGGTCCCTGCTCTGAATTCTCCTTTTCACCAAATGTAAGATCTGTGAAGTTATTCTCTTCTGACCATTGACAATTGGCTCCCAGTGCTGCCATTTCAAACCAAAGAATCCACTAAGCAGGACTAAGTTGGGCTTAACAGCATCACCTTGGAGCCAGCTCTGATCCCTGATGCAGTCTGGCTTTGTATGTTTTTATTCACAACTACTGGACTTTGTAACTCAGACACAGTCTCATATATATCTTTGGATCTGTGTCTGCATGATAACAGCTATGGTAGAGATGGCTAAAGGTCCAAAACTTGACATTACCCCCAGATATGTTCCAAACATGGCAGCTTAGCCTTTGGTGACTTCAAGCAGACAGCATTTACCCCTAGCATGCTGTCATACCCTTTATTTATGCTGGACTTGACTCTGAAATCCTCATTTAGCACTAGCACTTTGGAAGTTTTGCCTAAGAAAAGACTGCAGGATGAACCCCTTCAGCTCTGCATCCTGTATTTTACAGCAGCACTGGGATTGAAAGCTTGCTACAAAACCTGTTGTTTAAATGCTTCTTGCCTTTCAGAAAATCATCATATAAATTTTCTTTGAGATATTTTAAACCTAGCATATAATGCAAATGGATATATCAGCAACCATCTGTTTTCTTTCCCCTTTTTGTACTAAAACAAAATAATTTGCACCTTATATTTTAAATTATAAAAGTGGCAGCTTTTTTCCTAACTGCAGAAAATGTGATTGTTGTCACCTTCTGCTTGGTCTAGTTAATGAAAACTTACCAAAAAAGCACTTAAAAACATTGCTGCTTAAGAATAAAAACAAGTATCAAATTGAAAAACTAAGTTATCTGCATGAGAGTGCGTGGGTGCACCCCTACACATGTGCTTATGTGCAAGACAGCCTGAAGATTTTGTGACTTCCTCAGGAGCCTTACTGAGAACAAGCACTGCCTGGGCTTGTTAATGAATTTTACATTGTGCCCTAAATATGACCTCCTTCATCTAACCTGCAGGGCTTGGACTGGGCAGTCACCATTATATCAGTGTGACTAAAGCCCTGGATTTCACAGTGAGGATTGCAGGTCCCCAGAAAATATGAACTTCACAAAGGAATGTTACATTAAAAACAAGCACTGTTACAAACTTATAAACCCCTACTGAATAAGTAATAACACTGTGATTCTATTACATAAACCTGTTGGCAGCCCTGGTTTCACACATGCTTGCCTCTAGAGCTGGTTGAAAAGCTGGAACATGATCTTGATTGGAATATTCCAATCAGCTCTCATTGCTACAAACTTCCCTAAAGCTACCACTCGTGACTGACAAAATCAAGACAAAAAAAGAAAGGGAGGTGTGAGGGGAAGAAGGCCTTTTCTTAATAAAGGCAGGTTCAGTTAGTAAAATAACATAATCTTCAAGCTGCAAAAGCAGCACCTACTAATTAGTCATTGACTAAAACATAAATAATAAATACCTAAATTGTTCCTTCTATGCATCCACTTTTTGTGCCTGATAAACATTTTGATGCTCTGCCTTAATGCCAGCACAGCTGACACCACAATTTCAAGTCCAAAGCAAACTGAAGTAGCTTTAAACCAATATGACAGAGTTACTCCAAGCCATGGGGATCTGTGTGTTACAGTCCTACTGCAAGTGTTGTTTAAAAGGGAATTCAACCTTCCTGGGAGATGTGATTACAGAATGATCTAAGGCTCTGTTTCCCTCCTGATGTGGACACTTAACCCTCAGCAGAAAGTTATCCATGCACACAGGAGGGTGAACAGACACCTTCCTTTACTACAGCAACAGGACTTCTTTCCCAATTAACCCAGTGGCTTTTCATGGTCTTATTTGGTTCTGTTGCTAACTAGAGATTAACACAGCAACAACAACAAAGTGCATGTTTTTGCTAATGTAAAATGCATTATTTGGAGATGAATTTGTATATAAAACCTGTATTTTAAAAAGTTCTTGGAATGTAAATTAATTTTTCCCTACTGGAGAAAATGCAGGTTGAAATGATGCAAAACATGCCCATTTAAAACAGGATGCAGCCTGCTAGGAATTCTGAAGACAGGCAAGGGTAGATTGTTGACAGAATAAAGTAAAAGCACAGAGAAACATGGCATTGTTCTCCTTCCCCTGGCTTTGGGCAGTGATCCACATCCTGCAGAGCCTTCCAGATGCCCTGGCAAAGCCTGGGAGGATCCTTCTTTAGGACAAGATGGAGATCGGAGACCAAGGGACGGAATTAGTGTTAAGACTTACTAGCCACTACTCAAATTAGGGAAGAAACCTGTTGCAGATTTAGGTCCCAGTTTTACTGTTTTACTGGTTTACAGCTCCACTGCCTGAGAAAAAACTCAGCTCAGCTCATGAGCAAAGGGTGTGAGCAGACACATCACAACCCACCCCAGCCTACACATACACACCTGCTCCACTGGCAGCCTGTGAAAATAATCAGCTACTGGTGGCTTCCAAAAATACCTGCAGATTTGAAAGGGCTGAAATTCAAAAAACTTCTTTGTTCTTTAATAAATACTTTTAGTATGCTGACCCTGAACCCGACTGCATGAGACATAAAAGACTGCTATAGCAAAACACTGATTTCATTTAGAGTTTATCATGGAATTAGTCTGAAAAAACCTCTGAAAGTTTCTGCTTCTGCTCGTTGTCTCTAACTAGGATAACAGAGGTCTATCAGCTGTGTCCAGGATTACTTTGTGACATTAAAAAGTGGAGTGAGGCTGTACCATAATTATTTCACATTCTCTGAGGTCACACAGGCTGCAGCCTGCAGGAACCAACTCCCCAGGGAGCGCCAGCAGGAGGGAATTTCGCTGGGATTTATTCCTTGGAGCAAAATAACGAAAGCCTATGAAACAGCAGAGGTACAGACAAATTTATTTGAACAAAACCCTTCAGCAGCTGCTCCTTCACTGCCCTCTCCATGGCTTGGTGCCAATGTTTCTGAGCCCTCACGACGTGGGAGCGGCGCAGCTGGAACGGCACAAGCTGATGGAGAGCGCAGCGCCAAAGGCCTTGTCAGAACTTCAGAACTCTTTTTTTTTTTTTTTTTTTTTTGTTTGCTTTTTTTAAAAACAAATTCTATTGCAATAAGTAACAAAAAAAAAAAAAAAAAGTAACTTTCCCTTAGGTTCCTGAAACCTGGTGCGAGACTCACGGAGGAGCGAGGTTGGATTCCCCTCACCCGGCGCTACCTGAGGCGGCCGTCGGGTTTGACGGGGCCCAGCTCGGCCTTGGGGTCGGGGCTGAGGGAGCTCCAGGGGGTCTGGGCACAGCCCTGCAGGGCAGGGCAGCCCGAGGGCCCCACGCTGCACACGTCCACGGCCGACCACACGGCGCCCACCAGCGAGTCCACCCAGGCGTCCAGGCGCGGCCCCACCAGCGCCGCGCTGCGCCGGGCCTGCTCGGCGCGGGCCGCGCTCACCGGCATGTTCAGCACCGGGTTCAGGCCCTGGAAGCTCTGCTCCATGTAGGCGTTCTTGGGGGGCCCGCTGTGCAGCTTGATGGCGTCCTCTGCAAACGGGACAGGACACAAAAAGAGCGAGGTTTAGGGGTGTCTGGGGTTGTGGCCGGAAATGTGAATTCTGTCCCATCTGTTAACCCAGCTGGGGCAGTGCCCCTGATCTCCTGGCACACATTATCTGCTCATGGGCCATCTTTAAACCAGCTGGGCAATCATCTTTATCTTCCCACAGCCCATCCTCCCTCCAGGAGATATCTCCTGTTCATGGCCACTGAGTCCCAGGGCATGACTGATAAAATTCCATCATCCCACTGGGAGATGCTCCAGCCAGGGCAGGAGCCAAGCCTTTCCTACCCAGATAAAAACTGAGATTTGGACACCAAGGAACCTTCTTTCCACTGGATTCCAGAGGAAAACCAGACCTTTGCACATCATCCCTGGAGCTTCAGAGGAAACTGCACCTTCTCCAGGAGCACTGCTCCAGCTGAACCACATCTGCCCCTGCAGGAGGATGCAGCCACCATTGAATGGGACTGTGCCAACACCCTGACTGACTGACGGGTGTCAGCTTGGATTCTGACTCTGGCAGGGTTGGGATTGTTCTGTGTAATACTGCATTTCTATTTTAATTTTCCTAGTAAAGAACTGTTATTCCTAATTCCCATCTCTTTGCCTGAGAGCCCCTTAATTTCAAAATCACAATAATTTTGAGGGAGGGGGTTTACATTCTCCATTTCAAAGAGAAGCTCCTGCCTTTATTGGCAGACACCTGTCCTTCACACCAGGACAAGGGGTGAGCTGTAGCCCATTTCCCACACGCTGCATCCCAGGAGTTGTGCTCAGCACCATGGATTCTGCTCACTGTGATTCTCATCCTGCAACTGCTGCCTTAGTAGGCAAAGCTCTGACCCTGAAAATAGAGCCACTCTTATTACCAACACACACAACCAGCATCCCCTGAGCTGCAGGACACCCAGGACTGGCTGCACCTCGAAATGAGGAAACACTTCAAGGACACCTGGTGAGAGAAGTCTGCCAACCCCTGTCAGACATCCAAGTGCTATCATTGATTTGTCTAGGAGAAAGAGCCAAGACATCAGCTGGTTTTGCTGTGGGCCTTTTTTCCCCTAAACAGATGAACCTTGCCCTGCTGTGCAAAAGTCACAACATTTGTTAGCTCTATCTGCCTACAAAACCCAGGTGGTGGCATTTGTGGCACTGAAAGGACAACACCATGGTCTTGGTCACACCAGACCACAATGAAACACGTGTAGCCCAAACATGATTCCTGAAGTGCTCCAGTCTCACTGGGAAAGTGTTCTCCCACGACAGTTACATTTTCAAGCTCCTGTGCTCACAGTCATTCACTTTGCATTGTGGCTGCTCTCCTTACCTTTCTATCTCAGCAAAATACAGTACAACACCCCAAATTTACAATATTGCAGTAAAAATCAGTATGAGGCTGTGACAATCCTTTCAGAGACCTAAACTGGACACTGTGGGTCAGGCTGCCCCTGTCAAAGGCCAGCTGACTTCTGAGAGTCTGAATGCACCAAGTTGCTGCTTATAAAATCAGGATGGGACCCTCCAAAAATATTCACCAAATGCCTGTTGGGAGCAAATTTCCAACCCTTTCTTTCCGCTCCCAGCTGCCTTCCCCAGCACCCTCACTCTGGCAGCACAGAGGATATCTTTAGCTCTGCCAACAGACACACTGTCTAGAAGAGAAAATGGGCCCATTCAGGCTACTCCAGGCAAGGAAAGCCACGGTGCTCCGTGAGCTCAGAGGACAGGAATTACATATTCATGGCTACAATTCCTTCCACATGTCCCTGCTGCCTGCACTGCAGCCTGACACTGAGGCCTTTCTTCCATGCACAGGACAGTGTCTCAGGTGCTGGAAATAAATCCTTGTATTTATTTAGAGGGAAAAAGGGATGTTTAATTGGAGCTTTGCTGTTACATTTGCAGAGTCTTTAATGCCAAATACTGTGCGAGTCCATTACTTCAAATCCCCAATTAAAATGGTTCAGCACATGCCCATCACCATTGTACATCATTTAACTGTTCATGCATTTATCTAAAACCCTCTTTTTATTTTAAATGGTAGATACCCACTATAACCTGTAGTCAAAATGAGTTCAATCTGTGCACATGTGTCAGGAATGTGCTCTGCCAGAGCACTGCAGTTTAAGAAGTAGAACAAGTACACATGATTAAATTTCCTCCTTTGGAAGCAATTAAATATGGAAGAGTGTTTGTCAACATATTAATTAAATAGGAACATTCTGAGTAAAAATTCCCAAATAAATAAGAGTTGGCATTACTAGCAGGATCATCTGATTGAAACAGGCAATTCAGAGAGCTTGTTGAATCAAAGCCTGTTGTGCATGTGTTTGGTGCATGGAACAAGAGAGATCTTTATTCAGACAAGAAACAGGATGAAATGGAACTTGCTGTTCTCTCTGGCTCAGCCTTGTACGTGTCCCAGGCCTCAGGACTTGGTGTGAATTTTATCCTTCACCAGGACTGGAAAGGATGAAAACTGCAAAACTGCAGGATTGTGCTGGGCACAGCAGCAGAGTGTTAAGGGTTACCACTGCTCACAGTGAAAGGTGCTGCTCCAGCCAAAACACACAGAGAGCCCTGACCTGCCCTACAGCAGGACAGCACCCCAGCCCAGGTGTCAGCACATCCTTGAAAGGAAAAGCTGGGTAACAGCAGCCTGAGTGCAGAGCCACAGGTACTCTACAGAAATGCTGGGGACTGCACTCAGAAGCCTCTCCTGCAGCCTCCAAGTCTTTGTTAACAGCTCACAGCAGAAAGCAGGCAGGAGGCTGCTCATCTGAGCAATGGCAGATGGGCTGCTCCTCTTTGCATGAAAGGAAAAATGGCAGAGAATCATAACTCCATAATTTACTGAGCTGCAGAAGAGAGACACTGAGGCTCCCAAGCCCTGATCAGCTGTAAAAAAGAAGGCTGGACCTACTGGGTGTGCTCATCAAACACTGACACTTCAGTCAAGTGTCACGAGGAAGAGCTCATAAAAAATAGTGAAGAATGTAAGGCTTGCCTCTAAATGTTTAGACATTTAAATCTCTATGGTTAGAACAAACAACTCAAAATTAGCTGAATTGCAGACATTAAGCCAGATTTTTTTTGCTGGCCCTTTGACTTCAGGAGGATGTGTATCAATGCATAATATATTCCTCTGACTTGAAAATATAACATTTAAGAACTTGGTTATTTTTGATGCCTATTTTTATTTGCTCTTCACTCATATGTGAGGACACATTCCTCAATTGACTCTTCTTGGTCTAACTTCTTTGGATTAAACACACAGCCTATAAGCAGCCACACAGGCTGGGATTTCAGCCTTTTTGTGTGGGTTTGTTCATCATTTTGCAGAAAAAGCAGATTAGTTTAGACAGAGAGTGGGCTAAGGAATGAAAAATGTGGTTAGCTTGGTACACATTAAGGTGCTAGACCTGTGGGTTTTTTAAAGCAACACAGAACATACAGCTTTATTTCTTTATTTGAATTGTGTTAAAGCCCTCTGGCAAAGAGGTAATTTTTTATTGACATTTTGTTTTGCTTTCTCTTGCAGCAAACAAGACAGTGCTGCATTTGCTCATTGTGGAGCTAATCGACTCCTTGTCAGCTGGATCTGAACTAAATTTCAAAGCAAATCCCTGTCTGCAGGGTTTTTCTCAGAATGATGATTCCAGGGCATGTCTGCTCTTCTGCAGTCATGTGCCTGCCTGCTGCTATTACTGTGTTTATCAAGAACATGTCATGTTACCTCTGCTTAATTTAAAGAAATCACAGCAGTTCTGACACAAGTTGCCACCCACTTTATAATCCTATAGATGCAATTAGAATTGATTGAGCCACTGCAAACAACCAAGGGCAAAACAAAGGTTTCCAGTATCTGCTAATTGAGATGATCTATAAATATGGATTAGGTTAAAAGGCCATGAGGTTCCTGAGTGCATCACCCAGGTCTGCTAATGCTGTCAGCTTTTCAGAGGGGTGGCTGCACTTTGGGGGCACAGGGACCAGGCACTGCTATTTCAGGCTCCATGGGAGCAGCAAAAATCAGCAGCCCCATGTCCAGGCCATGCCATCAAGCTGGGAGCAGAGTGGGAAAGGTCTCTCTAAAAGCAAAAAAGGAGGTTGCACTTTCTCACTTCTCTCCTTGCTTGAAGGAGGAAGGGCTTTTAAGGCATTCATTTATTTACAATCCAGGGTTTATTATCATCTTGAGGTTTTGGGGCTTTTTCTGCCCCAGAAGTGAACCTGCTACTGGCTCACAAGAACCTATTTGGCTTTAATGGAACAGGTACTATCCATTAAACAGATGACAAGTCATTATTGGCACTCCAGCTGGGAGAGCGCTGGGGAAACTTTGCTGTGAATATAAACTCAAATTTAAAAATGAAATTGCTTTGGCTTTTTCTCTTCCCCTGACTGTGACCCTGGGAGCTGATCACACTTGGCCTTTAAAGAGCATGGAAGGGGAGCAAGTGTGATGATGGGGATGCAGAGACAACCTCTACTGAATTTGCTGCTTTCTTGGGACTTGAAGTCTGCTGGGTAGCTTGGACTGTAGTCTGTGAGCTGCCAAGTGCTCTGAATGACACCTGTTATTCCTCTGCCTCTGCAGCCCTTCACAGGGGAGCTGGGCATCTGGCCTTGAGTCTCCAGTACTCAAATTCCAGTTGCCTGAAGCTTCCAGCAAAAGTCTCCCATTCCTGTGTGACCTGCCAGTGATCTTACACTCTCTGCTCCCTGTTTTGTCTTCTCCATATCCCATTCCCTCTTTGTTTGGCACAATCATTCCTAGAGCATCCTGCTGGTCCTTGGCAGCCCTCCTGGGTCTTTACAACAACCATGGAGTACTTGGCTTTGACACTCTCAACCCTAAACTGTTGTTCAGAAGAATGAACTGGAATCTGTCTGTGCAGGAGGTAGAGGGAAGGAGACTCTGGTGGAGAAAGTGAACCCATTTTCTCCAAATGATTTATCACAAATAAACCTAATTTTCTTTTCTTTTGTACTTTCTCCAACCAGGCAAATACTTGCAGGCACTCCTGAGGCAGAGTATCTGCTGCAGGCAGAGCAGACCACTGACACAACTCAAAGCAGAGAAAAGAGATACAGATTTGGATGACTGGAGGGGGAAAAGGAGCAGAAAGGAATAAGTAACATTAGATTATAGACTCTCCACTGAAGTAGCTTAGGGAGCCATATTTACAGTGGAAATACCCCAAACAGTATCCTCAGTAATTCCATGTAAGATGTGATCTCTCACAGATTCAGGTTTTGGAAAGGTCAATGAATCTGTGTTTTAAAAACAATTTACATTCTATCCATTACTCACATCTGGACACAGCACCAAAGAAAACACCCACCCTTGACTTCCCTTTAAGGCTTTACTTGCATGCACAGAATTTAGGCCAAAATTAATAAATAAATGGAAATAGAAAAATGAATAAATGAGTGGCATATGCTGTTTTTATAAACTGCTAAACAGAACATCTTTGCTGGCAGCTGTCCCATGATTATTTTTTATTTTGAATGCAATTATGAATTCTGAGAGTCATGATACAGGAATGAACGTGTTTTACTTTGATTATTCAAAAGAAGAGCCAGTGGCTCCCTTCATGATGCTGGAAACCAAAACAACTTTTCCTTGTTGTGCTCTGGGCTGCAGTGATGTGTAGATAAGCAATGATTCAGGAAATACAGATTGCTGTCATGACCATGTTCTCAGGATAGAAGATGTTAGTGGCTGCTGCCAGTTTTGGGCAAATGCTTTTTAGAAAATGTAAAAGCAAATTGCACACAAGATCATGGAGAGATTTTCATGTCTGTAACTTTGTGGACTCTACTTTCTAAATCTGGAATGGATGAGACAGAGGGGGCAGAACCATCACTGAGGAAATGCAAAGTGCTGTGAAATGCATCAGTCCAGGACAATCTTTCTGCTAGGAGTTGTTTTTTTATCAGGGCAGGGGAAGGCAGGGTGGGAGCTGCTGCTGGTGAGGAAGGATGGTTGGAAAAAGGAAAAAATTAAAGAAATCCCTAATAAAACATATTGCCCTCTTCTACTGACAACTCCTGGCTAAGTCTGATGTATTCTAGTTTTATTTTCAATGTTAAGGTAAGAAAATAATACTATTCCTTCATTTTAGACGATTTTTAGTGGGTTTTCTGTTGTTTACAAGAAATCATTCTTTTAAAAGTTTAATTCTTCTGTCATTCTCTCAAAATGCCTTTATTTGGCAGAGAAAAATGTATTAAAGAATAAAGTGGTGACAAACTGACAAAAAGATGGAAATCAAAGCTAAGTGATGACTGCCTGCACAGAGCACAACAGTGTCACCAAGACAGAAAGCCTTAAAAAAACAAACAGGAATTTGCATTGTAAATACAATTCTAAATACAGTGCAATGTCACTGCTTGTCCCTGTAATTAACTTTCTTCTCTACCTCCAACCCTTAGCCATCTACAGATTACACATCACATCATCAGTAGCAGATTACTCCTGAGACTTTCTTCCTAGACAATATTGTTCCCAAGCTTTATATTTCACTCCTGTAGTAGATTCTAGTTACCATATGAATGAACAGGATTTTTAAAAAAAAATATGAGCCCAGTGTATCAATGGGCAATATAGAGTAATTACACAATTTCAGTGGAATTATTCCAGATTCAGAGTTTGGACCAAAGGGAGTTTGGCCTTTACACCATGAAGTGTGGGCTTGTTTTTGAAGTCTAACACATGCTCACCTGTCCATGGGGCTCTCACACTGTAGGAAAAAGCAGCAAGGTTGCTGGCTACATGCCACCTTTTCCATTCAATTTATGCCTTAAATGTTAAATTACCAAAGAACATGGAATTCATTAATTTCCAGCAGACAAGCTGATAGCAGCTGCATTCAGAAGCAGGCTGCCTCAAACTTTGGAAATGTATTGCTGCTACACATGGTGTCTGTTCACAATTTATCATTGCCTATTAGCTACTAACAGCAGTGGGCTGGAGGTGGTTTGGTTCCTGCTTAAGAAACGATGCCACCAAATGTTAGCAGCAGAAATCAGTGAGTTCACTCTTGTGTTGGAAATGTGTGGAATCAAACTCCTGTTGAGTGAGATAAGAGCTGCATTAGCTCCCAGCAGTTGTCTGCTGGTGTTTGCATTACAGAAGCAGCACGTTGTGCTGGAAGGTAAATGCCTGACTCAGTTTATTTGCTGCCTTGTCAGGAAGAAGAACTTCTGAAAACTTAATAGGAGCATTCATGTATCTAGCAAATTTAAGATGTCTAAAGTTATGAATATTAATACTGGGCAGATGGAAGCACTTGAGCACTTTAAGAAGACTGGTAAAGATATTCAGAGCAACAAGCTTGTTTTGATCCTAGTGAATAAAAAACCAGGTGTGGCTGTAAAATGTTCTCTTCTCCCAGCACAGTGTCCTGGGCACTGGCTACAGATCCAAGGATCTGGATGATGCCTGTGCCATGCAAACAGGGGAGCCTGCAGAGCCTGGCAGCCCCAGAATGGCCTCTGTACTCAGATGGCTCAGGGCTGCTGTGGCAAGAAGAAAACAATTCCTTTCAGCAATCTGTCAGAGTGGGTCTGCTCCCAGGACTGCATTTGTAGATATTTCTGTAACAAGTACTGAGCAGGTGTCAGGCAGAAGTGAATGCCTGGACCTGACATGTCAGGTGAGTTCTGGCCTAGGGTCATTTTGTCTAATCCAGCATTTTGTATATTAATGCTTCTATTGTTAAACACACAGCTTTGTCAGGAAAACAGTTTAAACGTCTCTAAGAGGAAACAGGAATAAAAGAAAGCACAGAAAGGTCAATTTTTCTTTCAATTTCTAAATGATGGCTTTTATGATAGCTGTTAGATTATTGAGAGTCTGAAGTTCTCTGGATTCTGAACTCTGCATAATTTAGAGATACAGACAGTCTTTTGTTCAAGTGGCTGTGTTTTACTGACTGGATACAGCCACTTCCACTCAGTGCAAAAGTTTCCTCTGACTTAGCATCCATAAAATCCCTTTCTTTAATCCTTTTCCAATACAGTGCTACTTCATTTTTAACAGCAGCATTTACAGTAAATACAGGCAAAATATTTAGATTAGTAAAACTTACCTTGTTTGATAGGCTGCTGATTTGAGAAGGCAAGAGGAGTCACGAGGAATTTGGTTTCAGCCACCTGTACCCAGTGGTGCAGAATTTTTATTGTCCAGACACCAGGTCGTAGGGGCAGATTCAGGGGAGGTTTGTAGTGAGTAAACTCAGCACTGGATTCAATCAGAATATCATATGTTGCTGCAATGACATTGATGGGATCCACCCAAATGACAGTCACGGTGACATTGGGGCCTTTCCCCCATTTCTGCATCCCAACTGGCTCATCTGTCGGCCCAAGGAGCCCCCCAAAATTCCTGAACAGCCTTTCCTTGGCGTCCCACTCGGTGCCAACCTGAAAGGAAAGAACACAGTGCTGCTGCCATCATCTCTGTGACACTGATGGCTCGTGGCAAACAAGGGCTCGAGAGAGACACAGATCACATTTCTCTAATCACATGAATTATACATCCAAATAAAGGCAACATGACCCAAGATCATAATGAGCACACAAATTGTGAGGCAAGCAAGAAGCCTTGCTTTTGTGCTCCCTCTTTGACTGATAAAAATAAAAATAGCATTTATTTTATTTTAAGAGGGACACAACAGGTGACAGCAGCTCTCTCTTCCCTCCACAAAAACAGTCAACAAGGGACCAAACCCAGTGGCTGGACACAACCTATGCACAGAAAGAAAGAAGTGACCCATGATCTCCTGAGTCATGAAAATGTATCACACACTTGAGAGATGGTCCCTGCAGTGGAGACCTGCCCAGCTGCTGCAAAGACACTTCAGCTGCTGACACTGAGTCCTTTCCTACACCCCACCCATGAAATGCTGTCTCCTTGCACTCCCTTCCTGCCTCATGTGAGAATTTATTTCTTGTAAGCTCTTACTGTCCTGACAGTGACATTGTTTTTGATTTTTTCACTTTTGCCCTACTCTCCAAACAGTGCAGATGACCAAAGAGTGATTTGTTTCCTGTACAGAAAGCCTCTGTGGGTGACCTCTGGGGACCCATGCACACACAGGCAGGATCCCCACTTTCAAAATAAATGTGATATTGCAGATTTTTCCCACACAGAACTGTCCTTGTCCCTAAGCTCCATCTCACAAGGGCATGGTCAGAACTTGCTTTCCTGAAAGCATAAGAAATAACTGTAGCTCATTTGCTTCGGAGATTTTTCTTCTAGATTTCGTTTCACTTCATGAGAATAAATGATTCCAATATAATGCCTAAATCCCCCCAAATCCCCAAAACATAGTGATTACCTGACACCTATTACCTGTACTGGAAACTGTCCAGTCTCCAGTCTCTTCTAAATAAATCCCTGTGGTTGGCAGACAAATTACAGGAGGAGTGCAAGCAAAAAGCTACAAGGTCAGTAAAATAAAACCCTACCATCCTAAACCCATCTGTCATCACACAAATTCTTCCTACTGGGCTATGACACTGCAGAGTATGAGACAAAATGAGGCTTCCACTGCTCTGCAATCAAGGCAGCATTTCTGGTGTTTCAGAGGCTTTTCAGCTAATCAAAGCAGGCAGCAGAGCCCAGATATCAGAGCCAGGCACCGAGCGCCTCGAGGAGCTGTCAGTGTGTGCTCTCCTGACAGCACTGACTCCACATGCATGGAAACAAGCCAGGAAAGAAAAGCTCCTGACCAGACCTTATTACCTACTCTGCCAGCCTTCACTGAGGGGCAGCCATATCACACCCACCACAGCTCAAGGGAGCTGGAAATAATGAAGTCACAACATGTGAAACAAACCTACACCCTCCTGGGCAAGGGACAGTCTGTGAGGAAGCTCCTCCTACCACATTCAACATTACTTACTGAAGAACTCATTGCAGAAAGCTTACTTCACCCTCAAAAATTAAACATCCAACTATTTCCCCTCTCTTTAGTTTCTCATCCCTGAGAAAATAAAGCAGAAAGTTACAGTCCCCTTGCTCCACCCCCCAGGTGACACTGCTCCACTCCAGGCTGCACAGGAGATGCTGGGAGGTGTTCACATGCATAATAAAGGTTTGTCAGATGCTCTGTGGAAGAGCTGAGGCTGCTTTTGGGGAAGAATCACAACACAACTGTTGTCTGGCTGTTAAGCTTTGTGCATGGCACTGGGTTCCCTAAAGCAAAGAGAAAGTTACAGGCAAAGGGCAGGGGGAGAGGGGAGGGAAGGACAGACCCCCAGAGCCCTGAGTGCCCCAGGGCTCACACCAAGCACACTCTGTCCATGGGATCTGCCCTTTATGTCTGCCTTCCAGCTGGGGACATACTTTCCCATGATGCAGAGCCTGCAGTAGCAGCTGTTTTTAGAAGCACAGCATTTTATAGGGAATTTTACTTAAAGCACTGGTTAGAGGTTTATAACCCTTGAACTTTACACAGCTGAGTTCCCAGTACTGAGATGTCTGATTTTACAGGACAGGAGATATTACAGCCCCATGATAAGTTTCACAGCTCTTTAAAACACTGTGAGTAGGCTTTCACTTTCAAATAGAACACACAAAATATGGGACAGAATCAAGCAGTAATAAATATCTGATAAATTATGAAGGGATGTGGCACAGAAACTGACATTTTCCACATCATTATTTTAATCACCTTTATTTTGGGTTTCAAGCACTGTGCACAGGGCATGCTTGGAAAGCTGGAAATCTCTCACTGGCCCAAAACCTCTGTTTCTATCTCTGTTTGAACCCAAGATAAAATTTTCCCAAGATAAATTATCTGCTGATTATGGGTTCGTGTCTCATTGCTCACCACAAACAGACCATTAGGCTCACACAATGCACACTAATTGCCTGCCACCTAGTTTATTTTATTCTCTGTGATGAATCACAAGTCCTAACAAGACCAGAAACTTAGTGTTGAGCTGCTAGGTGGTGAGCTGAGACTTCAGAGTGTGCAGCAAAGCAATCCAATCCCCTGAGCCCAGGCTGGAGGACACAGTGTGTGCATTGTGCACAAGTTGAGGAGGTGTGGGAGTTCCACGCTTGGAAATCATCTCTCCTGGATTTCCTGTGAGTTGATTTGATTTGCCCCAGCCTGCAGCAGCCATGTGCCATCAAAATGTTGTCATGAACTCCCCCAGCTGTGGGGGACATCTGCTCAGTCTGGGGAGCAGAGGGCAGGAGCTGCAGAGATCCCATCCTCTCTGTGCAATGCCAGGGTCACAAATACCTGGGGAGCACTGCAGCATTTCTGTATTGAGCTGACAGAGGAGAAAGCTCCCAGGAAAACAGCCCCATTCAGCTTTAAATCCCTGCCAGATCATGGGGTGAAAGCTGTTAAAGAACAAGCAGCTCTGTGTATCAATAAGCATAAATCTTAATTTTACTTTCTGTGAACACTGATGCTTCCACTTTAGCTAATCTGCTAAGATTTTTTTCCACCTTGACAAAGCAGTGGCATTTTAATCAGCAGTAGCAGATCAGAGCTCTCCAGCCACACTGAAGCTGAAGAAGTTAATGCTGGATTTATAGCATGGTAACTGAGAGAATTATTTGGCTCAGGGGCAGAGATCACTGCAGGCCAAGAGAAGGCAGAAAGTAAAAAAAATACCAATTAAAAATTAAATTATTTACTTTTTACTATTCCTTGTGGTCTTTGAAAATATGAATCATCTATGAAAGAAGAGCACAATTAAAGAGGCCAGGTGAGGAAAATACAATGAAAACAAGCACCAAAACTCTTCTTGTTGAGTTTCCAATAGAAGAAAATGCTTCCTTATGCTCAAAAAGCTTGCCAGTGATTAAACTCTTCAAAGTACTAAACAAGCAGCAGAAATGCTCCTACAAATCACAGGAATTGGAGCTGGTGTGAACATTTGTCACTGCATGAAATGGCAGGCCTGCCATCACTGACAAATGAACCACACTGTCCATCCATCTCTTTAATGGTACATTAGTGTCATGGATTTGCCATGCACACCAAAACACTGAATCCCACCCAGGCATTTCTTAATTGCCCAAGAAGATGGTAATTTATGGACTTAGCCATAATGACTGGAACACATTTCTTCAATCAATTTTACACCTTAATTGAAATTTGCAGCTTAACAAGAAAAATCATGAAATTAACTGCTCAGACAATTGTATCTTCAGAACAGAACACAGATGTCAGGTCCTATTAGTAGTCAACTTTCCTGATATATTTTAGGTCGACTTTTTATACTCTGTGACAGACACTGGGACAAATTTCTAGAAAAAATAACAGGATTTGTGGGAAATCAGCCCCTGCTGTGATAATTTTCTCTTTTGTGTTACAACATCAATATTCTGCTCACATGTGATAGCAGTACCTGACTACCATTAATTTTATGAGTTTTTTTCAGTGTACTCTTGAGAGACACATTTAAACATGTCACCCTTTACATCTGGAATTGCAGAAAAATGGCATTTTCCCCAGGAGCCTTTCACAGCACTCACAACAAACAGGGTGGCAAAACTTTTAAGTTATTTTAAAATTACTGAGCCCTTTGACAACAACAAAAGCCTTCTATTTTATAAAACAGAAGGGGGTGAGGACACTCAGATTAATATGAGTGCTGACCACAAATCTGAACTGCCAGCAGTATCTCCTCCTATGATGATGTACACTATGCTAGAACACCACTCTCACCTCCAATTTCCATGGAAATACAGTTTCCAAAGGCTGCTGATTTAGTGTTCACTCTCAGGATGCCAGAGGTGGGCTTGGGTGGCTGCCAACACTCACCTCTGAGAACTGCAGCCTCCCAAAATCGCTGGGTGGACTGGCAATCTTGAAGACTTTCTTGGGCATCACCCACGTCTCCAAAGTCTCCAGTTTGCTGGCAGCCAGGTTGGTTGCATGGTGCCTGACCAGGAAGCCTTGGAAACGGTCAGCAAGGAAGTAAAGGTGGATGGAAACTGGATGGCCCATGGGGTGGTATCTGTAAAACAGCACAGCTCATCAGGTACACAAGAGAGACAGGGAATCTCCATTTACTTGGAGATAATGGCTTAAAAGCATCCATTTCAACCAGGAAGTCACCACTGTACATTAGGAGATTTCCAATGTGTTCATGACTCATTATCAAATATTCTTAGGCTGTTCTGATTGCCCCAAAATGTAAAAATATGTTACTAAGACTGTTATATGTAAAAATGTGTTGCTCATTAATTCCACATGCACAGCTTGAAGCTCTTCAGGAGCTCCTTCTATTCCCAAATCCCTTCCCAGGGACAGGGTTCTGCAGGGTGGCACTGCAGTGAAGGACACCTGGATCCAGTCCCCATTTTAGGTCTCCTTATTTTACAAAAAAAACTTCACAGTCTTTAAAGTCTTGAGATTGCTTTTGCTGTGATTGTTTTACTCATAATGAAAAAAGCAACCTTGAAAAAGGGTCAAACAACTGGGCTAAACCAGCCATTGAGAGATCTAGGAGCCTTCAGCTGCAGTGAGATTTAAAGACATTGTAGTCACAGCCTCAAATAATTAAAATGTGTGGTTGATGGTGTGCCATGGCCTCAGAAACATCTGTAACAATGTTTGGCTACATATGGATGCATAAATAATTAAACACGTGTTATTCATAGCTCAGAAATCAAATATTTTGCTACTTTACTGATATTAACTGCAAAATAAAAGAAACCAACCAGCATCACACCTTCCCAGTAAGTCAGCTAAGCCTGACCCTCAGGCTTGTTATCACAGTTAAAGGATGAGCACTAAGGATGAGCACCAAGGAGGACTTTCCATTGCAGGGGTCAGCAACACCCAGGACTCTCTAGAGCTGGAGAAATCAGCATAAGAGGACAGGGCACCAACAGAGGCTGCACTGAGGGACCAGCAAAACCACTGCAAAGCTACACAGCCCATGTGACAATCTGACTTCTGTTCTCAGCACTAAGGCCTCCTGTTTTATATGTGTGCAGCAGCAAATATTTACAATATCCTGAGTAAACTGCCTCTTGGCAGCAGAGAGTAAAAATGCCCAGAGCTGGAGAAGTGAGTTAAATCTCAGTCACACATGAGTGCTGCTCCCAGGGAAGATGCTGGCACTCCATCCCTGTGGAACAGCAGCAGTCTGTGGGGCACAGCTCCCTCAGGGCAGGGGCAGGGCAGCTGCTCTCACACACATCTGGGCTGCTGTGGAGGGCAGCAGGAGCTGGGGCTGCCTGCAGGATCAGCAAGGGAACACTGCCCAGCCCAAACCCATCCTCCCTCTGCTGCACCAGACATGCAAAGTGAAGGGGGAGAGGGAAAGTGCAAACACCAGGACAGCACACTGCCAAAAGAGATGTGAATACGAACCTGAGGCTCATCTATCTGTCTCTGCTCTAACTGCTGACTCACAGTGTCCTGAGGGGGGCTCAGGTCGGTATGAAAACAAAGCTCAGCTCTGTATCACTGTTTGCAATTCCCTGCACTCCAGCCTGCTGGGAAGGAGCTGTGCTTTATCCTGGAGACAGCTGCTCCTATCTATAATCTCAGCAAGCTTGAAAAGCACCTTGAGTTCCTGTGCAATGGAAAGTTCCTCAGAAACAAAAGTGATAATTGATATAAATCAGCATCAGAACTCTGGCAAAAGGGGTGAGAACAAAAGTAATTGTCAAATTATTTCAGTACTGGTTATACATAGTCCCCATCCTCTCTCTGGCTTCACTCTGCAGGACAAATGACCCAGGACTTCCTTAGGTCTGCCTTTATTTCATGTAAGGAAGGCATGCTATTAGTGATTATTTCTATCTAATTGTTATTGATCTTTTATTGCTCTGCACTGGTAACCTTCACTGACAAAACTCTAATAGGAATCTGGAGCACTTATTGCCACATCTTTCTAAATGGGACATTGCTCAGCACTTCCATGACTAATTCAGGAAGGTCAAGGCACATTTGGTTCCCTCTGGAGAAGACAAGAGGGGCAATGTCCATCCATCAAAGCGCATGGAGCATCTTCAGTGTTTGCTGACTTAGGCTCTATGTGTTTTCTATCTGGATAAAAAAGGGCAGGCTCCAGAAATACATCCTGAAGAAGGAATTAAGAGATGGTAAAGTAAGACTTTAAAAGATGAACCCTCTCTGCTTTGAATCTAAACAGCTGCAGATGTTTTTGCAGGCAGCAAACAAGTGCAAGTCTAACCTCAGGAATTCTTCCTTCCAATCCCTTTTAGACTTAATTCTTCTTAGCCAGGCTTATAGGTGAAAAGGAATCTAAAATATAAGGGGAATCTCCTTTTAAAGAAAAAGGACTTTTATTTGAGATAAATCTATCTATCTATATATAGATAGATAAACACCTACATATATTTCATGAATTTGATGCCAGTAGATTTTACCAGTTGCAGCACACTTGGCACAGAGAGCTGCACCAAGGAGGCAAACCAAGCCAAGCAAGCTGTCTGTACTCCATGTGTGCTCCCAGGGGAACAAACAAGCAAGGACCATTAACCTGCCTGTGCTCACATTCGTTCTGAATCCTGTCCTCTGCTTTTGGGAAGCATAATAGAGGTGAGCACGACCTCTGCTGCAATCACAGGGAGGGTTTAGGAGCTGGGGCTATAATGCACTTGCTGAAATTAATCAAGGGGAACGCAGCAGTGGGGGCAGCACTGCCCAACTGGATCCTGTCAGTCTTCATCAGGCTGGAGAGGAGCTCCTTAAAAGTGCAGCAAACAGGTCACATAATGTCAACCCAGACTAGCCAAAGCTTTGTTATGGACATAAATACTCCTGGAAATAAGTGCTGTGCACTTGCAGCTGCCTGGCCCTGCTCGTGGCCATAGGCTCTGGCCAGCAGAGACCAGCAGGAGCCTCCTCAATGCCCAGCTGTTGGGAAGGATGAATCAGGAAAACCTTATAAATATGATTGCCTAGAAAAAGATTTTAGAATATGGAAGCCATAAGAAAGATTGAAATGAAAGCCATCTTTGAGATACCAAAGCTTAGTCACTAAATAGCTAGAAGACAATAGGAGCAGCGAGCAGAGGAGCACTGACCTGCAGTGCTGTCCCCAGTGCCTGGCAGTGCCCATGTCCCCAGAGCAGTGCCCATGTCCCCAGTGCCCAGCAGTGCCCATGTCCCCAGAGCACTGACCTGCACCTGTCCCCCTCACCATGCAGGGTGCCCTGGGCGCGGCGCAGACCCAGGCAGGAGGAGTGGAAGGCGGTGAGCGCCACCCCAGTGCCCAGAGTAGTGCCCATGTCCCCAGTGCCCATGTCCCCAGAGCAGTGCCCATGTCCCCAGAGCAGTGCCCAGCAGTGCCCATGTCCCCAGAGCAGTGCCCATGTCCCCAGAGCAGCACTGACCTGCAGCTGTCCCCCTCGCCATGCACAGCACCCTGGGCGCGGCGCAGCCCCAGGCGCGAGAAGGAGTGGAACATGGTGAGCGCCACCCCAGTGCCCAGCAGTGCCCATGTCCCCAGAGCAGTGCCCATGTCCCCAGAGCAGTGCCCATGTCCCCAGTGCCCAGCAGTGCCCATGTCCCCAGCAGTGCCCATGTCCCCAGCAGTGCCCATGTCCCCAGAGCACTGACCTGCAGCTGTCCCCTGCATCCTGCAGGGTGCCCTGGGCGCGGCGCAGCCCCAGGCGCGAGAAGGAGTGGAAGATGGTGAGCGCGGCGTCGCTGAGCGCGCCCAGCCCGTCGGGCTCCTCCCAGAGGTTCTCCCAGTAGGAGCGCAGCCCCGGCGTGCCCGGCGGGTAGGTCCCGTACAGGTGATAGTCCAGCTGCCCGATGATCTCCTGGTTCACCACCGCCTCGAACTTGCGCGCGAAGAAGGTGGGCCTGGCGGTCTGCTGTGGGGCAGGGCAGCAACACACACTCAGCTCCGTTTGCACACCTGACCCTTCGTCCTGAGCAATGGGCTGGAGATGAGGACGTGAACTGCTTCTCTTCACAGGTCACCTCTGGGACCGTGCATTGTCAGGAATGTTAAGATTCAGCTAAGAGCTGCGTAACTCAGTGAAACTGCATTCACTCAGTGAGATCCCTGCAGAGCCAGAGCCAGCCCCCCCTGCCCTGCTCAGGCAGCTCTCCCAGGGCAGCAGCGCTGGGATGCTCCCCAAAGCCCCATGGCAGCCTGGAGACAGCCAGCACTGACACCTGTCATGCAGGCAGCAGTGCACTGTGGGCTCAGAAGAGGCAGAACAGCATTTTTTGTGCATGGATTTGGTGCTAGGAGGTGGTAAGAGGTCTCTGGGAGAGGTGCCATTCGTGGCTCAGGTTTCTCCACCTCTGACTGGTCCTGCCCACATTTTTATTCTGTGATTGACACGATCTTGGGCATAGAACTGCTTTATATGCTACTCAACTGCCATTAGCTTTCAAAAAGTCTTTGTTTCGCCTTGCTCTTATTTGAGCATAGGTCCTGAGCTGCCAAGGAGTTCAAGAGTGCCCCAGATGGCTGGAAAATTCTTCTGAGGATGCTCAGTTTTGCTCTGAGATGGTGCATGCTGCAGGCTTTGAGATCTGGGCTTGCTTCGTGCCTCTGTGGGAACAGCAAGCCCCAGCCTTCTGGTGCTGTGTGCTCATGTGAGGGGCTCTCTCACAGAATGTGTCAGAAGCTGCCTTTACATCTACTCTAATTTTGAACTTTCCTTTCCAGCTCAGTTTACCTGATTGTTTTCTGAAATATCATTGTGGGTTCACAGCCTGGAGCAGGCAAGGCTCTGCAGTCTGGCAGGAGTTTTTTAAGACTTGCCATTTATTGTGTGCTGGAGAATTCCCTGGATTGGTGCTTAGGGCAGCAGAGCCTCTTCTAGATAACATCTCATTTGCTCTTTTTGTGAGTGCCTGTGTCACTGACTTCAAGCATGCCAGGCAGGCAGCACATTACAGCAAAGAAAAGATCTCTGTTTCAGAGCAGGCATCATTCCTGTGCTGCAGGGTAACACATTCCCCATCCCACACAAACATGCTTTATGCAGGGAGCCCTGAGGAGCTGGAGGGGTGGAATTGCAAATCTGGTGACCTTGAAACAAGAGGCTGTTCATTCTCAACAGAAGATACACAGGTCAGACACAGCCTGGAGACTGAGTGCACCCTGCAGCACAGGACTGCTCTCACGTCTGCCTGGGGGAAACTTTCACAGAGGAACTGATTAAACCTTCTTAGACAGTCCTGCCAAACCTGGGTGATCAAAACCTCATGACTAAGGCTCCCAAAACCACGAGATAAACTTTAATATGATCATGCTGATGAATATAATAATGAAAATGGATTTTGTCTTGTGCTGTGTAAGTCTCTAGCACGCACACTAATCAACTTCTAAGCTTTTTAAAAGATGATAAAGATTGCTTAACACTGAAAGCCAGGAGTTTTGGGAAATGATGAAAGGACCTGAGCTGGAACATTGGAAAAAACCTTTTGCAATAAACTCACAAGAGTTACCAAGCAATAGTGGTACAGTCAGAGATGTGTTAAGCTTCCCAGATCACCAATGCCAAGGAGTCCCAAGAGTTGCTTTGTGACCTTACCATGCAGTGGTATGTCTCCAGGGCCAAAATATAGAAGACCTTATCTTTCATTCTCCTGAAATTAAGATCAGAGCTTCCTCACATCTCTTTCTCCACCTGCCTGATGGGGTCAAAGCCTCCCTCCCACACTCAGCCAGCTCCCCAAGCCCAGCACGGGGAAGAGCCCCTCTGCAGGTGTGTGCAGTTACCTGGAAGCGGTGGAAATCTGCTGGTTTGAAGTCGTTGGGGGAGCAGCCACACCAGTCCACAATGTGCTTGTACTGGCACTTGCAGCCCAGCTTCCTGTTCCAGTTGGTGATGCGCAGGTTGTTGTCCACCATGGAGTCGCAGAAGGGGCTGTTCTCCAGCACCGTGTGGAAGAAGGACTGCAACAAACACAGAGCACATCCCCACATTCAGCTCCTCAAACTTCCTTTTTCTCCTTGTGCTGGTTGATGTGGCCAGAAATGTGAATTCTGTCCCATCTGTTACCCCAGCTGGGGCAGTGCCCCTGATCTCCTGGCACACATTATCTGCTCATGGGCCATCTTTAAACCAGCTGGGCAATCATCTTTATCTTCCCACAGCCCATCCTCCCTCCAGGAGATATCTCCTGTTCATGGCCACTGAGTCCCAGGGCATGACTGATAAAATTCCATCATCCCATGGGAGATGCTCCAGCCAGGGGAGCAGCCAAGCCTTTCCTACCCAGATAAAAACTGAGATTTGGGACACCAAGGAACCTTCTTCCCACTGGATTCCAGAGGAAAGCCAGACCTTTCCACATCATCCCTGGAGCTTCAGAGGAAACTGCACCTTCTCCAGGAGCACTGCTCCAGCTGAACCACATCTGCCCCTGCAGGAGGATGCAGCCACCATTGAATGGGACTGTGCCAACACCCTGACTGACTGACGGGTGTCAGCTTGGATTCTGACTCTGGCAGGGCTGGGATTGTTCTGTGTAATACTGCATTGCTATTTTAATTTTCCTAGTAAAGAACTGTTATTCCTAATTCCCATATCTTTGCCTGAGAGCCCCTTAATTTCAAAATTATTATAATTTTGAGGGAGAGGGTTTACATTCTCGATTTCAAAGAGAAGCTCCTGCCTTTATTGGCAGACACCTGTCCTTCACACCAGGACACTCCTTCACTTCAGCTCATGGGCCCAAACCTAATGCAGGTGACCCATTTTCATTTGAAATGACAGAATTAACAAGCTCTATTGTTCTGCCACACATGAAACACACTCTATGAGCCTGTATTCCATAGAGCATGGAAAAATCTCAACACTCTACAGACACAACCAAACTGTAAGAACACACAGCTGAGGTCCTGCTCCAAAAATCTGGCACAGAATAATACAAAAACCAGTTTTGGGCACTGGCAGCCTAAAGGACCTCAGGAAAGACACCAGTGCTTGCAATAATTTCATTTTTTTTCAGCTGTATGAGCAATTCTAAGAAATGCCCTTTATTTCCCTTCTGTAAGTTACTCCCTGGTCTAACAGATTTAGGATTATTTTTCTGAACAATGTGCTAATGGCATATTTTGTATCCCAAAACAATTGTCAAAACCACACCATCAGTGGTTACTCTGATAAAAACAGACTCTCAGACAGCTCTTCTGTGGGTGTCTATCTCCAGTTCCTCTGAAAGACACTGCTAGTTGAATGGCTTTGTTCTGAAACACACCATTCACCCTAGGCACCAAAAGGACATTCTGCCTCCTGCATTTACATCTGAAATTGTAATTCTGTATTTGCTGACTCATGGCAGCATGGAATTCCTATTGGGCAATCCTAATTATACCATCATAATATCAGCAATTACATAACCCATGTGTAATGAGGACTGATACAGCAGGTTAAGAGCCAGTGAAGGCAGGGCCATTTTACAAAACCAGCTATGTATCTTACAAAGGAAACCTTGTAGAAAAAAGCTAAGGAATGTCATCAGTTTTAGCCCTGCAAGAGACCATTTCTGGAGCAGTGACTTCTCTTTAAAATCAGCAATAGTAAGATCTATAAATAACCAGCATAACATTAGCATGGCTGGCCCCCAAATAATCCCCCTACCCTTTTTAATGTTAAATGACAGCCCAGTGAATATGGATTTTATGCTTGAACTGTTTGGTTAAACCTATAAAGGCATCCATTGCCATTCAAGCGAGAGGGGAAAAAAACCCTACCCAATTACCCATTGCCCTGTGTCCTTTGACAGCAACACAGGAATTTCTCTAGATAATGGATGAAAAGGTTACCAGAGTAGAGAGACAAGGTGATTTTCAACAGAAACGGGATCAAAATAAGATTATGCAACATGTGTGTGGAATAATAAAGCTCTACCAAAAGATAACAATTGCTGTGCTCCACCACAGCCTAGATTTTCAAGGTTGGTGTCATCCATCCCTCCAAAGGTGCAGGAGGCAAGGCAGTTCTGGTTTAAAGCAGCCATCAGCTGTTCCCTGGGCTGGCTGGGTGCTGCAGGTGGGGAGCAGAGCCTGGCAGGCAGGGCAGCAGTGAACCTGCTGGGGCAGGGGCAGCACAGGCTGCCAGAATCCCTGCAGGCTCTGCCAGAATCCCTGCAGGCTCTGCCAGAATCCCTGCAGGCTCTGCTCTCCTTCTCCTGCAGGCTCTGCCAGGCTCCCTGCAGGCTCTGCCAGAATCCCTGCAGGCTCTGCTCTCCTTCTCCTGCAGGCTCTGCCCTCCTTCTCCTGCAGGCCCTGCCAGGCTCCCTGCAGGCTCTGCCCTCCTTCTCCTGCAGGCTCTGCTCTCCCTGCAGGCTCTGCTCTCCTTCTCCTGCAGGCTCTGCTCTCCTTCTCCTGCAGGCTCTGCTCTCCTGCAGGCTCTGCTCTCCTTCTCCTGCAGGCTCTGCTCTCCTGCAGGCTCTGCTCTCCTTCTCCTGCAGGCTCTGCCAGAATCCCTGCAGGCTCTGCTCTCCTTCTCCTGCAGGCTCTGCTCTCCTGCAGGCTCTGCTCTCCTGCAGGCAGCACACATTCCTGGCACAGGCAACACCCCACACTGCTGTGCATTCCCCTTCTGCACCACTTGCAGCCACAGCGACTCCTGAGTGATCTAAATGATTTGTGACTGTGCCTCCTAGCTGAGTTTTGAACAGAACAATAAACCTTTGTTTGCAGGGTTTATATTTTTAAAGAACAGCACTGGATAATAGCAAGGAAAGCTACTTATGAAGACAATTCGCCATCTCTAATATCCTTCAAAAGCTTTGTGCAGGAACAATTTGCAAGCAAAGGGCAGCTGGATTTTTGGTTGTTCAGTAACAGATTAATAGGCTTAGAAATATAAAGCAAGCCACTCTTTGCAAAAAAGTCCCACAAACAAACAAAGCAATAAACAACTGCAAAAGATGTTCTAACCTAAAGGGCTTACTCAGCACAGAAGTCAAATTTTCATTTCCCACTGTGGGATGCTCCAAAGCTCACTGACATCAGGTGAAAGCCCCCCTGACTCCAGTCAGATCTCTGGGACCAGCAGAGACATTACAGGTTTGAACACAGGTGATCCCAGTCAGATCTCTGGGACCAGCACAGAATTACAGGTTTGAACACAGGTGATTCCAGTCAGACCTTTGGGACCAGCACAGACATTACAGGTTTGAACACAGGTGATTCCAGTCAGATCTCTGGGACCAGCACAGACATTACAGGTTTGAACACAGAGAGGTGACTCCAGCCAGATCTTTGGGACCAGCACAGACATTACAGGTTTGAACACAGGTGATTCCAGTCAGATCTCTGGGACCAGCACAGACATTACAGGTTTGAACACAGGTGACTCCAGTCAGATCTCTGGGACCAGCACAGACATTACAGGTTTGAACACAGAGAGGGGATTCCAGTCAGACCTTTGGGACCAGCACAGACATTACAGGTTTGAACACAGGTGATTCCAGTCAGATCTCTGGGACCAGCACAGACATTACAGGTTTGAACACAGGTGATTCCAGTCAGATCTCTGGGACCAGCACAGACATTACAGGTTTGAACACAGGTGATTCCAGTCAGACCTCTGGGACCAGCACAGACATTACAGGTTTGAACAGGGACTCTTTGCACCCACATACCTCAGCAGGCAGCAGCGTGTAGGAGTAAAACCTCTTCATCTTTGTGACCAGATCATCATTGGAAAAGGTGACATATTCCACAAACTTCCTGTTGAGCAGGAACCAGTCTGAGCCCCCGTCCACCGTGATGCCCTCGGGGATCTTGCGGTCCCCCAGGCGCCACATGTGCGTGTCACACTCCAGGAACAGCCTGTCCAGCCCCTGCTTCCTGATAAACCTGGGGGAACACAGAGCAGCCACCAAACCTTAGCTTGTAGCGTGCTATCAGCAGGAGCTTTGTAAATAAAAAGTTACTTTCTCAAGCAAAAAAGGATCAAAAGGTCACTTGTTTGTATTTCTGTTCTACTCGTAATAATACAGATACATTTGATAAATGATTGATTGGTTATATGTTCAGTTAGAGGCAAAGGTCAACAGATTGCTTTTAAACATCATTTACACCTTCTGCTGTCCTAAGGCAGCACAGGTGACAGAGATCTAGGGCAGGAAAGTCCATAATGTTCATTAACTCTGAACAAACCACTGTGAAAGAACTGCAGCATGAACAGGAACTAAACACAATCTTCTCTCTAAATAAATTCAGTTTTTAAAAACAGGAGAATGTACATAAAGGTAAAATAACCCATTTTCTCCTATGCTATTATTTCATTAATTTTTCTATAGGGATATAGCCAATTAGGAAGAAATATCATTGTATTGGACTTTGTTGTAGAATGAACAAGTTTGCTCCATTTTCAAGTCTCTGAGGAACAATGTTTTGTTATTGCTGAACCATGAATAAGAGGAACAACTGCAGAACTGCAAAGTTATGGAAATGAATTATTTGAGACCAATATAAGAGAAGAAAAGCTGGGAAATCAATCTGTGCTTGAAAGCACTTTGGACTGGATGCCCACTCATGTTTGAGACTGCCTAATCCAGGTTTCTGTTTGTTATGAATGATTTCCCTGGAGGAGAAGCAGGGCAGCAGTGGGGGCTGAGAGCATCCACCCCTTGGATGAGCACTGGGCACATGCACATGTGCTGAGCAGTGCCAGTGTCACCCTGCAGAGCTGTCTGGGGACAGGACTGCAGCACCTGCAGGGACAGGGGCACAGCCTTCCCCTCCTGAGCCTCAGCTGTGCCAGGCTGCTTCAGCAGCAGCTCAAGGTGACATTTTCCTGGTGCTCAAACACAGGCTGCTGAAGGAAAGGGGAAGAATGAAAGTGAAGGAACAAACACCAGAGCTTTCTGCAGTCCTGCATCTGGAAACATCAGCATTAACCCCCGAGGCCACCTCCCTGCTTCCAGTTCTGTTCTCTACCAATCCAAGGGCTGAGCTGCAATTATGAAATGGTGCACATTAATTTTCTAAAGGACCATAAATGACTTCAGGCTCTATGTCCTACTGATAGCTGTGTCTCTTCACAGCATGAGGAGAGCTCCTCTGTTAACACAACAGGCTTGAAAATGTGTAAATGAGAGTCAAGAAATTTTTATTTCCATGAACAAGTTTCTAATTTCATGTTCCATTATGAAGGATAATAGAAAAGTCTTGCAATTTTAATGCAGTGCTCTGGAATGTAATCTTCAAATTCAATATTTATGCAGTTATCTCCAAATCAAATATTAATGTGCCTGAAAGTTTGGTCATTTATTTATTTCTCTTCAAAACTAAATGCTCATTAGAGTTAATTATTTTAAGAAAATAACAGAACTTTATTGACTATATTTAAATAGGGACATAAAGTTCTTTTCCATGAATTAATTTCTTTCAGCTGCTATCTCTACCAATTTATCACCTTTTACTCTCCTTTTCAAATAGAAGGTTCTTTGACTTCAATAGAAATCCTCAAAAAAAACAACAAACCAAAACAAAACAACCCACCTGGCTATTTCAAGGCTGCTCTACACAGAAAGTGCCTCAGCCTGTGTGACATGACACAGCTCCCAGCTCTGGAACAGCTTCAGCCTCATTGTCTGAGCTTGGCAGCAGAGGAACATGACCCCACTCCAGAGGAGAAGGTCCCAGCAAATCCTGACTCACAGCTTCATGTTTTCCAAAATAGTTGGCAGGCTCCTTTTTTTTTTTTTTTTTTCTATATGTGCACAGTGCTATGGGGTTTTTTTGAGCTAATGGCTTGGAAAAGCAAATCTCAGGATATGGAGTGAAATAAGCCAATTCCTGGAAGTACAACTGTTTTCACATTAAACCTCAGCCCCAAATCTTATACAACTGGGTTAGTAGAAGGAACTAAATGTGTTTCCAATGACTCCCCCTCCAGCAAAGCAGCACAGCCCAACTGAAGAGCTGCCATGCCTTTAGAGCTCTCCAAAGAAATGACCCTTTTGCTTGTGCTCCTTTGAACCCTCCCAGAAACATCACACCAGGTTTCAGAGATGTGACAGCTCAGCAGAGAGCAGGTGCTTGTCAGAAGGATCACCCTTGCTGAGCCTCTTCACACAGTCACTACACCTCATGGAATGAGGCACTAGCAAAGCAAACCATTTCTGTGGCCTAGGAAGCAATAATTTATACAAGAGTGTGGAGGCACAGCTCTCCACTGGGCACTGCCTGCTGCTCATTTATGTTCCTTGGGAGCCAAGGGGACCAAGAGCATTTCAGATCTGCTGGAAGCTGAGTAGGAGGGGCTGCTGGCACAGGGAGCTGAGCTGCAACCAAAGTGGAAAAGGTGGATGAAACTCCCTTTTCTCCCTCCAGGCTCTCTGCTAGCAGGACTGATGCTACTCCAGCAATAGAGGTTTGGGCACTCAGGCAGGCAAGAACTTACTCTAAGCACTCTGAATACTGCCTGAGGGAAAGGGAAAGGGGTATTTGTATGCCACATAGGCCTTTTCAAGAAGTGAAAAACTCTTCAACACCACAAAAAGTTCATAAAGATTCTGGACTAGCCATCCAAGAATGATTGCAGTCACCTCTGAAAAGAAAGATAGGAGGATGGAGGGCAGGAGCATGACCCTCCTGATTTGTTTCTATTCTTATGCTGTATTTCATTAGTTTCTGGTTACGCTCAAGAGAACACCAAAACAGTAAATTTTAAAAAGCCAGGCCAAGCTTCAGAAAGAGCAATGAAATGCAACAAAGGGGTGGTTTTCCCCCTTGCCTTTCTCTCTTGGGTCTCACAAAATAACTTGCAGGTAACTCCCAAATTAAAAGTAGGAAAAAAACGAAAGGCTTACTAACAGCATTTCCTTAATCTTAGACAATGTGGAAAAATTCAGGTGCTCCCTGTCACCCTGAACATCAGGTGAGACTGGCACACCTCTGCCAGCTGCAAATGCACTGGCCAGGACAGTGACATCCCAGGGAACCAAGGTGTGGCTGGCCAAATACAAGAGAGATTACCATCAGCTGAAGACAACCGGCCTTTCTCCTAATCTAAAATAACAACAGGAGTAAAATAACAATGATAGGAAAAGAGTCAACCAGGAGAAAACAGAATTCAAATAAGGGTTAAGAAAAACATGCCATTTTGCCTTATTCCATGGAACACTCCATCTAAGGCACCTTCTGCTTCCCCTTAACAATTCTGATTCTCCCCAGAGAGGCTCCAGCTTTAGGACCTGGGTTGCACTCAGAATTAAGCAGGGAACAGAGGAGACTGAGAAGCATGGACCTGAGCTCAGCCATCAGCCACTGACACTCATGAAAGGTGCCCCTGCCCTGCCCTGTGTGTGGTGCAGCCTCACAGCTCACACAGCTCCACAGTTATTTTTACACTTTGCTAAAACCCACTGCCTGCAGCACGTGGTCTGTCACTGAGTGTAATGTCAGTCCAGACAGCTGCAATCCAGCTCAGGGAATTCCTTTCACTTTGTGGCTTATTTAAAGACTTATAACTGCATTTCAGACAAGATTCTAGGACTGTATAACACATAAAGCATTTGTAACTTGTGTAGCACATGCTCTACAGCATGAGTACAAACACAGCCCAGCTCTCATGATGTTCTAACTGCTAATAAATATTGTCCCACAGTTACTTAATGCAGAAGCATCACAATCAAATATTCTTCTTTTGGATGTTTTCTCCAATGGCCAGTGCAAACCACAGCAGCTTGCAGAGACCTCTGTCCCTGAATGCTCTACTTACATACAAGGCAGAGAGTTTGCTATTTTCTGTTTCCTGAAGTTTATGAATGAACAAAACTTCCTAAAGCATGGGAGGCTATCAGATTGCTAAATGCCATTTACCAGTAACTCCAAAACTAAAATGTTTTTTCTGGAAAGAATGTATCTGTTAAGGTGAAAAGGTTTCTTCCTAAATGTTTCCTGTTTCTGGCCTATTGCCTAGAAAACTTTCCATTAGCATTTCCCTGTTAACCAGGTGCACCTGCCCAGGACCTCATCATCATTACTCAGGACTTAAGAATAAAAGCTAGGAATAAAAGTTTATTTTGGGTTGCAAAGCAGGATATAACTAGAGGTATGTCTCCTATCACCATCTGTTAACCCAGCTGGGCAATCATCTTTATCTTCCCACAGCCCATCCTCCCTCCAGGAGATATCTCCTGTTCATGGCCAGTGAGTCCCAGGGCATGACTGATAAAATTCCATCATCCCACTGGGAGATGCTCCAGCCAGGGGAGCAGCCAAGCCTTTCCTACCCAGATAAAAACTGACATTTGGGACACCAAGGCACCTTCTTCCCACTGGATTCCAGAGGAAAACCAGAGCTTTCCACATCATCCCTGGAGCTTCAGAGGAAACTGCACCTTCTCCAGGAGCACTGCTCCAGCTGAACCACATCTGCCCCTGCAGGAGGATGCAGCCACCATTGAATGGGACTGTGCCAACACCCTGACTGACTGACGGGTGTCAGCTTGGATTCTGACTCTGGCAGGGTTTTCTTTTATTTTAATTTTCCTATTAAGTTGTAGTTTGTTTGTTTGTTTGTTTTTATATTTACACATACCAGTAAAGAGCTGTTATTCCTATTCCCATCTCTTTACTTAAAAGCCCCTTAATTTCAAAATTACAATCATTTGGAAGGAGAGGGTTTGCATCTGCCATTTCAAAGGAGGCTCCTGCCTTCCTTAGCAGACATCTGTTTTTCAAACCAAGACAAAGTTACAGAACTCTAGCAAAATAATTCCTCACAAGTCCAAATCCAAAGTCAAAGCAATAATCTGTGGAGCTGGAGCTCCACTAGCATCATGTCCACATTTCTGTGAGTGTATGTGAACAAGCTCTGCATGCTTTGGCTTTATCTGCTCCTCTTAATTGTCTTTAGATGAAAATTTGAGGAAGAAAGTCCATTTCAGTACAAAAAGCCAAGTAAATATTTTTACAGATGAGAAATGTGGGAGTCACTTGCCAGCAGTGTTTGCACAGCCACCCTGGAAACCAGAGTCAATCAGCTGGGAAGCACAAAACAGTAATTTGCAGTTCAGGTGACCAACTAGAAAGCACTGAACAATAATTTGACAATCATGAGTGCAGCAGTTGCAAGAAGTAATTTGTGAGCAATCTCTAGGCTACCACACATCTCCATAAACCAGGCACTGAAAAATTCTTTATAATCAGCAGATTAATGAATCCCAAACCTGTGCAGGGCAGAATCACTCCCTGCCTGCTCAGGGGGGAGTTCCTGGCCTCCACTGAGCTGCTGAGTCCAGCTGCCCCTGCTCTCACTCCATTTCCATCAGTAACTCTGTTCTACCAAGGTTAAACAATATTTACCACACCTGAAATGATTAACAATTGGCTGTTTATGAGAGGATGTTTGCTGAGAGCTCCTCCTGTCATGCTGAAAGCCTCCAGGGCTGACCCCCCCTCCCAAAAAGGAGCTGGTGCTTGGAAAGGGGAACAGTGGCAAACAGAAATAGCACCTACTCAGTCTGTCAAGATGAGGAAGATTTCTCTTCTCACTGTGACAGCATCGTGTGCAAAGCACAGAACAAACAACTCCTGCTGTTCCAAAAGGCCTTGAAAACAACTCTCAGTGCAGACAGAAATGATGGAAGAAGAGAAAGAATAATTGTAACCTGCTTTTCAATGTGCTTGAAGAATGGCATCCTAAATGGAATTGCTATTAGGTCAAAAATGTTATGAGAGCAGAATTCTTATCTTTTGTTAATTCCCTTACTCAGAAGAAGATATTTAAACACATTAGTATCTCAACAATCCCCCAAAGCTTTAATGCCAGTGCAGAAACAAACATCAAAAATATCACAAATAATTTCTCTCTTGACTGAATTTGCTCTGGGAAGATTGGATTTCCTGATTGTGCTTATTTCAGGAGCAAAAGCCAAAGCCATAGATAAGCACACAAACTGAAATGCTTTTAGCAGTCTTGGCCACTGTGCTAAACACTCAGGAGTTACCAAGGAACACAGGAAAATCTTACTTTGAAATGAGATTTGTGTTTGCCCCCTGTGGGAGTGCAGGGAGGGATGGCCACACCCTGGGAGGACAGGGGTGAAAATCCAGGTGACACAGCCACCAAAAGTAAGAGCTGAGAGATGCAGTTTGTGATGTTTGTTCCTGGAGCTCCTGTGGCAGGAGCTGAACTGCAAGTCATGGAACAGGATTTTCTGACAGTCCATGTTACCACAGTTGTTTTCAAAGTATTAATTCTATTAATTCAAAGTGTTAATTCTGTCTTCAGTTAAACCTGGGGCAGACTGCTGCCACAACACTGGGCAACAGAAATTCAGATCATTTACAGTGCAGCAAAAATGGTACAGTAATTTGAATTTCTCTTTCAAGATACAAATTCACCCTGAAATATCATGTTCAACGTGTCCCTTCTCAATCCAGGGTATTTTTATGGAAGCCAAGCAGCCATGGCACTGAGGGTATTCCACATGAGATGCTGGTGACAGCTGATGAACACACACATTTTATCTGGTCATTATTCTGTCCTATATGGACAGGATGAGACTTTTCAAGCTCACAAGAGGTACCTCATATGCTATATAATTAGTTTCTGCTTCTTGCATTTGCAATCTTCCCATAATACCCATTTAATGCTCTAGTCCTAGCACATCTTTGCATTCTATTCAGAAGAAATTTCTCAGGATTCTTTCTTCTTTTTCACCTTTTCCTACATATTAACTTTCACTGGTTTTGAAAAACTTTTCTTTCCACCTTCTCTCTTTCAAAGGAGAAGTTTATTTTTCAGAGAAAGTTTTAAAAAGCCTCGATGTTTCTCAATATTTTAATGCTGCAGGTCAGGGAACAAAATGAAAAAAACTTCTAAAATTCTTTGGTTGAAGGAAACATGCAAAGTCTATTTTTTGCAGTAATGACTCCACTAGGAATTGCCTTGCTCTAGCAGCAATTCCATGCATTTCCTTGTGAGCATAAAGCTCAAGAGAGACTTTCAAAGACTTTCCTGTGGGTTTCTTTCCCCCACTCTTCACTTACACAGTATCTTTTAAGCAATACTGAAACAGCTTTTAGAAGGTCAAAAATGAAATGGCTTCTTCTCACCATCAGGGAGAGCAGAACTCAAGTGATTCTGTTTCTTTTTATATTAAACAGGAAGAATTGCAGAGGATCATATGCAGAGATGTAGCATGAACTCACCACAGACACTCAGTGATATGAAAACTGACATTTTACCATCTGTTTGTCTCCAATAAATGTCTTCTCTAGAAGGTTTCTTGTCTCCTCACAAGGGCAAGTGTGAGTCCCTTCTTTCAGGGTTTTCAAGTCACCAAATCAGGCCACTGACCTGTGGTTACACCAGGGCCAACAACACTGATGAAGCTTAAAATGATGTTTCCTGTCACAAGCATTTTATAAAATGCCTCAGGACCTCAGATGACAGGGCTGTTCACATGGCTGCAGCTCAATGTTCTTAGATAGCAAAAAGATTCCTGATTCTTTTACCACTTTGTCAGTTTTCAGCTCCTCCCTAATTCTGTCCTTGCCCCATGAAGAATGGTACTCCAAACCTTCACTTAAAGCACCTTCCTGAACCAGATGGTCCTGCTGCCCACCCCAAGGACAAAGAACACCCTGCTCTGTCCCATGTCAACATGGTTGGTTTTGTTTCTCTTTGCACTGACAGCTTGGAGCACTGTTTTCCAACACTGAGCAGAAATAAAAGCCCTGCAAGGAGGTGAATTGTCAAGCTGAAGCTGTAGAGGCTTTATGGCTCCCCTAATGCTTAGCATAAAGCACTAGGAACATTTGAATGCCTAAATTTTTAAAGTGCAGTCTCCTTGCAGAGAAGATGCATGTTGCTATTTCAGTCACTACACTTCTCATGCAACTGTTGGGCTGAACTACTTCCAGGCAAAAAATAGATCTCAGTCCATGTGCTCCAGAATACTCAAGTGCTCTAAAAAATTTAGCAAAAAAAGTATGAGGCTGAGGGCAGTTTGTGCCAAAGGAACAAATATGTTACATTAGCAGCAGGGTAAGTGCTGTTAGGACATCAGCAACAGCAAGGTCCAACAGCAGTGATAATTGATCAATTTTCCCCTGGTATTTGGGCACTTACTGGGCAATTCATCAGTGCAACAAACAGCAGTGGTTACTGTGGGATCCATGCTCCTAACTGGCCACCAAACCCATGGGCAGCACAGCAACAAGCAGTGTGTGTGACTGAGGAAAAAAGGCATCTCTGGATGGGGTGACACAGATGTGTGCCACAGGGGAGGTTTTGGGAACATGCTCCAGCCCTAAGGTTTCTCCAGCCCCTGAGAACTGGGATGGGGCTGTGATGCTCCTTGGTACAGTCACCAACAGCTCTAAAATTATCTGGAGCCCAGAAACCAGAAAGGGAACAACACAACTGTGAGCAGCAATGAGGAGAAAAAATCAGCAGAAGAACAGAATATGGACACATACCAACATTGTAAGTGCCTTTTCTTTAGCTGTTTGTGTTTTGCCTCTGAGCTCAAGGTTCCTAGAAGATGTAGCAGCTCCAGCCTTCTCAGCATGTTCCCACTGTTTCCCAAATGGCTGCTGTGGAGAGGTTTCTGTACAAACCCCCTTTTCCTGCCTGCCACTGAGGATGCCACATTTGACTGTCTTTATATTTTATAATACATCTGACAGGTGCTGCTCTTGTCAAAAAGAAATAGTCTTCTGTGTATTCCAAACTGCAATAGCTTATACAACTACCAGGTATTCACTTGCTTTTAATTGTCTGAACACTGAAAAGAGGAGGAGATGTGCTGCCCACTGAGCACTGTGCAACAACTCCAGCCCCTGTGTGCAGTTCCACTTCATACATCCACCTCTGTCAGGAAATGATCCTTCTCCAGCTGAGTGGAGGAGCCATTTTCACATCCATTCTCCCTGCTGAAGCCACTAAAGGCAAATCAGAGCAATGCACTTTTTCATGACTGGCAGAACTAAAAGAAAACTTAACTCTAAGAGGAAACCTGGTTTCTCTCAATATTTGGCAGATGTACTGATTGTGAACATGGCTTGAATACAAAGTGCACTGGAATTGAGCTGTACAAGCATTTCAGGTTTAAGATGGCACTTCTAATCTTTCTCTGTTGTATGATCCAAAGACTATGATTACTTAAAATTAAGAGTTTTCAGTTGTTTACAAGGCAGACTAAGACAGTTGAAAAGCTTATTGATTAGGTGCCATTATTCATCCACAAATTAAAATTAAAAGTATCAGCAAGGGTTATACATTGCTTTCAATTATGCTTTGGGTGCTGTGCTCTGCATTATTAGTTCATATGTTTTGAGAAAAACACCTTGGACCAGCTAAATCATTACTGTACATGGGGCAGCAGCCAGTATAGTCCAGCACCCTCTGCCTTATTATGGCTTCAATTAGTTGTTTTAAACAAAAAAATCTGTTTCAGTGTGTTTTGAGATAGAATATCCAAAGGGAGTTTTCTTCCATTGCCCAATAACATGGACACTGGCCTGTGTTCTAAAAACTGTCCTTTTTTTTTTTTTTTTTTTTTTTTTCTTATCTTTTTGCTGCCAATCCTTGAGGCTGCTGCTTCTCTTCCAGACCTTACTAAGCTCTTGGCCATATCATTCTCTTCATGGGGTATTTCTTTTCCCTTGGGCTGTGACAGGATAAAGCAAAGAGCAAAATTTAAAAACTGGAAAAATTAATGGGAAAAAAACAAAAACACTGAGTTTAGCTGTGGAAATTCCCCATGCAAAGGTCACAAGAGGTTGGGAGAATATTGTAAAGCAGCACCACTGCAAACCCTTCTGCTCCCTGGGGACACTGGCTGTAGGACAGGCCACAGGGACAGCCTGGCTGAGCCTTTGCTCTTGGCTCACCTGAGCTTGTAGGAGATATTTCATTCCAGAGGATTTCACCATTCTGACCACAGGGAGAAACCTCACTGGTGTGAGCACAGCTTACACACCTGGGGACTCAGTGAGATCAGCTGGGAATTGTGTCAGATGGGTACAGAATATGAAATATCAGGCTAGAAAACTTCACTTTTTTAGATATTTCTCTCTCAACAGGTGGCTGTGGAGCTGGAAATTCACCCACAATACAAACAATACAATAGAAATTACCTTTTGATCAGCTTTTGGAAACAAGGGAATGCATTTTTACCCAGCAGCAGCTTTACTCAGAGGCATCTGCAGCTGCTGGCTTGAGTGTGTCTACAGCTGCCTGGGCTGCAGAGGGGGGAAGCCACTCTGCCTCCCTGACAGAAATCTGGGGACATGCCAAGGCAAATGTGAAAGGATCCATTCATCCAGTGGTCAGCAGAGGCAGCACTTATGGGACTCAGGGATTAGGCAGCCATGGCAGACAGGGATGGCAGATCTGCACTCCTGTCCCAGATCATGTCCCTGATGCACGGGGAATTTATGGTGCAAATCCAGGGGAAAAAACAAAACAAAGCATGGTGGCATGTTGAAAAAAGTTAAAAGGTTTTTAGTTGTTTATACAAAGAGAACCATTGAACTACTAAATGAGTTTGCTATTCCTGTGACAGAAGGACAAGAGGCATATCAGTTCAGTTAATTATTAAATTAATATCAGTTTAATTGATCTAAATTGTTCTGATGCAGCTGAAGTTGTCGTGTTTGAGCCAGCCTGATGTTGGTGCATCATAATCCATTAGTTATTTCCTTAGCCAGCTCAGGGAATTTGAGAAGACTCAGGGCACCAGAGGAGGCAAGAGACTGACTGCTTTCCCTCTCTCATTTCTGACACTAACTCTGCTGCCCATCACTACTGCAGCTGAGCTGAGTCTGCCAATCACTCTGACACTCTGCATTTCCCAAACCAGGGACTCTCCTGTGAAAACTGTTGACTTGGCTTTAAATATTACTCCTCACAGGATTATTTTTTACTACCTGCTATAGAATTTCTGCACACACAAGACGAATGCCCGTGAGGACTTAATTTAAACAGGAACATGACAGAATTGATAAATCTGGTGACAAGAGTAAGAGAGAGAGAGGAGAGGGACTTGTGAGTTATTCTGCCTGCCTGCTGTGCTGAACACACAACTCAGTGTGTCACATTCTCTGGGTACACTTGACATTTTACAGAATAAAGGGAAGACCTGGTGACCCAAGCAGAACAAAACAGCACTTCTAGATGCAAAGCCACTGGGACTCAGCAGATGGAGTTGCTGGAAGTGCAGCAGAACTGCTGTTATGGTACAAAACCAGAAAAAAAAAAAAAAAAAGAGGAACAGCAAAACTATGAATAAATAGGAAAACAGGAGCACTGCAGTCAGATGGGAAACTTCTTTCATCTGCAGAGGTTGTTAAAGCCTTTGGAAGATGCTGCTCCCTCAAATCACAATGGCAAGTTTAGTATTACTCATGACTGGGAGGAAACACAGCATATTCTCTTCTCCCTGAGACCTGTGCAGGGTGGGTTGAAGAAGATGGACCTTCAAGGACCTCCAAGGACCTCCAAGGACCTCCAAGGACTCCAAACTTGAGTAACTGTGCAAGCTCCAGCCACCATCCTCACTCTTGCTGGCACTGCAGCTGCTCCAGGCTCTGCCCGTGCCAGGCTGAGCTGCAGAGCTCAGCTAAGCCAGGTCTTGCTCACCTGGGAGCAGCTGGGCAGTGCTGCTGGGTGAGGCAATTGCCACCTGCTCACAAAGATCCATCTGTGCCAGTCCATGGGGATGCAGCATCAGCCTGCTCCGTGCCTGTCCCAGTCTGGGCCAGGAAACCACCACGCTCACACAGCGTTTCCTCCTGGCTCACTCTCCTTCCTGGACTGGGGATTTCTGCAGACAGGTGGTGCTGGAAAACCACCACCATGCAATAATTCTCAGCTGTGATAAGGAGAGGAAAGGGCAGCTCACCTTGCATTGTCCCTCCCGTGAGATTTCAAGAAGTTCATGTCGCGATATCGGGACAGGAACGCCACCAGCTGATCGTTGGTCCTGTGAGAGAAAGAACAGAGGGTGCACAAATGACACTGTGAAAACCACAATTTATGTATTCATTGTTCTCATTTAGGGACCATGCTCAGACTCTGAGGGAGGTGGCTCCACGACCCCCTCTGCTCAGGAAGGGTTACTTGGAAGCAAGCACAGCTTTATCACACCTGAACAAATTCCTTATCAACCCTTGGCAGGAATTTTAAGCACTGTAAGAGAGTCTGTGTGAAGTAACTCACTCAACACTTTTAAAGTATGAAAATGCAGCTGCAAGATGCACTGATAGTTCCATTTTACATGCTTTGCTAGATATTTCCTAGGGAGTTTGGTTCAGTATCTGTTGGCATTTTATTTGTTTTCATTGTGTAATAGAGAACAGGCCAAGGTTGGAATGCATAACGCAAGAGAATTTTGATGTCAAAAAGGCAACATAATCAACAGGAACAAAAGAATTTAGAAGGTTAATTCCAATTAGTATGACAGGCAATCTGACACCAGCATTTTCAAAATTTCAGCTGATATGTCCAAGAATGTATTTACACTTGACAGCTTTTGTGGTCTATTATTTCTTTAACAATGGAGCAAAAATGTTCTCTATTTATCTAGGTAAGCATATTTAGGAAAACTGAATAAATCACATTAAAAAGATCTTAATCTCCTGAATTGCATTCAAACCCACAACCTTATGGATACAATACCATTTAAGCAATGGTCTGTGATGAAGCTGGTGGCAGAAAGACTCAAGATAAAAGAGCTGTCAATAGTACAGTATTGTGAGAACATTTCATTATTGTAAGAACACCAAGTTAAACCTGAATGTGTTTAACTGTACAAAATGTGTTTAACTTCTGGGGTCAGGCTGCAACAACCTGGAAATATTAACAGCCAAGTAAACTATTTCCATAATCTCATTAATTTTATCTAGACCAAATGAGTATCTGTCAATCCCCTACCCTGACAGGGCCCTGGGACTCCTCCTGCCCCCTCTGGGCTGCAACACCTCCCAGGGTCAGACTCTGCATCTCAATTTGGCAAACTCAGAAACTGCTTTCTGTGCAGTAAGCTGTGCAGATTTTCACATTTGCTGCTCCAGTGACTCTCCATCTTCCTGGGATGAATAGGCATTTAGTGAATTTACTTAGCAATGCTTCCACATGAAGTGGTTTCAATGGCTGACATCTTGGGGTGAGTTCCCAGGCAAGAGCTGGCTTGCAAAGATGATCTTTAGAAATATAATCAGGTTTGGAAGTGCTTGAGCTTTAATTTCCTTACAGGATAAAAATCAAATCAACCAAAGTAACAATCCACCCCACTCAATAAAACATCATCCCTTCTAGATTGCTCACCAACCTGTATTTTGTTATTCTGCAGTGCTCTACCAAACTTGGGGCTGCCATACAAACTTCTCATTGCTTCTCAGTTTTTAGGTAATTCTTATAAATGTCCAAATGATGCTTAGCTCTCAAAGCAATCAATAATTGACATTTTCCCTCTTCTTGAAAACATTGGTGTTATCTTGGTCTTACTTTGAATATTTTTACTTTTTTGTTTTAAAGAGCTCATACAGAGTTTTACTCTCTCTGAATTAATATGCTTCTTTTCATGTGCTGACAACATGGAACTACAACACCATAGTTCCATTTGGTAAAACTTTCCAGTTAATTGACATTTAGATTGATGCAGTCAACCAATTCCATGCTCAGCATGGCAGCACACTGAATTTCTATCAAGCTTTCATTCAAAGTTCTCCTTCTGGCCCCAAATCATGAGGATGCTGCACATCACCTCTGACTTATTCCACCAGAAGACACGAAGAAGAAAATCAAAGATATTGAACATGCCATAGATGTTAATGCATTTGTTAAAATCCTCCTCACCTTTCAGAAAACTTTGCCTTCAGGGGCAGATTTCCTAAATGCCTCTGGCACAGAGGCTGCCACACTTCTTCAGCACAGCAGCAGCAGGGTCTCTGCCCCAGCAGTGCCTCTGCACACAGACTGGAGACATGGGCTCACTTTTAAGGCAATCAAAAGCTGAGATTTTCAGCTGAAGACATCACTGGGAGCAACAGCAACTCCACACTGCCAAATGAAGTCCTGCTGTAGCTCCACAAATTTCAGGGATTCACTGAGCATAAATTTGGCACAAAATCTTTAACTAACTATCATGGTAAAACAGAAAGTAACAAGTGCAATACAGCCTTCCTAAGAAGGAAATAAAGTCATGGGGAGAAGGAGGGCAGTTCATGCTACTGATTAAAAATACACTAATATTATATATCACATTCCTATCAGTTTCCTCAGTGTGCAACACAGCATGAATACAGATTGAGGAAAAAGTCCTTCTGCAGTTGGTGCCTGAGGCTGGACCTGATGGATGCATCCACACAGCTCCCACTTCTATTTCCTTTTGCTGTTAAAGTCACTTGGAGGGCAAGGCAGCAGGGAGAGGGATTAGTCAGCTGGTGACCTGTATCACTGGCAGGGAGGAGGATGGTGTGAGGGGAGAGAGACTGAGAGAAAATGGGCATTTTCAGGTGTGCAGCACACAGGGAGAAATGCAAATCTCAAATCTAAAAAAAATCTCAAATCTCAAACCTAACCCTGCAGTGAACTGCAGGAGTGGAGAAAGGTGTGTGGGGGAATGCCACCAGAAGATGACAAGTGAAGAAGAGTGATGGGAAACAAGGCATGTTTGAGTTCCCTGATGCACACCTGGTGCTCTGCCAGCTGCCCCAGAGCCTTGCTGGGTCACTCAGTGGGGTCCTGCAGCAGGGACAGGGGCACTGTGAGCTGGCATCAGCAAAGCTCAGCCTAGCCAGGCTGGGCTCAAGGATGGCAGCACCCAGCTGAGCAGGCTCTGGGCTGAGCACTCTGAGCTGGGATGTGGCTGAGCCATGGGCTGGGATCTGCTTGGTTAGCTCAGGATTAGAGCTACAGGTCTAAGGGAGAGGAAAAGGTGAGCCCTACATCCAGAAGGAAATTCAGAAGATATTGCCAAAGCAAAGCAAAGTCTGAAACCTGTGTTTCCTCATGAGGTGTCCCAGGTGTGAGCAGGCAAAGCAGCACTCAGTGAGCACATGCTGAGCAGGGAATAAAGCAGCACAGGCTGTACACTGGGACTGAAATGAGACACTGGGAGAGAAGCACTGAGTGTGTTTGTGCTGTCTGAACACACTGGAGATCCTGCACACAGCCACAGGCAGGGCTCCTGCTGGCTCCAGGCAAACCCTCCAACCCCAGTGACTAATCCAACCAAGAGCAGAGATGCCCTCAGCCTGCATCTGGGAAAACAGATTAGGAAAGCCTCTGGAGAATATGAGAAAAGGAAAACATGAGATTGTTACTTCTGGGATATAGTGATGACATAAAAATGTTCTGATTCAGCAAGGTACACATGGGAAACTTGAAGGATGTAGGGAATAGCAGCCCCTTCAATGGGATTATTAATATGTCAGAACCTATACAAGTTCAAAAATATTTGGCTAAGTTAGATCAAAAGTTCAGAAGCTTTTGGCAGCACAAGGTATGGAAACAAGGTGGTTTGATTCTGTGCAGGAATCAGATGAAGGAATGAGATCTGCTCTGAGTTTATTAATTATTCATCTTGATTAAATATCTATCTAATGACAAGCAGCTGAACAGGCAAAAAATGAAACACAAAGGCAAAAATGTTTGGGAGAACAGGGCAAGGAGGATAATGTGGTTTGAAACAGCAGAGAAGGGCCTCTGGAGCAGGGATGATGAAGGCAAACATAAGTCAGAAATAAGTCCAGACTGTTATAAATTCTCCCAGAACCCAAAGCTTTGGTATTTCCAGCTGCAGCCCCTGACTCATGGCCACAGTTTCCTTTCCCAGGACTCCTGTGACTGTGTGAAGGCACAGCCCTACAGAGCCCAGCCCTACAGAGCCCAGCTCTTTGCCAAGAAACTCTTTCCACAAGCTTGCCAGAGAAGGAAAAGACTGCAGAGACAAAACCTGGAATTATGGGGCAAACTCACCTGTTCAGAGTTAAGCATGATATTAATGGTTAATATGGCTAAACATGGTTAGACATGTGCACATAAGAGCCTGAAAGTGGAAGAACTGAATGCCTTAAATTCTGCTTTCCTTTCAAGAAAGTCTGACAATGATACTCAAGCTCACTGATTTCTGTAAGTTATTAATTTATTAACCCAGATTGCAGAGTGTTAGGGCATTGCCATCCCTGTGGCAGGAGACAGACAGAGAAGGGTTTTTTGCCAATTGCTGCACACACCTGCACAGCACCCAGAGCATCTTCCCACTCCAGAAAGGGATCCTGACCTGCTCTGGTCCCTCACCAGGGCATCAAAAGGATGCAACAGACAATGATTCAACAGGAAAAAGCAAAAACCTACAAAACCTCCTCCTGGAACACTTACAGCAGGATGATCAACCACACAAATACAGCATGAGATGAATCCAGGGCTCAGCTTTCAGAGCCTGGAGGGGCAGCCTGACCCTCTCACTGGTGCTCCTGCCTCTCCAAAGGCAGCTGGGTGCAAGGGGAGGCTCAGCAGAGCCTGACCCAGGCTGAAGCAAGAAAAAAACCCCAACAAGTCTGCCATCTAAAAATGCAAAGACAGGGGAAGGCTGTACTGAGCCTTTGCTGTCCATCACAGAACAAAGATTGGCATGGCAGGCCTTTCCCAGCAAAGCAGTTCCTGTAACAGCAGCCATTCACAAAACAAACCAAACTGAGAGCAGCAGATTCCATTTCAGAGGCCAACTGCACAGGGAGGCTCTGGGTGACAGCTAATACCTCTGTTTTACAACTCTGCTGCTTTAAATGGCTTGTTTTGTCTTTCAAGTCAGCTTTGAGGGAGGAACAAGATAATGGAAGCAAACTATTGCCTCAGCTCAGCTGCTGGAGCAGCAGGGCTGGGAATTCACACCTGTGCATTTCAGGGTCAGCTCTCTGCACTGGGTGCTGCAGGCACTGAGCACACCCAGGGATGCAGCCTGGCAGAGCCATGGGATGCTCAGCACATTCTGTCAGCAATGCAGTCATCCTGGCTGTGCTTCCAGTCACTGCTTCCCTTTCAACCATTGCCTGACTCCTGTGGAAAAGAAGAGAACTCACATAGTCAGAAAAGAGGGGAAGTCTTTTTTGGATGTCACTGCTGAATAAAGCTCTTCCCAGTGAGAGTGCATAAATGCCTGGGTACAAAGGAGATGTGCTGAGAGAAATAGAATATATAGAATATCCTGCACTGTCTGCTTCCTGAGCCACTCCACAACTTATTTTCTAGAAATTCAGATGGCATTTATAAAATAAATAAATAAGCCCACTGCTGAGAAGCAGCAGCACATGCTTAAATGAAAATCCTAAAGAGACCATATAAGAGAATTCCACCAAGGATTAATGAACAAATGTGATTAAAACTATCTACAGCTCTGGACTGCTGCCAAAACGCTGCCAGCAGTGTTTGATATGTAAATGCTTAAAACATTTGCTGTGTGTACTGCTGCTGATGCAAAGCCTCTATAGAGAGTTTCTCCATCTAATTAGAGATATTGGTTTAGCAAACTTTGAAGTCTATAAAACCCTCAATGTCTCATTATTCTTTTAAAATAGAATATTCATTTGTTTGGAATGTTTTCCAGCTATATCCCATGAAACCCTGAAAGGCCCTTGGCTAATGAAGAACTCCAGCCCCATATCAGCTGATAAACCCTACAGCTTTTATGATAATAAAATTCTCACCACGTGCACTCATTAAAACTTTGTAATGTCGCTTTTAACTTTCTTAAAATATTCACTGGGAAAAAAAGTCAATGACTCAATTTCCAATTATTTCATAGCACAATTTCAACACGAGCATTTGAAATCTCCAGGACCTTATCAAACACACCACAGAATGTGTCCCTGATCTGCCCTGAGCAGTGAGTGCTGAGCTGCAGCACACTTGGAGCTCTCCCAAAATGATGCAACTTTCACACTTTAGGACTTTTTACTGTCATAAACTACTTTATGGTCAGGGCCCAGAAGCAGAATGAGCAAGGATTACACACTGTCCTTAAACTCATCTTCCATCTCTTAGGTGCACAAGTACATTTACTAAGGAGACTTTTCCAGGTATAACTCAGATTGTCCACCTCCACCACAGACATGCCACCAACTCACCAGTGCTTTGAGATCTAACTCACTGCTCTTTATTTTTACCTTTGAATGGATCCTAGGAATTAATCTCTCTGTGACAATGACATTTTCTCAGCATCCCTGCTGCTGCAGTAAAAACTAAATAAGAAAAACACAACCCTGTAATGCCACACTACATGCAGCTCTTTTTCTCTGACTTTAAAGCCACTATAAATTGCAAGTTACTATATTTTAGAATAAAAATAATGTATGAAATACATTCCTTTCATAAATCTAATTGTATGCAATTGCTAAGTCTAGATTATTTATATGCTTAACAACAACAAATGCACTGAAAAATACTTCAATAACAAAAGCTTCTGAAGCACCTTCCAAATGTGCAGCTGTGTAAGACCTGAAAATAATCAGAGAAAATCAGCTACAAGCAGGATGACTTATCCTTAAATAACCTGATTTTGATGCAGGCAGCTCAGCCTTTCCTACCCAGATAAAAACTGAGATTTTGGACACCAAGGGACCTTCTTCCCACTGGATTCCAGAGGAAAGCCAGACCTTTCCACATCATCCCTGGAGCTTCAGAGGAAACTGCACCTTCTCCAGGAGCACTGCTGCAGCTGAACCACATCTGCCCCTGCAGGAGGATGCAGCCACCATTGAATGGGACTGTGCCAACACCCTGACTGACTGACGGGTGTCAGCTTGGATTCTGACTCTGGCAGGGCTGGGATTGTTCTGTGTAATACTGCATTTCTATTTTAATTTTCCTAGTAAAGAACTGTTATTCCTAATTCCCATATCTTTGCCTGAGAGCCCCTTAATTTCAAAATTACAATAATAATTTGGAGGAAGGAAGTTTCCATTCTCCATTTCAAAGAGAAGCTCCTGCCTTTACTGGCAGACACCTGTCCTTCACACCAGGACAGAAGATGTCTCACTCTGGCCCATGGAGGGTCTGTGTAGGGACTCAGGTGCTGCTGGAAGCCAGACCAGGATCCCTGCAGTGATTGTCCTGGTCCAGATTTCCTCTCCACACCACGGGGCAGAACTCAAGCCAGCAGCAGTCACTGCTCTGGGTCAAGCTGAATTCTTCCCCAGTTAATGGCACACAGCAGTTCAGGTGAGCTGCCCACACTGGGAAGAACTTCTGGAACTTGTTCCATGCAGGCAGATGGGCTCACACCAAGCACAGTGAGGCTGATCTTCCCCTTGGTCACTTCAGCTGACCTTCCCCTGAGAGCTGCCACTGACCCTTCAGTGGGAGGATGCAGCTCCACAAAGGGTTAAGGCAGGCAGGATTTTCTTATCTCTCAAAAACATCTGAGTCCACTTAATATCTGCTGGAAAGTATCTGAAGAAAGGGAGTGCTGAGATACTTGACAAACCAGCTGCTAATACCCAAGGATATTTAATTATTAAAACTAAACATGATATAATTTTAGCTTTATAAAAGCACTGGGATTTTATTTAGTACAGAATGATGCTCCCTGCTTTGTATTTTTCCAGTGTTTGTCTGCTGCTGCATATTCATGTAGAACCTCATCTGCCTACACGATACATCCCATTTTGATGAAAACAATAATCACTGATTAAATAAGCAAGTGGAGTGAGCTTCAGAAATGATCAAGTTCATTACTCAAATTAGTGAGACTTTTTGTATAAAAAGAAAAAAAATCTAGATATTGGGCTGAATAGGAGCTTTTTGTTTGTTTATACAGTGTATATTTTACATGGCATAGTTTATATCCAGCAGCTTTTTTCACCATCTCTAAAATTAAATTATCAAGAGTTTTGTGCAGAAAGAGAAGAAATTAAAATTAAATATGAGCACAGATTTAAAGCAACCATTCCCTTCATTCAATTCATACATTCCTGCATCAATCTGAAATTTTATTTGTACAAGTCAATAAGAAAAATGACTTGCTAATTGTTGAAAAGTGGTTTGATAGCTGTTGAGCAATTATAATTAAAAATGCTCACTTTCTTCCAAGAAAGTGGAAAGAAAGAAACTCTCTTCACCCTGCTTCCCATCCCAGAGCTCTGCCTGGTGGGGTGTGCCAGTCTGGGGGTGCAGAGACCCTGCAGCATCCCCAGTGCCAGCCTGGGCCTGCTCACCCAGGGATGGATCTGTTCAGCAGCTCCAGCTTGATTCCAGGTCCCTCACTGTGAGCTGTGTGCTCCTCCCTCAGACCCAGGAGAAACCTCTGCTCCTCTGCATGCAGCTGTTAGGTGCCACTTTCCCAGTTTTAACGTTAAATTTTGGTAATTTCTCAGTTCTGAAACGTAACTTGCTGCCTCTGACTGTGCTGATGGTGACTCGCCCTGACACCCTCACCCCAGGAACCAGAGCCATTCCCACCCTGCCCAGGACATCCCAAAGCCAGCAGAGCCCAAGGACAGCTCAGGCAGGGCTCAGAACACCCTCCCTGCTCTGTCCCTGCTGAAGGACTCTGCCACAGCCCCTCTGCACAGCCACCCTGCCAAACCCAGCCCAGGACATCCCAAATCCAGCCCAGCCACACTGCCAAACCCAGCCCAGGACATCCCAAACCCAGCCCAGCCACACACCCAAATCCAGCTCAGCATCCTCTCCAAAAATCTCAGACACTCTCCCTCTGCCACAGCCCCTCTGCACAGCCACACTCCCAAACCCAGCCCAGCCACACTCCCAAACCCAGCCCAGCCACACTCCCAAACCCAGCCCAGCATCCTCCCAAACCCAGCCCAGCATCCTCCCAAACCCAGCCCAGCATCCTCCCAAACCCAGCCCAGCATCCTCCCAAATCCAGCCCAGAATTCTCCCAAATCCAGCCCAGCCACACTCCCAAACCCAGCCCAGCCACACTCCCAAACCCAGCCCAGCATCCTCCCAAACCCAGCCCAGCATCCTCCCAAATCGATCCCAGCCACACTCCCAAACCCAGCCCAGCCACACTCCCAAACCCAGCTCAGCATCCTCCCAAACCCAGCCCAGCCACACTCCCAAACCCAGCTCAGCATCCTCCCAAACCCAGCCCAGCATCCTCCCAAACCCAGCCCAGCATCCTCCCAAACCCAGCCCAGCCACACTCCCAAACCCAGCCCAGCATCCTCCCAAATCCAGCCCATCCCAAATCCAGCCCAGAATTCTCCCAAATCCAGCCACATCCTCCCCAAAGCTCCCAGGCACTCTCCCTCTGCCACAGCAGCCACCCAGTGTCAATATTGGAGCAGAAAGTTCCCATCCAGGCTGGGGAGCAGAAGGAGCTGAGCCCACCCTCCTCCTGCTGGGACAGGGAGCAGGGAAGCTCTAAAAGGGCACAAGGTACAAAGCTCAGCACTTCTGGGTCTGGTTAATTTGCAGTGGAATCTTGGACAAAAGCTCTGTGTGACATTGCCCTGAGAGCAGCTGGCTCTGATGCAGTGGGAAGGATGGGTCAAGGAACATCTTCCCTCATCTCTCACTTTCTAGGGAAAAGACCTGATGGGACACAGACTCTCCAGTGAGCAGCTCCATCTCTAACTGATGGATGGCCAGGGGACAGTGCTGGGGCTCTCTGTGCCAGGGCTCTTCACCCCCCAGCTGCTGAGGCACTTCCACAACTCCTTTAAAAATAAAGTGAATTCTTACCAACCAGGCCCTTCCTGAAGCTCCTCCTGGGCCTGCCACTCCCTTTGATTCCTGAATCAACCTGTCCCAGTGCATCAGTGCAAAGGCAAAACAGGGAAAACGGGGTCAGGCTAATGGGATTTAACATTAATTCTGCACCAAGCCTGAAAAGATGGAAGAACAGAGCCTGGGGGGTGAAAGGGATAATGAACTGAGAGCTGATGGAAAGGAACTTAATTGGTTTTAAAAACAAAAGGTCACATTTTGTTACCTTTATTGGGGTTGAGCAATGACCTTACTTTGACAATTTGTGCCACCTGATGACTCTTGGTTGGGACTGTTCTGGAGTAAGTCAGTGAGGAATTCAGAGCTGGGATATTCAGAGCAGAGGATGTTTGCAATGGGAATGCACAGATCACTAACTGGTGTAACTAAAATCCACTAACTGGTGTAACTGGGGCTGCTGAGAAAACACCTGGCAGGGTGGGGGGCTGATTCCTGCTCACTGCTGTGCCCAGTGAGCTGCAAGCAATAGTCTTATTCCACCAGAAGAGAACCAGGGGGTCACTTCAGCTGGAGAAAGGACTCTGGAAAAGGCATGTAAGTTCAGCTAGGATCTGTCCCCAGTGAACTCCTGGCACTGGCTGGGACATGGAGCCTTTTCCTGGCTGCCTCTCCCCTCCTGCAGTGGCTCACAGATGAGTCTCCAGGCCCTTTGTGATGACACCCAGCACTGGTACCTCATGACACCCCACATGCACCAGTTTCCCACAGAGAAGAAAGGTCAGGGTGTTTTAGCCTTCAGCTGTAGCTCTGCAGCTGCACCTGCAACATGACCTGAGCCCCATGGAACAGCTTCAGAGCACTGTGCAAAGCTCCTCATATTTAATTATTTAAGTTAAAGAAGTGCCCAGCTGCACAAAGCTTTAGCAATGACACTGACCCTCAAGAGAGCAAGCAGAGCCACAGTCCCTGCAAGCTTTGGATGGAAATCATCACCTTGCACCTGTCTGGCACAGTGCATCCCATCATGTGAACACAATAATCTGAGCCCCTGCCAAAACACCTGAGGCTGCCTCAGTCAAAGCCTTAAGGTGACACAAACAGCCAGCTTGGATTTATAGACCTTTTAGTCTTCAGCTGTCCCAAGAATGCACTGGTGCTGCTAGAAGCAAACTTTTAAACCAAGATAAACTCTGCATTTGGAAAAGACTTGGCCCCAGACCAGCTCCTAGCATGGCAAAGTGCAATTATCCTGATGGAAGCTTAGGGCTGCCTGTGCCCACAGCTGGTCCATCAAGTAATGCTGAATGATGGATAGAATTAAACTGCTGCAGCAGGGTGGATGTGCTGCAATGAACATTTAGGGCCTCATCCCCTCCCATCAGCCTGCAGCTACAGATGGGAAATCACACACAGCCAGAGGCATCCAGCACTGCTGCTCACACAGAGAGATGAGAGGTGTCATGCAAATCTCTGTGCAGGGTGAGCAGAAAATGAGTATTCCACTGTGATAAGGTGCAGCTGTAAAAGTCAGCTAGTCCCTAATTCCACCTGGATTGCACAGCAAAATGTAGGTCTGGGATTTCTGCACTACCAGGTCAAAGCTTCCACAGAATCTCAACATACAAAGTTTTGACCAGTTAGCAATATCAGGGCTATCAAGAAAAAAAAAAAAAAAAAGATTTATGCGAAGAGACACATTCTGCATTCACCCCTGAAGATGAAAACCACACATAGAGAAGCCCTGCTCTCCTGTGAGCCAGCCAAGCTCTGCAGCACTGCACAGGCTCACAGACCTGGGAGAGCTCAAAGATCTTCTACATCAAATAACATTCAACTCCTATTTTTTAGCCCTATTTTTAAGGGAAAAAATTTATTCATCTCTTCTCCTTCCTATTTCTATATCCCCACTAAAAGACTGAATCAGAACAACATTTTGGCTCACCCTTTAATGGCCTTTCAGAGTGACTTGGGAAAGGTGTAACAGCACATGTTGTGTTATCTTCACTTTGAACTGCCACCAGATATTATTTTGCAGCTGTTTTATTGTAAGTAGCATCCTGAAATCTAAATAAAAGAGTGTCTTAATGGCAATTTCAGCAGATTTTTAATTTCCTGAGAGGATTCAGCAGGACCACGAAGGGAGAGCACGTTTAGAATGCAATGCCATAATAGGAATGTTTCCCTCGTTCAAGCACTTCTAGCTTTTGGAATTTGATAATGATTTCACTGAACTTTCTAAAAAAAACCTGACAAAACTGAGTTGAAGAGACATTAAAGTTTCTGCTCACAAACCCCAGGTAAAAACCACAAGCACCTGTTTCTCTGCAGCTTCTGTTATCCACACCAGACTTAAAACAAAAGTCACTTGGAGCAAAGTTGTGGGAGAAAGTCACACCTGGATTTCCCTGACAATGAATGTCCCACTCCAGCTCAAACTCCACTGAGGCTTCTTGCCCAGGAATGCAGTGAGCAGCTAAATAAATGCCTGGGAAAGGCTTGCCAGCATGGGGCAGCTGGTGGGGGGTTCTTCTAACCATGGTTTAAAGTACAAAAACCATTCTGCACAAAGGACTCTCCCCTTGGCTTGGTCACCCCACACTCTTTGTCCACAAAGACAAGTTGTCAGTAAAAACAGGTTTTGTGAATATCCCTGGAGTTGTGGAGGAGAAACAGAGAGCTGGGCAGATCCCCCATGCTGCTCATGCTTCCCTCTGCCCCAACACACTGGTTACCCTCACAGAAATGCTATTCCAGGCACTTCTGCAGCATCCTGCTGGCAAAGGATGGAAATGTAGCCTAGGAAATATTTGTGCTGTTATTGTTTATAGATCAGGCTGAATGGTGGATGAATCCAGTGCAGACTCACATTTAACTCTTTTTTAGGAGACAGACTTTTTTCTCAGTCATAAATAAGTAAAAAATAAATTACATCCAGAAAGCAAATGGCAAACAGATGAAAACCCTTTGGCTCTTGCTCGAGGACCTCCCTGTGAGCAGCCCCTACAAGCTGCAGATGCCAATTCCCCAAAGCAAAAGCTGCTTTATATCCTAAAACCCAGGAGGGGAGGGCAGAAGGAATAACCTCAGCTGCTGTGGCTGCACAGAGAAAGGGTGGGCCTCCCATCACTAATGTTTGCCAGCTTGAAGAAAACATTATGTTAACATTAGATAAATAAAAATTTTGAGCCACAATCATTTCCACATTTTATCCCACCCATTTGTGCATGACCATGCACAAAACCACTGCTTTGCCAACCACTGAAAACTTAACAGTAAAACAGAGAAGTGGAACAGAAAATCAAAAAGATAACTTTCAAAATATATATCAATCTCAAGCAAATGTGCTGGCAAAGTGAGGAAAGAAGAGGAGAAAAGGTTATTTGAGGGATTAAAGAAAGAAGCAAAGCTGAAATTCTCAGAGAATGCAGATTTAACAAAAACACTGATAAAGTTCCTTTTGGACAGGAGAAAAGATTCCCTGTGAAGCATTAAGAGTGGATTGACATCTGGCTTGCCAGATAAAGATATTCTGAGCAAACAAAACCACAGACAATGTCAGTGACAATCCTGAGATAAAAACCTCAGGGCTGGCATCTTAACAGATGTTGCAGTGCAGAAGTTCCCTGTGCTGCACTCCCCTCTGGATCAGGGAGCCTGAGCAGGAATTCAGCCCAGGATAACATTCCACAGGGCACTGGAAAGAACTCTGCACTATCTGCCCAGTGCCTGCTACGTTACTCTGGTGGCAAATCCTGCTTTTCAGATCAGCACTGCAAGACTTCCTGTGGGGTGTGTTCAAACCCAGCCCAAAGTCAGCATCCTTTATCCAGGCTGTCATGCTGGCCACCAGTTTATGTAGTGCCAGGAAGGAGATCTCTAGAGGACAGCTCTGAAGTCTGGATCTCAGTGAGACAGAGAATTGATAAATTAAGACAAATTGATGAGAAGTGATACAGAGAGGAAGTGGAACTGCCTTTTGAGCCACTGGCTTTGCCTCATTTCCATTACACAGCTCTCACCAGGCTTTGGGGTTTCTTTGTTCACAGCCATCAGGAGGGCACAACAGGCTCTCAGGCATTTCTCCCAAAGCTGCAGTGCTGTATGTGAAAGCCAAGTGCTTTGTTTCACTTCTAGAGGAGATTTTCCTCTATTCCAATATTGCATTTCAAGCCTGCACATTGCAAAAGCTGAGATGTTGTGCAAGAGCAGCTGGGGAGCTCCAGTCTGGTGCAAACTGTATTCTCTCTTTTTTTTTCTCCCTGTCACCTGCTCCAAAGGTTGTGCCATTCAGGACATGGTACAGAAATCATCCCTGAGGTAGTTTCTCTAGAATTGTAGTCACCCATGCTTTGCAGGGGATGAAACTCAGCCACTGGCAGAAACAATCTCCCAGGTAGTTCAAGCACCTGAAAAATAACTTGAAAAAGTGCTGAAGTTTTTTTTTTTTTTTTCCCCAAAGGTTGAACTTCTTTCTAAAACCTGTTGGTTGTAATTATTTTCACCTAACAGAATGAAAACCTGAAGACCTCTTCCCTGCACTGCCACTCTTGGCAAATATTTAGAAGTCATCATTTAGAAGTCATCACTTTAGTTTTTTATCAACCAATGTTACCTTGACCAACACAGGGAAACACAATGAAGCAAGTGCAGGTCAGTCAATAGTTGCTGGCTCAGTTTTGTTAATTTCTGAGTGTTATTCTGTTTGGTAGAGACAATGTCCATACTGGCACCTGTTTGAAGTCAGATCACCCCATTCCCTCCCTGCAGTGTGTGTTGCTATTTGTATTAGGATACACCTTCCTTCCAAGTGCCAGACCAAAGCTTCTGCTGAGTGTGTCTCATTTAACACACTTGTCTTCACAACACAGGCTTTTATGGAAAGTAGAGCTGCACAACTTTATCCTAAAGTAATGTCAAACAGCAAAACACAAGTAGTTTCACTGGGTTTCATTTAAGTTCCTTTGTTATACTGATTGCCCATAACTGAAAATGTAGTTGTATATGAATTTCTGGTTCCATCAATAAGACTCTTTATTTTTCTTACTATTCTGAAGCACTCCCCAAGTTCTGCTAATAATTTTGCTTGACCTTTATTAAAGACCAGCCATTAGCTGGCAATTAGATTTGGTGATCCCTTTGGTGATTGAGGCTCAGTGATTTACTGTAAATTATAAACAGTTCAAATGTTTCATTATGTTTATTCTTTATACATGCTCTGTGGCCAGGTAAGCACTGACATGACATTCACTGTTAAATGATCTCATTAAACTTCTTAATTTAAGTGGTGCAACACTTCACCTGCCACATTATCCAATGCCACATGACTCCTGCCATGCACATTAAACATTCAGCATGAATAGATGCTCTGCCATAGTTCACCTTGTTGGGAGTGAAATTTCAATCCCTGAACATAAGGGTGACTACTTCCCACTGTTTGTCAGAGACAATAAATAATGCAAGTAGAAACCCATATAAAGGAACAGGCTGAAGACATCAATAGTTTTCCCATAAGGTTTTGAAAGAGTCTCTCAAAAGAAAAGACTTTAAATTATGAAAAAAATACCATTACAACTAAAACAGATAAGGAAAAGGAAGGAAGGTGTTGTTTCTCTTTCATTTCTTTATGAATGCAAAGACTGTGAGAAATGATTTCATGCCAACCCTGCAGGCATGTGGTGTTTTTTATTCACAAGCCCAGAGCAGAAGGAGGGACAGTCACACAACCTCCCAGCTCTGAGCTGCTCGTGCAGGTTTGTCTTCAGCCATTTCATCCCTCCTTTTCCTGCTGAGGATCTCTAACAGAGCTGAATGAATTCAAGTTTGGATAATGCATAATTTTCACTTAGCCAATAAATAACATATTGCCTCGTGGTTAAAGGGAAACACTTTTGCTGGAGGCACCTTTATGCCCAGACTGTTTGCCAGTGGTGTGTGCTGCAGGAAGAAGGAGAAGCACTTGGATTAGAACCTCTGGGCTGGTGCTGGACCCACAGACTCCACACACAAAACATTCAGGCATGAGGAAGAATAATCTGGATTTTTTCTGGCTTGCATATGTTTTATTCTACACATTTTTAATTGTTTTCTTTACAAAATGAATAGTTCTAATATTTTTCTCCCATGCCTTTTTATTTTATGATGGCTAACATCTGCTTCTGGACATCTCTTCTGAAGGATGAAAGGCTCCTGGCAATTCTGCTGTAGTCTGTGAGCAAACCAGACTGCTCCCTGGACAGATTTAGGCTTCATCATATTGTATTAACCCCACATACTGAGCATGGCTTTTATGACTTAGAAGGCTGGATTAGCTTTTATTATCAGAAGAGAAGCAGTAAAGGTTTCAGTATTACAGATGGAATGGCAGATGGAAAGTGAAAGCTTAATATGAAGCAGCTCTGGATAAAAACTATTAATCCACAAAATTCATATGTTCTTATGCAGGGAAACCTAGCAAAACCCACTGCAATATGACTAACCAGAGAGAAGTGTAAAGTGCCCCCAGCCCTTTATCTGACAAATCATGGCATGGGGTCTGAAAGAAAGAAAAGAATCCCTCAAACACCCTATTTATGCTTCCTGGAAAAACAACCAGCTCTCTCTGGATTATGCAGGGAGGCAATGCTTTTCTAAAGATTATAAATAATAATAATTTATAGCATCTCCACCATGAAAATGAAATGGACTCACATATACATATTTGATTGAGAGTGTTTAAATACTGTGATTTCTTAATTCAAATCGCCAATATCAAGGCAGTCTCAGCAATTCTTGTGCTCTAATCTTTCTCCCCAAAATGTGTTGCATTTCACTGAGAGTGCTTAGACAGGGGCACCAGCAATAAAACCTTTGGTCAATCCTCACAAAATCCTTCCTAAGGCATAGCTCAGGGCTTTTGTCACTGTTCATTTCAGTGGCAATTTCTGTCCAAGGAGCAGCTTCAGGAAGGGATTCAAACCTTGAGAGAGATCTTGGAGAAGCCTAACCAGTGGAAGCACATTTCTCTTCCAGGAGAATTAAAACCATGTTGTATCATCCCCCACCAGGAAATCACCCAAGAAAGTCACTTCCCCTTTCATTGATTCATTTTAGCAGAGAGGGAAACAGAAACCACAAGAAGAATTTCATGTTTCCTTCTCCTTAGTAACTCCTACAACTTAAACCTAAAAACAGTTTCAGGACACTTGGGCATTTTTTGGGTGGCATTTTTTGTTGTTGCTGTTGTTGGGTTTTTCTGGTTGTTTTCTTTTTGTTTGGGTTGGGGTTTTTTACAGACTATCTACTTTTGCACAATGTGAGACCTGGGTGATGTAAATCCAGAAAGAATATAATTTCATTTATAATCACAAGCCTCAGCATGTGATGCTGTGTGGAATTCTTAGCCTGGTGCCATCTGAATAAAGATATAATTGACTCCTAGCAATTTATTTGTCACTTCTATAACTATTATCCTCCACGGAAAAAGTACTAAAAAAAAGGAGAGGAGAACCTGAATTCATGCCTTCAACACTTGCTAAGACATCAAATCACAGTGTTAACAGAGCCCTGGGAGGGAGGAATCTCTCCATGCCTGGGATCTGCTTGCTGAGCTCCAGCACTTCTGGCTACTTTCCTCATCCTCTCCTTCAGGTACCCCTTTTTTTGGAAATAAAGACTAACTGGAGCAGCCTCCCAGTGAAAGTCCCCCAGGAAGACACACAGGGCACAGGCAGTGACTGAATCCTTGGCTAAAGTGTGGCTGTCAGACACCAGCTCACCACCAGGAGTTCTCTGCTGTAAACAAAATAAACTGCTCCTTGCAGCACAGCACAGGCACATCACTGCTTATCCCCAAACTTATCCCTTCAGGAACACAACATGTTAACAAAACATTGTCAAAATCCTCACTGTACCTGATTGGGTAGTCAGCAGCACTGAGGTTAATGAAGAAATCCCAGGGCCAGTCGCTCATCTCCATGAGGTCCCTCATGGTCTGCAGGTAGGTGCTGAGCAGGCTGGCTCCTCCCCAGATGGTGGCCATCCTCCAGGAGGTGACTCTCACGTTCGGGTACTGGCTGGCAAACTGCAGCACTTGCCTGTGCAAGTAGTTGGATCGCTTTACAGGAGAGAAGAGTGACACGTTCAAGTTATTCTGTCCAAAATGGTCTCTCCCTGCATTCACTAGAGCCCTACCCTGCTTTTTGACTCACTGGATGCTGCCACTGCTTTGCCCTCACTTACTGTGGCACACAGCCTTCTTCTGCTAAATCTACAGAGAGCCCTGGCTGATATTTTTATTACAACTACAATAATCACTAACCAGTGTGATTAGCTTTATTCACCATTTGTCACCACACATCCCAAAGGGCTTTGTAAAGGAGATGGCTGCCACCACCTCCCTTTTACAGTGTGTCACTTGCCCAAGGCACCTCAGGTCAGCTCCCAATCCACCTCACTCTGCATCAACTTATCAATTACTGCTAACTAAATGTGCAACAGACAGACAAGCAGAGATACTCATTGACATAGAAGGAGAAATGAAGGCTGTTACATAAAGAAGATAACAAGAAAGAAAATTTAAAGGGAAAAAAAAAAAAAAAAAAAAAGAGGCTCCAAACATGTAACAGATGGAGAGACAAAAAGTGACATGCACTTTATGCAGCAGAGGTAAAGGGAAGATGAAGATGACAAGGATGGCTAGACTGACAGATGGTGAGACAGGCAATTTATAACCAGTGATATATTACCTTGTCAACATGAATGTAATAGAAATGGTCTTTATGGTAAATAGCCTTAAACATGCGCTGCAGCTGCCGGGAAGCGCGGCCATGAACTACCAAGACAAAAGCGATCCTGACTGGCTGGGCTGGCAGGAACTCTACGGAGTCCTCATCCCACTGAACATTGGTGTTGGCTTTTCCTGTGCAAAAACAAAACACAGCAGGTCTGAGGGTGTGCAGGGCAGGGCTGCAGAGAGCAGAGCACACCAGGGCCCGGGGGAGCTCGGGGGAGCCAGCCCCATTGTCCCCCCTCTGTGCCCACACTGCCATGCACTGCCATGGACAGGCACCCAGATGTTTGAGTTCTGTCCAGCTCCACCTGAGTACAGACATCTGAACCTTCAGAGGAATCACCTTTGAGCTTGTAACTAGTGCCCAAAGCTGAGGTTCCCCCAGAAGGAAACCCCCTGTTTAGCCAAAGCTGCTCATTCCCATGATCAGCATGGAAGCTGCTGAGGATTACTGACTGATAGCACTGATTTGTAACAGCAGATGTGCTCTGGAACATTTAAATGCAGCTTGCACATCTTCACTTCTACATGGAGGAGTGGGGCTCTTCCAATAACATTTAAAATTCCTGTTCATTTATATTTTAACAGAGTAATTTCAGGTCTGCCTTTTCTAAAGCAAACACCACAGTGTGAGGTTCAGACAGGGTACACTGATAAACTGAAGAGCTGGAGGGACATTTCTAATAAGAATTTTAAAGTACTTTGGTTTTGGTTTGTGTACCCACTCTGCAATTCAAAAGCCAGAACATAATGTAAGAAAAACATCATTTTATCCAAACCCTGACATTCATTCTTCAATGAAACAACACCATTCTTCTGTGCTCCGACCTTGTAAGGACCTTTCTCAACAAAAATGATTTAGAAAGAACCTGAAATTTTAAATATTAGCAAAGAAGAAAAGTACCTCCAAGCCAAAAAAACCTCCTCCTGCCCAAATTTTCCTCTTGCAAATTGTAGCTTTACTCTTTTTAAAATTAAAGGAACAGTGTTGTCTTAAAAGCTCTTGATGTGTGTCCCCGCTGCCAGAGGCACAATTTCCAAATTCCTAAGATCTCAGCTGTTACCTGTTCCTGCACTTAGTGTGGGTTTTATTATTATTATTTATTATTATTTTGTGATGCCCCTTTCTCCTCCCACCAGCTCAGGAGCCCTGCAGACAGTGGAGACACCTGCTCTGGGTTGTAGGACAAACTGGAGGCTGTTCCTGGGCTCAGTGTTCAGACAGCCTGAGTGCAGCTACAAAGCACCTTCCAAAACATCTCCCACAGAGATTATTTATTTATTATTTATTAATAAAACATGTCATGTCTGTCTGATTTGATACAAGGAGCATGAAAGAAGACATTTGCCAAGTGTGAAGTGAGAGTAAGAGAGAGGACAAGACACTTTTCCCCAGGTTTTTGAAACTGGAAACATATGCTGGTAAAAGTAAACAATACTAAAAGCTTTCTTTTTTTTCCAAATGTAATAATTACAAAATAAAGGCTGGATACAGAACAAAGACCTTTGCCTAATCCCTTCTGGGCATCTCCTCCTTGTTCAAGGCAGTAGTATAAACTTGGGAAAAACAGACCAACTGCATGTTTGCAGAGCACTGTTTAGGTGATCAAACAATTCAATCCCCTTAATTGCACTGAAATTCCCTTGAGTAACTGAAACACTCTTTTTAGAGATCCTGTGCAATGGGAGCAGCACATCCCAGACTAAGAGGAATATTAAAATATTAGAAAAAAAGCCTGAATTGAATTTCTTCCATATTTTCCAGTTTGTTTATATGGCCATTAGCCTATGCCCAGTTCTGCTTCTCCTGTGCAGCTGATGAGCTTCACCATGCACGTGCTTAGGGTTTCTGCAGAGTGACAGGGACAAAAAGGGACTGTGAGAGAAAGAAAATGTGCTTGCAAAGAGAACTGACAGGGGAATGAAGGGCAATTGCAATTGCAAAAACAAGCCATTTTTCTTTTAAACTGCTTTTATTTCAAGCTGATGATGTCCCATCAAGGGACTCAAATATTGTTAGTGGTTTTCATTACATTTTTGGATACCTCTCTTCTGAAATCACTGGCTTTCTGCAATGATATGCAGAAGGTGAGAGGAATTCAAAATAGTCATATTGTGGGTCTTTTATTTTAACCTAACTTGCTTTCAATACCTACACTATCATTTATCTAGTAATTACTGAGAACAAAATCCTCTCAAATTTTCACCTGAAATGCCACCTCACTGCATCAGTTCTCTAATAAATTCCTGCAGTGACATATTTTGTTCTCTGCTGTTTTCCTTCTCTAACCTTTTTTTCTTCCTGTGCTTGTTCCTCCCTTCTCTTTTAGGTTTAGAGTTTTATACTGGCATTTACCACCTGCATCCTATTATGGCTTTTTTAATACAATCCTATTCTTGGCTGCCTGCAGTTTCACAAAGGAAGAATGTTGCACTTTTTCCATCTGTCAGACTATGTGCTACTTTGCTCCATCCTGCAACTTCTCTGGTTTTAGCTTAGCACCCTCTCTTTTGCAGACTGCTTCACTGATAAAGAACCAGCCTGGTTTGCAAAGAAGATGAAATTGGCAGGAAACATTTAGGTGAGGATCTGCTCAGTGGAAATTGCAGTAGGACTTGAGATCTGTATGAGCAATGTCAAGCCCTGAATAGCTCCAGCCACTTCATTTCTCTAAAACTCGAGCAGACCAAAGCCCAGCACATCATATTGATGATCATATTGATGAAGTGCCCCAGGCAGGAGCACATCCCCTTCAGGCTGCTGGGACAGGATACACTGAAAATGCATCAGATGGTTTCACTCAACATCCTACCATTCCCTAGAGATAAAAATCTGAAAGTGTTTTAAGGAGGCACTTGGCTTTGACAGCTGCTTCAGCACATCACTCACTGCATTCTGCCCAGGCACTGAACTCCATCCAGATGCTGATTCCAGCTGCTCCCTCATCACCTCAGCCCTGCACAAAGCACTGCCAGTATCACCTTCCCAGAGGATCCATGGGCAGCTCCTCTGCCCTGTCCCAGCCTTCACCACAGCTGTCCCCTCCCAACATTCCACTGTGCCTTTCCACCAAAACTGACACACAGGAGAATTCCCATCTCCTGCACAGCTCACCTGTGGCAGTCTCAGCACTCCATCTCACCTAGAAATCTGCTCTCACTGTGGGTATTGCCTGTTGAATGAAGTTTCCCACATGCTTAGGGAATTCCCTTTTTCTGGGATGATTACACAAATCAGTGCTTTACAAACCTTTATAAAAACCCAACCGTGTTAATACAAAGTAAAACAAAAACCATCAGTGCTTTATAAACCATAATCAAAACCCCACAATGTTAATATAAAGTTGTGAAAGTCAAGTAGAAGTTTACTTTACAAAGGTAAAACAAAATGAAGATTGTTCCAGTTCCATCTTGGGAGCACAGCTCTACCCTCAAACTTGCTTTGCACACGTGAGTGACTGGAACATCCCCTCCAGGGTGGAACAGCCCTGCCCTGGAAGCAGGACTGCCTCAGGCTGCTGTTCCATTGCACAATGGGAACAGGGGATAGAAGAGCAGCTTCTCACAATGCCTTGATCCAAAGAAACTGGAACCTCAGCAGAAGGGGAAATGCACACCCAGCTCATAAACAAAGAGCATTTATTGTGCTATCCCCCACTGAAAACAAGCCACAGCACTTTCCTCTCTCACCAAATGTCTTTCACAAAAACTTACTGAGAAAAGTAAAAGGTCCCCTTTGCTTGCTGCTCAAAGCCTGACAGGCCTGACACCAATGTGTTAGCAGGAAAACCTGTCCCTGTTTTTGAAGATAACAGGAGAATCCCAGCTCTAGTGCAATTCTAACTTGCATTTTCTGTGCCCAGAAGAATCAATACTCATAATTAAGAGCTTAATCTTCAACTGCTGCAGTATCACTGAATTCCAGAATAATGAAGACAGTGCAATCACTTTCACATTTGTTGTGATGCCACATTATGTTCAATCATCCCCCAGCATAACCCAGAGCCAGCCTGCTGATCTCTTACCTCCTCTGTAAATTAATGGGATCACACTTCCCCAGCAGCACAAAGCAATCTTTCAATCTATTCTGTGAACCACCTGATGCTTTGTAAATCAGTCCATCACCTCCTGCTCTCAGTCTGGTATTGTCCTGGCTGCCCAACAGATCTCTGCTCAGAGAGCCCTGGGTGCTGCTGCCTCCATCTGAGCCCAGCTGTGTGCACACTGTGACCCCTGATCCATGGGCAGACATCAGCAGTCATTGCTGGGGTTCAGCAGGTGCTGCTGTTACCCCCAGAAATGCAGCCACTGTCACTCCAGCAGGGTGGGAGCACAATCTCTGCAGAGAGCCAGAGCTCTGCAGTCCTGTTAAACTCCTAGAGCAGCCCCATGCCCTTCAGTGGGACCATTGCTGCAGCACTCAGCTGAACTCACATTTCCACTATAAACTCCTTTTTGATGGCTCACAACTCAACAACACAGCAGGATGAAAATTCCCAGGCTTGGCTTTCATCTGAAAATGTTTTACCATTTTGATTAGAGCAGAAACAGGTTTGCCTTGTTCAAATGGTGGCAAGAACAAAAATAAATAGATAGATAGATAGATAGATAGATAGATAGATAGATAGATAGATAGATAAATAAATACACACACATACATACATATAATGTTTTCATTTAGGACACAAAAATTTTATATCAGACCCAGTAATAAAAGCAGTTGGAGGGTTATATGTCACTGAGCAATTTACTAGAGAGTCATCAGGACCCAATGAGAAGTTCTTGTCTGAGGGTTTGATAACAGCAACACTGAGCTCAGCCCATGGCCCACCACAGCAAGTGCTCCAGAGGGGATGCAGATCCCTCCACCAAGGAGGTAAATTCTGAAGCACAGTGTGTATCAACTGTACTTACATGAAAAGACAATTTTTCCTATGCCAGAACCTAGAAGAATTTCTTTAGCAACGTTAGTCCCAACTTTGGGATGCCAATTTTCATTTCCAGCATAAGAAATTATTCATTTGTTTCCATGGTGGTCCTTGTAGAGATCTTCAGTGAAAAAAAATGATTTCAGGTGAGCACTGATTACATATACATACATATATATATATATAAAATTATTTTTAATTATTACAATTATGTACATGCAACATGCCCACTGATCTCTGGTCTGTTCACTGTGCAGAAGACTCCTCTGGTAAATAAAATATTGACCATAAAGTGGAACCAGCACCTGGTGTGCCCATTGAGCCCAGCACATCCCCAGGTCAGTGAGGGGCCCTAAAAAAGCAAATTAAGCTCCTGAAGAACAGAATCATCATGACTGGTCATAGGTGTGGCTTTTCCTAGTGGGTTTTAACTTGTTTAGCAAAGTAGGAGAGGAAATCAGTTGAGATGATCTTCTGCACAACTGTCCCCAGGCATGGGGATTAGAGAGGGATGGTTGTGATTTAAAGAATTAAGTATTGCTAGTTATGTGCTGTAGATTTCCTTAAAAGTGCTGTTAGCTGTACTTTTTATCTCTGAGTTACCACTGAGCACTTTGGGAACAATTTCAGAAATCATGCTGCTATCCAAGAGTGGATATTCAATTTTTTTGCAGTAATGTTTTATCTCAACAACCCTGTTCTACAACTTTTCAGTCTCAGCCTCTATCAGAAATTACAGGAACTGTAAATTTATGATCCTCTGTAACTTCATATGATCAAGTAACCCATAAGCAAAAATTCAATGCAAGGCAGGAGGGAAGCAGTGAGACAGAATTTAGAAGCACTCAGTGGCTACTGCATTTAACTTTTAAGAGACAGATTTCAGAAATGTTCTTTCCATGCTGAGAAGAAGCCCTGGCTTGGAACAAAGGAGCTGCTGATGTGGCATTTTGAGTCTTCTTTAATCATTTCAGAGGGTGACAGCACAAACTTAGGCAGGCAGAGGAGGATCTCTGCCTTAGAGATGGAAATTCCCTTCATGAGATCACTAGAAGTTTCTCTACAGAGAGTCTGTGAGCTGACAGCAGCTCTGCATCCCTGCAGATGTAAAAAGGGAAAAACTCACTGTAATTACACATGGACATTCAGCTCTGCTGTTCATGAACAGAGAAGTAATGGGATGAAAGAATAAAGGTAGAAAGACAGAGGAAAGAAATAAAAGTATTTCATATTTACAGCTGGATTATGAGAATATGATTTTTTTTCTATTTTTTCACAAGGGAAAAAACCCCAAAAAGTATTTCTTTGTTTTGGAATTTAAAAGAAAAGACTTCCATGCCAGTTTTGTCACCCTCCTGTCAGAGCTGTGTAACATTTGTGCTGCATGCAGCACTTCCAGGACTCACTCCAGAACCCACTGGGGCAGACATCATCCACTACAAATGCAGAACAACACCATGCACCAGAAAATTTGGTGAATTTGTCTTTTTCACATGATTTACAGAATTCATTGTAAATGAAGAAACACAAAAACCTTGAGAACAAGGACAGCAATTTTTTTTTTTTAATCACAAAACCCGCAAAAGCAGTTGGGATAACACAGAACTACTCAAAATCAACCTCCAGGGCCCATGGACGTGTGTGTGCAGCACACTCACAGTCACTAAATTTCTAGCAGCCTATTATATTTCAAACAAAAAAAATTGTTTTATCTTGCAGTCAGTATCAAGTCATTACTGAAACCATTTTTATGATTTGCAAATGACCAACTAATTATCAGATTCCACTATACTGCACTTTCAATACACACTAAACTTAATTTACTGCAATACTTATCTAGGCAGGCCAATCATCCCTCTAACAAGCTGACTATTCTAATTATGAAAATGGTAGCATTCCTGGGAAACAAATCTCAATTATTTGTAGTTTTGCTGGAGTGGGTTAGTCAAGCATTCTTTCCCTATTCCTACTGACTGCTATGAATAAATAACACTCAAAAGCAACAGTAAATTAATTAATGATGAATTAGAATGAATCTCATAATAATAGTATTTATCATATCAATTAACAGCCAATTAGCACATGGTGATTAGTGTTATTAGGTGAATACAAAATGCCTTTTAAATGAGCATCAGCTATTTTTACTATATTCAGTGACATCACTGGACTTCAGAGATGTAACCCAAGAACAGACACAGACATTCCCTGCAAAGACCACTGATTGCTCTTGCACCTTTCACCGTGGTTTGTCTTCAGTCCAAAACCCAGGCAGACCCTGGGCTGAGCCCCTGGAACAAGTCTGGGAGGTTGTGGGTGCCCTGGAAGTGTTCAAGGGCAGGCTGGATAAGGGCTGGTCTGTGGAGGGCATCCCTGCACATGGCAGGATGATCTTCAAGGTCTCTTCCAACCTAAATCTTTGACTCTATGACTTAACATTTGAGAGGTAACACACTTGGAAACCACAAAAAAAAGAAGAAAATCACTATTTACAGGTGCCTGTGTCACACAGTCTTAAGAAACTCAAATAAAAGATATTTTCCAGCTTGGCTCTAAGGACAAATCCACAGCCCAGAGTCAAAACCTCTGGAGCCCAACCAGCTCATGAGTGCAGGAGGAGCAGCTCCTGAGTGCTCCAGCTCCATGGCAGTACAGATAAAAGCAGGAGCACAGTCCTGTCCTTTATGGCTAACACATAAGGTGGGAGAGTTTTGTCACTGAGAGGAGCCACAGAAAGCTCACTGCAGGAGGAGACTCCTCCAGCTCCTGTGCTCCAAGGGCTGAGCTGTGCTCCTCAGAGGGGAGAGGTTACAGAAGGCAAGAAGTGAAAGGATTGAAATGAAACATGTGTTTAGTTCTCTCATCCAGCACTGGCTGTTGCTAAGGATGCTCCTCTCAACAGGGATTTGTCATACAACAGGAGTCATCCCACCACTCCCAAGAAAACAGATGACACAAGCCCAGACTGAAACATTTACAAAACCCCATTCACAGTTTGCATTTCCTGAGCAATCACTACTGGTTTAGGTGGCCTGAATTCCACTTCTGGCTGTGGGTGGATTACATCCCAGCTGGGACACCAGTGACAGCCCAAAACCAACAATGGCCTTTGGAGCCAGCTCTGCTCTGAAGAGCCTCACTCCCTTCCCTCCTGAAAAGCCTTTTAGATTTCTTGTGCAGGACAAGAAGAAAACAGAAAATGTCCTTATTTCAGCTCAGACTGCCTCAAATCATCAGGAAGTTGAAGCCTTCAAGGAACAGAAACTTGAAAGCCAATCAGTTACTATGGAGCAACCAAGGCAGATATCAAACAAACCAACAATATCAACAAATACTAAGAAAATAGCAACAGAAGCATATCAAGGTTTACAGTTCAAATTAGCATTTGAAACAGCCTGTACTGATTGGAGTGCCTGCTGCAGTGTGTTTGGAGACTGGCACTCTGTAACCTTTGCACCATCTCTTCCTCTCATGCTCACAGCAAGAGTAATCAATAAGGAGTGAAAACACAAGCAATTACACACATCTCTACTTCACATAACCTCCCAGGAGATTTTATGTACTGCTGAGACTCCCAAGAAATGAACAGGTAGATAAAAGCAGGTTTGTCACCTTGCCTGATCAATGTTTTCCCTTCCTGTTTTACTGTGCTGTCATCTCTCAAGTCCCATGTAAAGTGTCTCTTCCTCCAAATAATCTTAAGGAATTAACAGTTAATCATTACAATCAGCTGGTGCAAGTTCATTTATACCATATGAGTATCTGGTCTGTTAACTCAAAGTTAATCTTCCCTTTGAGATTTCATTACATCTGTCTCCCATTTTTTGAATGTAGGACTGGAAGGACAGAGTCTGCCTTTATTCTCTGTTCAAGATAATTATGAACATAGTGTTGGGAATAGACCCAAAAAAGTAAAGACTTTCACATGTATTTTACACAGCTACTTTGAAAAGGTCAGGTTTAGGCACTGAGAATAAAGGCTGCACTAGCAAAAGCAAAAATCAACCCTCACACCTGTTCCCTGTGCCAGCATGGTGCAAAATGGGAACATTCAGCCTCAGGTTTTAGTGGCACTTGCACTGTGGGTGAAATTAATGGAGATTTCCCAACACAGTCAAAAGACAGAAAGGATGAAGAGCACAGGGCTGTGCAGATTCACTCCAGAGCTGTCAGGATCTGCTTCTCTGCACCACCTTGAGTTAATTCACTGCTTTCAGAGGCTGCAGGGCTGGGACTGAGTGCTGCTGAGAGTCTCACCCTGGGCAATAAAATGTGTCAGACATCAGATTCACATCTGTGCTATGTGTGGGTACCATAAATACATGTATGCCTCGAGTTTGTACACACTGGTAGATTACTAGGAAACTGGGAATGGAAGCATTTAAAGTAAAAAAGCACAGCTCAAAACAAGCTTCCCCAGAAACAAATGCAGTTTCTGCACTCAGGGTACACATTTTTCAGCATAGCTAATTTTTTGACACATAACTGTTGCCAAATGTCCTTCATGTCAAATGACCCAAAGTACTTCTCATTTGCCCATGATCAGCTTTTGTGCTTCCAGAAAGCACCTGTGGACTCCTTGCTGCCATGTGTGCTACATAAAGGATCATTATGGAATGCCAATAATTTTATTTAACAGAGAAGAAAAAAAGGACCAATCTTCTCTGAGTATATTGTCAACATAATTATATTGTGACATTTCCACCAGCAAACAGATTCTACTGCAAGCAATTAACACTGGTTCCTTCAGCAGATTTCAGAAATGTATTTGTATGCTCAGTTCCAATAATATCTGAATAAAAAATGACACTGCACTACTTGAGAAAGATTTTAGCACATATGGACAGGTTAAAACACAGGGAATAAATAGATGGATGCTTTATGTAGATATAGATGTTAATTCTTGCACAGGCTACCCTTACACCCCAAAATTGTTCATTAATGTGGAAAATGTCAAGGGCATGAATATTCACAATTTCAGAAAAAAACCAAGGACCAGTGACAGTGAGTACTGTGGATCTAAGTAAAATGGAGAATTTTGGCCTGTGCAGTGCCTGTGTCTCTCCTCCTGGAGATGGCAGAGGTAGGGCTGGTAGAATGCTTTCCAGAAGTGCTTCTGATCAAGAGGGATTAGCAAAGATGGTTTAAGAAGGAAAAAAAATAAATCATTGGGCATTAATCCTCTAAACATTTCATAGCCAACATATCTTTAATACAATCCCTCTAATCCAATTAGGGTGCCTTGAAAATCACATCCTGAATTCCAGGCTGTGCTGGGCTGTGTGTGAGTGAAAGATGCACTGAGCACAGAGGTGCTGAGCATCTGCTCTGCTCCAGAGCCCCTCCCCACCCTCTGAACCCCACACTGCCAGGGGCAGCACCTCCAGCACCCACCCCTCCAAAACAACAGGGAAAACTATTCTAAATACAAAGGTTTTGCCAGCAAGGAACAAATTACAAATTAACTGAGCTTGATTTTTTTAAATGTTCTCATGAAAATTGTTTGGACTGGTATTCACAGGGATATATATTCACACTTCAAGTGATGGGAAAAGGATAGAACAAAGTCTTGTTGCTGAAATAAAGGACTTGCACTCCATCACAAAATAAAAGGATCCCATTAATAAAGCACTAGAGGAAAACAAAGGGAAAATCAAACTGCCAGCATCAGAAAACGTTCAACAAAAGCAACATAAAGTGATTCTTCTGTATTTCAATAGACATTACAGTTTTGTTAAAAAAATCCAATGTGCAGAAAACATCACTTCATTGACTAGATAAGTTACTGGCTGCTGTTAAAAGTATCTGGGGAGAATCTGTATGCAAAATGCATTCTCACAATAATACCATAATTTATAAATGACTTATCAATTTCTCCCAGATTTTAACAAGTCTGTGACACCCTTGGATGCCAAGGAGCTGCTTAAACAGTAACTTGTTCAGATTAGTTCTAAAATTATCTTAACTCTGCCCCTCAGAGCCTCCCTTCCCATTCTGCAATCTTCATTTCATGTCAGCAGTCAGGGGTTCTGAATTTGGCAGTTCTCATTTCCTGCAGCTGTGTGCCAGCAGCTTGGGGCAGGGCCTGGCTCTGCCACTGGATTTGGGGAGCTTTATTTTTTTTTTTTTGAGCATTAGTGGGGATCTCCAGGAACAGCCCCATGGTGCAGCACACTGTGAGACAGGGCACACATCCAGCTGCTCTGCATTTTAATTAGCTAAAGCAAGTGCTAAAAACTGCTTTGAAGGTCTAGATGGAATCCAGCAGTATTGGTTTCCCATATTTGGGTTTTATTCCTGCCATCTCTCATTCATACACAAACTATTTGATCATCCCTATCACAAGGGGAGGCTTAAAAGAGAAAAATAAAAAAAAAACCCAAACTCAAGCAAATTGTGTTGAGATGTAATTCAGTTCCTCCTCCTCTAAAATGACACAGCCCCAAACAAACTCATTCACAACTTGGCTTTTATGGTACAGTAGGGCATGAAAATCATCAACTGGCTGCAAAACTGCTAAGTAAACCTAATTTAGGAGATGAAAACGTGTGAAACACAAGAAGCATCTCACAGATTGTAAAATGACATGTTTATTTTTAAAAAAAAAAGAGACCAGAAAAATCAAGAACTGTTGGCAGGGGATTGCAAAGAGCCCAAAGGGTCCCTGGCTGCACACCCAGGTGCTCACAGCCCTCCCACACCAGGCAGGAAAAACCTTTATTTTGCAGGTTTGGTGCAGAAATGGTTCTGTCCTTGACTGGAGGGACAAACCACAGCCCCATCCAGGCTCCTCTCCCTGCCCTGCAGACACCAAAACACCCCCAGAGAATTTGTCACTGAGCCAGGAAGAAGAATTCCTTGTTAAGGCAAGGGGTAGTTAATGAGTAGCAGCAACATAACTTCATTCAGTTCATCTGCTGATTAATTCCAGTCCATCTCCTGCTCTGCAGCCCCTCTGAAATCAATGCAGAATGGGCAGTGTAAAATCAGTATCAAAAGAGAATTAGCATGTCTGAGCCAAACCCTGCTCATGTTCCAGCTCTGAACAATCCCTGATCTATAAAATGCAGATTGAGCTCCTTAGCAAGCCCCCACGATGGCTCAAAGAATTTAGAAAACCTGAGCTGCAATTCCTTTCAAATATAATTTAATTTCATCTATCTTTATTTTGACATGAAAAGAATGATGAAAAATCTCTTCACATTATTTCTCAAGCCATGACTAGAAGATGAACTGTTTATCCACACCATTCATTCTCACCCTTTCTTCTGTGACACTGGACCACCCTGACATTATTGCCACAGTAAGTGGTATCTTTATGAAAAAACACTTAATTTCTGCAATGACTTTTTATATAAACTAATCCAATGTCTCCTGACACTGTTCAACAGCACAACTTTCTTAAGGACAACATCTAAAGTAGAATGCCTGTGCTGGCAGCCTTTTTATAGAACAAAATCACTTTATAAATCCAAAAGTGAACCAGGATGGAAAAGTTTAATATTACTGTAAATGAAGAAGTATTTAAAAGTAAAAATTGTACTTGACACTGTAATTCCATTGCCCTGGAGTGTAATCCCAAAAGAACACAGAGACCTCTTGCCAAAGGTGATTGGAGTGTTAATATGAAACTCAACGTGGGCTCATTTTAATTACATATGTGCCTGCTGAGAACATATGATAGAGTCCAAAAAGCTAATTCATTGTCAGCATGACAGCAGGACCTAATATTGAATCTTGCACACCAAGTAAATTTTCCACATTACCAATTACCACACAGAAATAGGAACACATTGCAAAAGTGGTAATCAGCATGAAAGCAAAAATGCAAAAAATAATATTGCCAAACAGAGCTGAGCTCTGGGCCAGCAGTGGATATTAGGAAATCTCCCAGCAGTTTATCTCTTTTTTTTTTTTCAAAAGCAGCAACATTCTGCTGCTTCATTCAGACACCCACTGACACCAGGTCTGCACTGACTCTCACAGCATTGACCCTCACTGGCACTGCTGTCTATAAATCTCTTTTGCAATATATAACAGCACTTCAAAGTAGATTTTAGTGTGCTTTTTTCTTTTTTTATACTTAGCCCTAAATTTTCTTCATTTAAAAGGAATTGCTGAGTGATTTTGTGTTCTCTTCTCACGAGTCCCTGACAAGTTTCTGGCACTGAACAAAAGTCAGGAGTCAGTTCATACCTCTTAATGCTAACAGGCATTTTGGTTTACTTTGAATTGTGGATTAATTCAGTCAGTATTTTCTACAGAAAGTGCCTGGAGTATGAAGAGGAGAGCCCAGGGATGAGCTAACCCCAGGGAAATGAGACACAACCACAATTCTGAGGCAGCAGAGACCCAACCAATACTTCCAACTGCATCTTCCCTGCCCTTTTGTTGCTCTACTGATGTATTATTAATTAATAACTACTGAGAGCTCCCAACAGAGCATTTGAAATAACAGCTGAATTTCTTTATGGATGATTATGAATCATAAAAGTAAATCTGCAACGTTCAAAGCAATAACCAAGCCCAGGTGGGGAGCCTGAACTGCTACAAAAACTGCCCTTTGAAGCTGGAGTTTTTGGGGATGCTAAATGCCTCCTGTATATTACACAATTTCCAGTCTGGCTTAATCCAGTTAGGCTGAAGAAATGTAGATTTCCTCTGTTTGCCTCAGCAGAGGCAGATGCTGCTCAGAAGGGAGGGGAGGCATTTCAGAGAAGCTGCAGGGCTGGTTTGGTTCACTTCATCCAAATGAAGCTGCACCACTTTAGGCCAGCTAATAATCATAGTTTTCAGTTCTCAACTCAGATAGGGAAAGAAAATTGTCAAATCACAATTATTTCTACACAAGATTTATGCAAGTGGTGAAAAATATTCCAGCAGCTCTGAAATGTTTTATTCAGGGATCATGCAAGGTTTTCACATTCTACCTGAATTCTGGACAAAAGTACTGCAGGTGCACTTAGGGCACCTCTGTGGTATTGCAGCTGGATAGTTTCAGGTATAGTTGAAATAAATTTGTAATTATATAAGATGAAAACCCATTTGGAGATTCTATTCATCCATAGGATAATTATTTCTATTTCCACCTCAAAAAATGAAAAGCCTCCTACTGTTTCAGTAAAATTCCAGCATTAGTTTTCAACAATATTGCTGCCTTTAAGGCAGAAGGGAACTCACATTCCTATTCACTCTTCACTAGATTTAGTTACTAACTGAATAAAGATTTCTTTTTCTTTTTTTTTTTTTTATTTTTTGCCTATAGACTATGCTTATTTCTTTCTGGTGTTTAAATTGGTACATGCACAAGAAAAAGGGATTTTCAGCTGTGCTTGCTGATCCTTTTCTCTGCCTTCTGACAAATAATCCAGGCCCTTGCCACATAAAACCTGGGAGATGGGGTAGAAAAGTTGCCCACACCAAACAAACACAAACTACTACTATGCTTTTTCTTTCTGCCTTCTAATCTTAATTCTCCCAGTTTATTGTTTAGTTCTTCTACAGGGATTTGTAGAAAATAGGAAGAATAACACCTTTCTTACTTTCAGATATTAAGGTGGGTCATTATTCCTCCTGATGTGTTAGAAGATATTTATCAGTTTGAGTTATGAGACCTCTCTGACTGTGAAGACTTAAACATTGATTTAATGCCAACTTAAAGACCACTAAAAGTGTAGGAGATTGCATTAGATAAATAATTTAACAATAACAGGTACATCAAGGCAGACATTATTGCAACCTTCAACAATCAATCACCATTTTCCATGTTTATCCAATTTTCATCTCAAGGCTCTGTAGATCAAATTGCCCAGACCTACACTTCCCAACTGAAATAACTTCAGCATTGAATAAAATTGCACAGCCATTAAAATTCTCTAATATCAAGATAGCTGGCATTATGTTAAATACTGGCTTCAGTTCCACAGGGTAATAAATTTTGACCTAAATCCAATCTTTCATGGATAGCTGATTCATAATGAAAAATTACTGGTTTGTCACTTTACCTTGAAAAATTTATTGTGGAAACTAATATGGCACCAGGCTTTGAAATATATGATAAGTAAAACCACAGTTCCTTCCTAAACACCCTGAAACAAAGGGAACAGATTTGGTCTGGTACAAAAACATCAGACATACTGACAGCTACCAGAAAGAGAGAAAAGAGAGAAAAGAGAGAAAAGAGAGAAAAATTCCTCCTAAAAGATACTTTTGTTCAGCAAGCTCCTTAGGCAGCTCAGAGAAAAAACAAACCTGTTATTTTTAAACAAAATTATTTCAAATTCTCTTGATAAACAGGAGTTAAAATCCACATAAATACCAAACCAATGGTAACATCACCACCCCCATTTTTCCGCTGCATGTATCTGCAATGGAGTTAAACACCTGACATGAGCTGAGATATCCCAATGAGCCCAAGAATGAAACCCAAGTTTCCCCAGTACTAGTGCAGGACTTAACTCCTATTAGTGCTCACATGGCTGGCCCATGATATGGTGAAATGGAGCAAATTCTTGCTGTCCCTCCTTGTTTGAAATCACATTGCATCTTTCCTTTTTCTTCTTCTTGAAGTGATCCTTCTGCTGGGAGGGATTTCAGGAGAATTTTCTGAGTGGTTTCAAGTTTGCAAGTGAGGGGACCCCTAACATCACTGATTTATTTCCTGAAATTTTGCAGGCTGCAGCAATATAAAACAAATAACACAAATGTTTGCATGTTTGGCAGATTATGTCTACAAATGGCCAGAAATGATTGAGAGAAATGAAAATGAGTGAACTTGTGTGTTAACTGCAGCCTTTTCAACTGTAAATGATGGAGCTGAATCTGGTGGGATTTCTCATCAAGATTTCCTTTTTGATGACCAGGCTAAGAATGCCAGAGATGTCTGAAGCTTCCTTATAATACTCCTCATGACCCTGGCAGAAGTGATTTTCTCATCTGTTGTTCAGGGATCTGCAAAGCAAAACATTTTCAGAACCAGAATTCCACACAACTGTTCTTATTCCCAAATGCTGGATGGATGGGCTTTGCTTTGGGCTACAAACTTCCACAGGCTGGTGAGACAAGAATTCCTGCCTCTTTATCTTTGCTTGCTCCTGTAAGAACAAAATTATTTTGTTTATTTCTAAGTGAACTTAAAATTTTGGTGGTAGAAGTGCACAGACATTGTATGGTTCACTGACTAAGCTTACAGAATAAATTTACTGAAGTAGGACATCACTTAAGAGGGATCAGCAAAGTTATTTTATTGTATCAGTTAAACCTCTAGTCCACTTTGCTTTCAGCACTTGACAGGAAACTTGGGTTTGTGATCACCTCCAGAAAGTGACAGGTTTGTTTGCAAAAGCACTCAGCTCCATGCAGCCTCCCTGGCTGTGGCTTGGCACATCCAGTGTGTGTCATGCAGAACTTTTTTCCACAATCTCTCTTGTTAGCTCTCACACTGATCCCAGCCACACCTCTCCTCAGCCATTTGTTTCTCTGGCAAGAGAAATGAGCCAGGCTGGGCTCTCCTGACCAGCTCTCCCTTCTGTAAGAGGGTGTGTTCCTCAAATGCTTCTGAATAAAAGAGCCAAGAAAGTGACTGTGAGTGGGGGACAGATCCTCAAACCTGCTCAGTGTCACAGGGAAATTCTTCCAGAGCCCCTAACCCTCAGTGCCAGGCAAAAGAGAAAGTACAAATGGAGAAAACATATATTGCAGTCAATTTCTCTTTTGAACTTTCCTCTTCCTCTACTATTCAGTAAATGGCCAGAATGAATCACAGCCCAGAAACAGATGAAGAACATGAGGATGTGTGTTCTGTTTATCCCACTGGTGTGGAGCTCACACCCCTGTGCAGCACAGGAACACACAGAGAGGTCTCAGCTGGGAGCAGCAGGGTTTGCAAAGCCCCACAGGAATATCCACTGGCTGCCTGGAAACCTTCATTTGCAATTAAAACCAGAGGTGAGGCAGCAGCCAGACTGCTGAAGCTGCTGTTTGCAGCCAGTCACCAACAGAGGTTCTTACAACTTTTAATGAGTTACAGCAATTAATCAAGACTCCCCAAAACACTTCCATTGGTACAGGCAATGAGCCTCACAAGAGACACAATCACCTGGCAGCAAAGAGAATTATACAAACCATTCTATTCCTCTTACACCAAGGGCTGCCCTGAGCCTCAGTGAGTGGTGAGGTGTCCAAAGAGATTTGTAGAATAAAGATCCTTTTGACTGACAGCTCTTTTTTGTGGTGCTCTCTGACAGGACCCACAGGAGGTGGTCAGGGCTCCAAGGCTGACAGAGCTCAGGGAGTTTTTGGATAATGCTCCCAGGCACAGGGTGCTGTTCTAAAAGGCAACAAGCAATTCAGACCTTGAGAAGAAATCCTATTAATTTCACAATTTGAAAGCACATACAATTGCTAATCAAATTATTTTCCAGAAACCATAGAGTTTGAGTTATTAGACATGATTTTCCTTTGGTGTAATTTTGCTTTTTTGCTTAAATCTTAAACCATTTTTACAGCAACATCTGTGGATGAGGACTGATCACAAGAAATGGTAGAGATCATTCAGCTTGCAGCAAGCCCTGGAAAAAAGGACTGAAAAATTCTTTGGCCTCCCTGGGGGCTGGTGAGAAAGCTAGAGAGGAAAAATGATGGACTTTTGCCTTTCAGCAGGGCCAGGACTTTAAAGCAAGATCTTGTTTTACAGTAAAGCTGTAAAGCTTCAGCCTTGGCTGTGCACTCAGTGCTGGTGACAGCAGGACTGGGAGATGGGAGTGCTCTGCTCCTCTCACAAAGGTGCCAATCAGGAGGAACTTGTGTGACACACTAAGTGATAAATCAGTCAGGTACTGTGGGCATTAAAACAGCCTGAGCAGTAAATCAGGGCTATTCACTTCTAGCACGTTCTCAAACTAGCAAAGACAAGCATTTACTTGGAAGACTAAATACACAATGAGCAATTTCAAAATCTTTATCAAGGTTGCTCAGCTACAGATTCTTGTCATTCAGTTTTCTATGGAAGTCGTGATTACCCACGGAGATAAAAGATGGATGTTTTAAAACTCCCTTCTGCATAAGAAATATTTGCAGCAGAAACAAATTATGGTTTGGAATCTTAAAATGGCAATAATGCCCTGTAAGATTGGCTTCCTGCCTAGATTGCTGGCATTTTAATTCAGAGTTAGATCTCTTAAACAACTCTTCCTCATTTCCAGGGGAAGCCATTACAAACCAGTGATCTCATAAAACTCAGTGACTCCCAAAATATATCACAGAAATGTAGCCTTTCAAAAACCTTCCTGAAACAGGGTACATTCCCTTTAATTACATTTTTAATACTTTAAAAAAAACCCTGTATATATTTAAGGCATTGTTTCAAGAAGCCACAAAAGAGGAAAACTCTTAACCTCAGCTTGGGAGGGAGAAATTAAATGTCAATACTCTCCCCCTCCAATTATTTTAAAAGTAATACACTTGGTGCCACTGGCTTCAAACTAAACTGTGCAGCTTGGAGCTGCAGCTAGCATGGCATTTCTGAGCACAGCACTTCCCCATCCTCAAAATAATAGTTCATCAGCTGCAGGTTCCTGTGAAAACTGAGTATTTGCTAAGTAATGGTACTTGCAGAAGTGCAGTGGTTAGAAAGACATAGTGAACCTGTGCTGCTTTGTCCCTGGTGGCATTTTAGGCTTGAAACAAAAAGCAAATCTAAAAGCTGTCTGCTTACAATCAGTATGTTACACTGACACCCTAACACAGTTTTGATATGGTTGGAATTTTAAATTAGGAAAGAATAACATTGAAGCTGAACTCAAGCTCAGTCCAGTACTAATGCACACAGCTGCTTGCTTAGTACTGAATAAAATTAAGATAATTAGACACCATGTTTCCTCTTCAGGGTCTGTTTACTAAAATCATCATAATGGGCCCACTCCAGAGATCCAACAACCATTTTATATGAAAAACATTACATATAAAAAGAGCAGAGCTCAAGTTTTCCCTGTGCAGGGGGAGGTTGGGTTTGGTGCTTTTGTTTTGGGTTGGGTTTCTTGGTCCTTCTGATTCCTCTCCCCAGCTCATACCTTTGTACCAACAATTTCTTTATTTGTATTTGACTCTCCCCACCAACACTCTGTCCACACATCTCAGGATCACTGGGAGGCATTAATGATCACTCAAGTACTTTTCTTTCATCTCTGCACATACACAGCAATCTTTATCAAAACATCCACTGAGTTTCTGCTCCCCCCACACTCCCTTCCCAGGGGGTTTGCAGCAGGGAAGACTCAGCCATTCCCTCTCCCTTTAATGCTCCATAAAATGACAACATTTTCCAAAACAGAGGCTTGGTGAGAACTAGGGCTGCTGACCATCCGTTTTCCATCCCTTCTGCTCCCAGCATTTCCTTGAGATGTGCCAGTGATCCCTGCCAGGCTGCTCCTGGGGACCATCCTGCAGCCCCCAGAGCCACAGGTGACCAGACAGACCTGACGTGGAGAAACGTGAGCAGACTGCAGCACCAGGGAGAAAACAACAGCAACACCAGCTGCTCTCATCCTCCCACTTCTAGACTTGCAGAGATCTAGACAGCAGCTATCTGTATTTAAGTGGAAGGATTAATTTGTACAGACACCCAGCAGTTTTCCCCTCACTGAATTTCTTCTAGAACCAAAGCTGTGTATGCAAGGCAGTGCTGACAGAGCAGGCTGTGCTCATCACAGCCTCAGTTTTGGAGGAAGAATCCCTCAGCTCTGCAATGCCACAATTTCACACAGCCCTGAGAAACAGCAGTCCCCTGTCTCCTACAGGCCACCTGTCCCCAGAGGTACAAGGAGATGGCACAACAGTGTCACCCTAGTCTGGGATGCCACAAGGACATTTCTAGCAATTCCAGATCCTTTACAAGATGTTCACACTTCTTCCTGCTGTACAGAAACCTGTGCAGTTTCTCACCCACTGGCCAGATCTAGTTTTTAAGGATAATTCATTCATTTGTCCCTCTCACCAGGGACCAAAGCAGCTGTGAGCAGGGGGAGTGCTTTGTCAGCTCTGGCACCAGGGTGTCTGCACATCCAGGCTGTGCCAGGCACTCCTGTGCCCTTGGTCAGGCACTGACATCCATTTCCATCCCTGAAATGAGAGACTGCACTCCTCACCCATGCAAGGAGGCAGGGCCCATCTGCAGCCAGAACAGCAAAGCATCCTTTCATTCCTTGCATCCCAGTTTTAACTATGCAAACTTGTACCTGTGGCCATGATAAAAGTTAATCTGAGAATCACTGGCAGTGCACACCCTTCCTGAGATCTCATTTTTCTCCTCATTTTTCTCCTCATTTTCTCCTGACAGTGCCACAGTTTCATTGATTTTATTAGAGCTGGTTCTGCTTCATACACATAAGGAGAGAAACACATCACTTATTTCATAAATTCATTTTGCCTAAAATGCAAGTACTGAATCTTGAAAGGGCCCTTTATAATGAAAGCAGTGCTGGAAACATGGTTTGCAGAACAGAACACAATCTCTGTGCACGGTGTAATTACATCTCAGTGTTCTGCAGAATACCAGTGCATGGCTTAAATGCTATTAATTGTAAGCAGTTTTGTTCCACAGGATGTTGTTTGCTGATAACTACTCAATTAGGGTTATTTTGTAATTAGTCTACTCACAGTAAATTTACTGCAACCAGAGTCATCTGTGGTGCAGCAAATTAAAATGCTGTCTGGGCTGCATGTGCAGTGGCTCTTACAAGCTCCTTAAACTGTGGATAGCTCACCACAGTGATTCTGTCACACTAACAGATTAACACAGGGAAGCAGCAGCAGCCAATGTCATTTGGAATCCTGAAACCAGCAGAAAAAGACTAATCTGGGGTTCAATGATCTGTAGATCAAACCCAGTGAGTCCAAAAATACACTGCCAAAACCTTAAAAGCTAAACAAACCACACATTTATATGTCACTGTGTGCATGCACATGCATATTGAGCAGATGAAATCCTCTATTTGCTTCATTACAGCTCCCATTCTTTCAGAATTCTGTAGAGGATGCTCTCATTTCCATGCCTTGAAGAACAGCTCTGCTCCCCCCACAAGCATTTGGCACCTTGTGGCTTCTCCTGTCCCTTCCTGTAAATCACACCCCTTTCTGCTGAGTGCTTTCAAGTCACCAGATAAAAACATTGTGGACATTCAGATTGCTACTACCTGTGTGCTGTTCAGTAAGCAGAGCTCCACAGCCCTTTTCTCTCAGTGTGAAAACCAAAGGTTGTGTTTTCTAAAATAAAATGGAAAAATTTCTTCCCAGCAGCCTCTAAGAAGCTGGAAGCAGTTACTTGAGTGTGTCAGAGCAGCATTATCAATAAGCAACCAGGGAGAAGGAAGTCTGATCTGCAAAAAACTCTTTCAGTGCTGATAAATTATCTGGAATGAGGGAAGCTTGATTATTTTCCTATTTTATTGTAAGCTGGCTTTACCCCACAGGGATGAAGGTAGAGAAAAGCTGTTTGATTTAAATACTAAGAAAAGACAGCAGAAATGCCCACGGGAAATAAATCAGGATCACTTGAGGCTCCCTGCTTTCCAAGGAATTTTTCATTTGCTAGAACTCCACCTTAGAAAACACCTCTCAAAAAACTCTGCTGTGCACTTTGGTCTATCCAAGGCCACATATGTGGGTCAAGAATGAAGCCAGTTGGGTAATTAATGGCAAGGATCAGGCAGAGTGTCCCTGGGATATGGCAGCTGAGGGAGCTGCCTGGTGCAGACACACCTGGGATGTGCCTGGGTGACTCCTGGCCCAGCAGGAACTGAGCTCTGAGTCCATCCAGCAAGGCAAGGAGCACAAACCACCCTGATCCACATGGAGGTGACAAACAGGGAACTCAGGGACTGGACCCAGCCACTGGCTCAGCAGCTGGGCTTTTGTTCATCCCAGGGGGACAGGAAGCAGAAATCACCAGTTTAGCATCATGTTGAAACGTGGAGTTGTGTAACTGCAGCTCCAGTGTGCTGGGCAGGGTCACAGTGGCCATCCCAGGACTGTGCTGCACAGCAATAATGGATTCTGCAGGGAGTGACATGGCACAGACCAGGTCACCTGGGCTTTGTTCACGGGGGTTTTATCCAGGTGCAGAGTGATGGGAATTTCAGAGACAAGAATTCACATTTAAACTTCTGCTCCTTCTCAGCACCTCTGCACGAGAGGAGGACCTTGCCTGATGATGGACAGAGAAAAAAGGAAACTGGTCCAACATCCACTGACAGCTTTGGGGAGCAGAAGAGAGCCTGGCACTCCAGGAGAACCAGTGTCTGTATTCTGGCCTGTACAGGACTGGACAGAGATGGCCCAGCAAGGAAACGTCTGCCACATTGTCCTCAGTGCTTATCTCTGCTCCATGTCCCCTGGAGAAGGAAGGAACTCCCCAGAGGATGTCTCCCTGTATCTCCTCAGCCTGTACAGGACTGGATTTGCTATTTCCTCATTAACTGCTGCTGAACCTACACTTCCCCTCTTACATTTGCTGAATGCATTTTTCCCAAAACACACTTCTATGAAGCCCAGACATCCCCTTCTGAGTGAAGGGAGCCTTGCAAGCCTCCCCTTGCCCTGCTCTCAGCTGGGACTGGGTAAGGCTGCACCTAAAGCCTGACACCAATCTCCTGTTCAGGGCACCTGTGCTGTGTTTTCAGGAGCAGCTTGCAGGGAAATGCCAGCTCACCTGCTCTGCAGGCCAGGCCAGGGTGAAGGTGCCATGTCAACAGCAATGCCCTCAGAGGGATTCTGCCCTCCTGGAAACAACACCTGCACATCAGATAGGGGACATCACACTCTTGATTATAACAACCCTTCCTTTTATCACTGAACATCCTTATAACCAACTTCCTTTGCCTGTTGTCTTTGCAAACAGTAAAACACATAAACAGAAACAGCTTGTGTGATCCTGCTCTGTTGATAAGCACTGAAGTGAATGAATCCCTTCACATCCTGACAATCCAGCTGGATGGAGTCCTGGCCATGATTGATAGCCACACTTAGCAGAGTCATGGTTTTGATCAGCTGAGACAAGATCCAAGGGATTAAATGCTGGATGACATCTCAATGGGAAGCACAGCACAGGGAACACGTTTGTGTGTGGGGATAATGGATGAATGTGCTGCTCCAATGCATAAATATTTATACTTCACAGTTTTGCTGAAAACAGACAGGAAACCTTTGTTCAAACCAAACTGATGGGAACACTCACATGCTGAACACACAGACTCAGCCCCCAGATGTCTGACTGCTGCTGACAAACACCACATTGCTTCTCCAGCACATGAAGTGCCAAGGCCTCTCCCACATCTCCCCCTACCAGCAATCCTACCACTGGGTGTCCAACATACCCAAAAGCTGATGTCCAGTACTTCACAAACATCTAAAACCAAGCCCAACTCCTCTCAAGGACCAACAGGGCTGAGGAAGTCACCCTTCCTGGGGGATGGAGTCACTCTGTGAGTGAAGAGCAGCAGAATTTATGTTCTGCACTGGGAGGAGAGAGATGGGACCACAACACACTGAAACTCAGATTTATCCTGAACAGGGTTATACAATTCAAGGGATCTACCAAATAACTTACAGACAAGGTCCTCCAGCAGGCACAGGTTTGGGGTTCCCTACATCTGTCATGACAGTTCTGTATTCAAACACTGGGGAAATGACTCCAAGGTCTGCATCTCCTCTGTGGGTTTGGTGACCCAATCCTCTCATGCATTGCTGTTTCCTCCATCAGTAACTTGTGTCCCATTCCATTTGCTGCTGCATTGCCCCCTCCCCACAGCAAAGCTCCCAAATCTGCTCTAGAGCAACCTCCTGTGCAACACAGGATGTCCAGACTTTCTGCCAAGGAAACCTGGCAGCTGAAGTGGCTAACTTCAGTGGAGGAAATAACCTTGAGGCAAAGAAAAGTCAACATTTTCCACATGTATCCATCTGGCTAGGCTAACATGTCTCTCAATTATTCTTTTTAAACAAGTGTCACCACTTAAAATAAAAAAACTAAACTAAACTCTACCTCAGAAAAACTAAAAATTTTAGACACACTCTTTTTGCACCTAATTTTTTAATGTTGTATATATCCATATCACATGAGGTTTTGTTAAATTAATTAAATTTGGATATTTTCATCATTTTTCTAGTCATATTTGTAGCTCCCGAGAATTTTGCTGTGACATTACATTTATACAAAGTGCTATGCACATATATGCTGAAAGGCTTCAAGTATAAAATGTGACACTGCTCTTGGTTCTAAGACCACACTATTATCCTAACTGCAGGGCATGAGAGATAAATCCTGTATTTAGAAAAGAAGCAGAAAATATTTCTTGTGAAACCTGTTTTTAAGGATGGTAGTTGCTTAAAACTTCTGGAAAGTCACCTGCATCCCTGGGAGGCAGATTACCAAGCAGGGCATGGAACCACAGGTGTGACCAAAACTGCACAGCTGCAGTGGCTGCCCACACTAATGACAGCTCACCTTCCAGGATATCACTTGCATATTTGTATATGGGATACATTTACCTACACAAGATTTATAGCATTGATCCCACTACTAAGACATCTTCTTAATCCCAAAAAGTGAGAGTCTGCAAGGTGCTGACCTCCCTCAGCCTTTCACAGAGCACAGACTGCCCTGCCCTTAGGGAAGAAGGAAGAAGAGGGAAGGAATAGCAAGGACAAGTTTATCCCACCAGTGGCACCTCAGTGGTGCCTGGGGCACTCACTGATGTTACTGATGTCTGCTTTTGCTCAGTTTTTAACTCTCTACTGTTCTCTTGTCCTCCAAAATTCACAATGGCTGTTCTCTGGTTACCAAAAAACAAACAACTCCTGAACAGCACTGCAAGATTTTGACTGTGCTTCTCTGTGTCTGTAGATTAATAACCAAAAGAAACAGGAGTAGCAGATGAATACCTAGATCACACTGAGCAATAAAAATCTGGTGAAGTGAATTCTACAGGAATCCACCAAGGATCTTGTGACACCCATAGAATTCCCTGTTCAAATCAACAAGCCTCCTTTGTTTTCACAAGTCCACTATGCATCCCTGCAATAAAGCCACTTTTGGCATCAGAAGGTGTGTTGTGCTGATGTGGCCAGAAATGTGAATTCTGTCCCATCTGTTACCCCAGCTGGGGCAGTGCCCCTGATCTCCTGGCACACATTATCTGCTCATGGGCCATCTTTAACCCAGCTGGGCAATCATCTTTATCTTCCCACAGCCCATCCTCCCTCCAGGAGATATCTCCTGTTCATGGCCAGTGAGTCCCAGGGCATGACTGATAAAATTCCATCATCCCATGGGAGATGCTCCAGCCAGGGGAGGAGCCAAGCCTTTCCTACCCAGATCAAAACTGACATTTGGAACACCAGAGCAGCCTTTGCCACTGGATTCCAGAGGAAAACCAGACCTTTGCACATCATCCCTGGAGCTTCAGAGGAAACTGCACCTTCTCCAGGAGGACTGCTCCAGCTGAACCACATCTGCCCCTGCAGGAGGATGCAGCCACCATTGAATGGGACTGTGCCAACACCCTGACTGACTGACGGGTGTCAGCTTGGATTCTGACTCTGGCAGGGTTTGGGATTGTTCTGTATAATACTGCATTTCTATTTTAATTTTCCTAGTAAAGAACTGTTATTCCTAATTCCCATATCTTTGCCTGAGAGCCCCTTAATTTCAAAATTACAATAATAATTTGGATGGAGGGGGTTTACATTCTCCATTTCAAAGAGAAGCTCCTGCCTTTATTGGCAGACACCTGTCCTTCACACCAGAAGGCCATTCCAGCTGCACAGAGTGCTTCCCCCAGGGCAGTGTGCTCCTCCTCCACCTCCCAACTTACCCTCCAGGGCACAGAAGCGTGTCACCTGCTCTGGCATCAGTGTCCCCAGCTTGTGCTGGCAGTAGACGTCGGCGATCTGCTGGCGGCACTGCGGGGACTTGGCGCGGGACATGGCCGAGATCGCCTCCTTGCCCGTCACCTCGCACTTGGGGGGCTGCTCGTATTTCACCTCAGGGGGGCTGATCTCCAGCTTTTGTAAAAGATGCTCCGTGGGAAACCTGTCAATGTCCTTCAGGGTGTTGCTGTGGCTGCTGTTTTTTCCCAGGGGTTCGCTGAACTGCACCACCTCGTTGGAGTTCTTCCCCAGCAGCAGGTTCTCCTTCATCCTCTCCTCCTCCAGCTTCTTTCTCAAGTGCTCCTTTTGTTTGCTAAGGGGTTTTTTCACCAGCTCAGACTGGGGTTTTTGCCTCTGAGTCCTGGGAGCAAAGTTACTGTTATCAATAGTTTCAAAGTCCTTGGGGACTGAATTTTCATTATTGCTGTCTGTTCTCATTTTCTCTTTCGGCCGGTGGGAAAAATAGCCATCCTACAAATGGGGAGAAAAATTACACTCATCTTACTGAAACAGCCACATCCCACGCATGACATGAAAACACAGATAATTACAGTCCAACACTCTGCAGAACATCCCTGTGCTGGACTCTGCAGCAGAAGAACCTGAGAGGCCTCTGGGGTGCCCAGGTCACCTGCACTGGCATCTCTTCTTCACTGGGCCAGAGTCCAAGCCCTATCTCAGATGGAGCAGGGAGGTTTTACACAGCTTTGTGAGCAGTGATTAACCAGACACTTCACCCTGACACCATTAAATATCCATGAGAAAACAGACACAGGTTTCAGGGGAGCAAAAGCAGGTCCTTCAGTGCTTCCCTTTACTCCTCATGATTAACAATCACACTTTGGTATCCCAGAATCACCTCACTGCTCTGCAGAAACACCACCTGACTGCAGCCTGAGAGCCTGAGCTTTCAGGGAAGTAACTGCTACAAAACAAATCTCTCCCAATTTTGGCTTTTTTTTTTTTTTTTTTTTTTTTTTTTTGAGTTCCTACATGTTTGAAGCCCCCCAGAGAAAGTCAGAGTCAGGCTCAAGTGTCAGCTCTTAATTATCATGTTCCTCTCAATGCTCTTATATAAATACACTGCCCACAATTTTGCCGCATTCAAAACGTATCATATAAAGGAAAATGAACAGACCATGTCAAATATTTGTCTGCATCAGAAATGGGTGAGGTTGAGCTGCCTTTGCTCCAGCTGTGGAAACTTGTGGGGGACACAATTTTTAGACCCATGGAAATATCTCTGCTTGTAAAAGTGAACAGTAGCAGATAAAATCAATGATGAATGGTTATTAAAATATCTGAAGACAAGAGTAAAAATACTGATGGACTTTTTGAGTCTGTCCTGTTTCCTTTCCACTTGTGGAACACCTAATCAAAGATCAGAGACTGGGAAAAGACAGGGTCACTATTGATGACTGATGGGAGCATCTTTTAGCACCCACCAAACACATTTTGTATTCAAAACATTTTGTCAGCATGAGCTCATTGTTTCTCACACCTCTTCTGGGAGGAACTATTACACAGTCAGGGTTTGCAGAGAAGGAGAGGGAGATAATGACTTATCCCAGGCCATGTAGGGATCAGTCTCAGTTTGACCTCTGAAGCTGGCAATAGGAAGAGTTTGAATAGTTTATTCATTAGAAGTTTTTTAGTGAGTCAATAAAGTGATTCTCTCTCCATGAAAATGTCTAATTTGCAACTAGCTCGAGCTGTCAGACACATATGAATGCAAAGGAGTTTTAAAAAAACACAAACCAGCACCAGACAACAACAGGGTCAGTACAACAAGTGTAAAAGCAAGAGCTGTAGATATACACTGGAGCACAAGGACATGTAACAAATACCCAGCTGGAAAGTCAAATCCAGCCTCACACAATCTCACACCTGCTGGTGCAAGTGTTAAATGCCACAAACCCCAAAATCTCCACCCACCTTTGATCTGCATTTCCCTCTTGACTGCTTTCACCAAAGCCAAGTGTGATTTTTACAGTACAATGATTTCCACACGTGAGAGCAGAATGTTCACATTTGCAGAGCAGGGGAAATGAAACTCAGCACTCTGAGCTCAGAACAGCAGCAGCTGCTGGCAGCAAGGTGTGCTCATTTGTGAACTTCAGGTACAAGCAAAAAGCAGCACATCAGGTTTTCAGCTGGCCACAGGAAGATGGGTTTTACTTGCTCTGCAATACTTTACTTTTACAGTGCTGGATTAATTGCAGATTTTGCCATGGATGTCTAAGACAGAGTCATGTCACAGAAAGATGATCTTGAAGCCAGGCAATCCCAGTTCTGACAGTACCATGGGACATACATCAGCAGGTTCACTGCCCCAATCATCATTTTTTTCGACTTTTATCAAGCTATTTGTTAGCAGCATCTCCTTATCTCTGTGCTTGCAAATCACAGAAAAAATGGAAGGCCAGCCCAGGACCAAATGAGAAGTGTGAGCCTGTTAATACAGCCTGTATGTCTCCACAGCCAAAGATGAAAACAGTATTTTCAAACCAACACCTACCATTGCTATTGAAAGCATGTTTTGCAATGGAGCAATTCTCTCTAGGCATTGACCAGAAGAGGATCTATCTAAAATCAACTCATCTGAGGGGTTGCCTTATTAAATTACTCACAATTCCAGGTGTCACACACAGCACCCAAGACCACGTATTTCACTTGTGCCTTTCCTACAGTCCTGTTCCCTGCCAGTTTACAGCCAGCCCCTCTCACCCAACCACTCCATGCCCTCAAAAGTCCCTCTCCAGCTCTCTTGAGCTGCTTCAGGTACTGGGAGATGCTACAGAGGAACGTCTGGAGACTGCAGCACCATATTTCCAAGAGGAAGTGTGACACTGTGGGTGTCTATCAGAACACAGGCCTAGGAGAAGGATTGCCACCAGCAGAAATGTTCTGTCCTAACTTTATCTGGCCCTCAGAAGATACAGCAGAGGTTAAGTGCTGAGCACTCAATGGCAAGAGCCCTGGCAGGAGGAGTTTTAATGACTGTGGGGCCTCTTCTAAGCATATGCACACTGCAGTTCAGGAATAACAAGCAAATATCCAGAACTGGGAAAGAACAGTCTGTACCCAAGAGTTTGCATGAGATCACTGCCAATGATTGCCATTGATGCTAAAAATAGTATTAGAATATTAATGCAAAAATAACATTTTAAGCTTAGAGCCATTTTATGTAATGTGAGAATTTGAATCCTCCCCAAATTCTGCTCCCTGTTGAACACATAGATTTAAATTCTCCAACCTCCACCTCTGGTGTGTTTTATTAAAGTTTGTCAGACACAATGTGTGCTCCTTGGTGTATTTGCCACTTTATCTGCAGTGATTGAGGGTCTGGGCTTAGGTACTGTGAATTTGATTGAATTCAAAGGCCCATCTATCTCTGAGGGAAAGCCTGGGTTTCTGCAGAGACTTTGCAATCTGCTGAGGAAACCATGGAATAAATTGCTGCTGTCACCTGCTGCAGACCCAACAACAGCTGCTGCTGCTTGCTGCACCTAGCACAAATACAGAGCATTTGGAAGAACCTCACAGCTGTCTGTAATGACAAATGGATTTTAATGACAGCCTGTTAACATCCTCAGAGGCTTCTGCAAGTACAGCCCACAGCAGTTCAGCCAGACCCCAGTGAGTTCACACACCTGCAGACTGCCTCTCTCCATGTTCTGCTCACCCATATTTGCAAAACACATCTGTCAGCTGTATCTGCATCCAAGCTAAGCATGTTCAAGCATAAACATGCATTTGGGGTTGCCCAGGTGACAGACTCTCCTGTACTCTCAGGTACAGCTCTGTATCCTGAGTGCTAAAGGCAGGAGGTTAAAGATAAGACTACACTCCAATGCTGGGCACCCTTTCCCAGGGGGTCATGCCCTGCAGGATCAGAACACCCTGCAAAGCCATCAGCTACAGCTGGCAGTGTCCCATGCCCCTGGAAGGAGCTCCTCTGTCCCATTAGGCAACAGCACTGGTGATTTCTGCAATGCACAAGAAGCCAGCACTGCTTTCAGAGAGAGAACCCAACGTGCATTTAAATCAGCAGAGACCCAGGCCTGAGCACAGACTAGAGACCTGACTGTGGCTGAGGGATGCAGCCAAGGGCAGAGCCCACAGTGCTGCTGGAGGCTCCTTCTGCAGAGGGAATGGGAAAGAAAACCCCCATCAGCTCACAGAGGCACACAGCATTCATCTGCCAGAGGTGCTCACTGCACTGTGCAGAGCACCTCCTCCTGACAACAGAAATGCTCCTTTCTTAGGAAAAGTTACTCACAGTACCATGTCTTTATCAATGAAGCCCTATATATACTATAGTACATAATACTATATACTATAGTATTATAAATACTAAATACTATACATCCATATAATACTGTATGGATGGACCATGTGCAGCCAAGCCCTGAATGGCAAATGTTCACAGTTACAGTTTATCTGACAACTCATCTTCTCCCCAGCATGGAAGGATTTGCTGTCTTTCTGTACTGAGAACATATTCTCACATTCTTCCTCTGGTAAAGCTTGGTACCTCAAAGACACAGCAAAACCAACCAGAAACAGGCACAGAGCAACAACAAAACACACAGATCTTCCTTTACATACAAAATTGGACCTGCTGGCCTTGAGAACCAGCTATAAATCAAACACCTGTACTATAAAAAAAACTACATATTTTTGCTCCTTTCACATAGCAAAGCAGCCAATATTGACCTCCTGTCAAATATGCAATGCTTGGGCAGTCAGGGTCACCATCTCAGTCCTGTGACCAAGAATTTAAACAGAACTATGAGAAGATTATTAAAATGAGTTTCTGTTCAATATTAATCACAGATGTGACACATTATTTTGCAGTGCTTGGTAATTATTTCAATTAAGACACCTTCCAGTTGTCAGGAGTCAGAGGGTGGCATCTCTACAATTAAATCTATTTTTTCTGCTCTTATCTTTGTGCATTTGTGGGCTGCTTCTTGGTTGAAATCAAAACCTTTTGCATCCAGAACTACAAACTCCACACTGGGGCCACCCCATTGTCTCCTGTCCTACTTCACCCACATCTTTCAAACCAAAACCAGTTCTCTGCTTGAAGCCCTCATGCAGCCACATGGGTGCAGAGCAGACATCCCACTGGCCATCAAAACAAACAAGAAATTGGGAACTTTAATTGAAGATGTGGTTGATGTGCCATGAGACCCTTGGAAAATGAGTACTTTTGGCAGGTATGAGCAAAAACAAGGCCAAAGACAGCAGATGGAGCAAAGGCAGCAGATGTTAATGTAGTTATATTTTTCCATATGTTTTTCTGTTTTGCTGTAATAAGTACATTGTACCTTAATTGCCAGTGGCTGAAGACTTGGGAGAAATATTTTGTGAGAAATATATTATGTTGTCTTATGCCTCTCATTAGAAAGGAAGATGCAAAAGGTGAAAATAGGTTTATTGACTTGCAAGCTGGCAAAGATGAAAGATGTAATTGCTTCAAACACAGTTATGTAAAAGGAAAATGAGACAAAGCAATAATCTGGGTTAAAAGGGGGATTCTGATACCTGAAAAAGCATGAGCCCTTCAGGTTCAGATACAGGCACAGCCAGCCCAAAACTATTGCAACACTTGGCAATTCAAAATGCAGAGAAACAGATGGACCACCACAAAGTGCACAGGGGACCCCCCAGTGGAACATCTGCATTGCTGAGTGATTGTTTGGAGGATTATTCTTCCCTTCCTTTCCAAAACTGTTGCCATCCACTTTTATTTTTCCTTAAGGGCAATTACAGCAGTGTGATCCAAAACACTAGAAACAACATCATAAAAACATCATGAATACAAGTTCCTTTTGTCCCTTTTTACATACATACACTAAGGGAAGATGTTCTGGTTTCAAATCGAATTAAAACGACTTCAAAACTTTGGCTGCTACCCTCAAAAGAGTTTTTCTGGTTTTTGCTAACATGTGACTAACTTTCACAGTGATTTAGACTAGGAAAAAAAAGAATATTGCATCCCTCATGAGACCAAACAGATTTGTTCCAGCTTAGCACAGTTACTGTACCAAAAGCCACACTGGATCAACAGGAATTTCAGATCTGGCTATTAAAAACTTGGAATGCTGCTAGAGGGAGCTGTGAAAGCACACATCCCTAGTGCTTCCAAAAGTGACCACTTTGTCTTCTGCTAGTTTAAACAACCCAGGAAAGTTTGGACTTTGATAGCACAGACCAGTCAAATGTGTTCAATCTGTAACAGGACTTGATTTATAACCAGTAACTGTCCCCACTTTACACATTTGCTCTTTCAAATGACCCTGAACTTTTCAAGACTCCATATTCAGGCACAAGCCCTGCTTTTGCCAAAGGTCCCTCCCAGTCTGATTCAGCTCTCACAGGACCATTCATTCATCTGAGCATCTGTCCTGCAGCATTAATATAATAATATTTTAATAAAATAAATATAAATATAAATATAAATTAATATATTAATTATATATTAATAATAGGGGTGACTGAGCCTCCTGCATCCACTTCAGCACAACCACATCTTTAAACAGAATCCACCACAAATCCAGGAAAGAGATGAAGGACAGTGCAAACCCTGGAGGTTTATTTTCCTACAGCTTCTCCCCTAGAGAAGGTGGATCTTAAAATAAAGAGTTCAGACATGAAGAAGTCAGTCTTCTTTCAAGGGAATGCATTTAAGTGAGTATTTACAATAATGTCTGTGCTTTGTGACCCCTGAACAGAACCCTCAGTTGAAAAGACATGGCAGAGCAGGAGCAGACATTAATTAATGCCACACAACTTCTTAATGGGAGCTCAGCAGGTGGGGCCAAGATCTGATAAATCTACATGGTTGTTTTTCCTGATGGCTACTCTGATACTGCAAGGAAAATGTGAGATGTTCTGTGTTTTTATTTCTCACCAAATTGTACTGCTTCATTATTTGACAAAGGTGCCCAAAGAGATGGTGTGTAAATAAATAACACCAAGTAAGAACAGGGGTACAGCTCAATCATTTCCATGTTTCCATGGACACAATAACCACACTGAATATCTATTACCAGCCAAACTTTCATTTTTTTTTTTACCTGCCCCTCTCAGTGACCTAACCCATAAAAAAAATAACATGGTTCATCTGAACCGAATTCCTCAGCTTTCATCTCAATCTCTTTCATCCAGAATTGAGCCACTATAGATTTTATATCTTTCAGAGCAGTAGTAAACATGGGAAATTGCTTCCTGGTGACTTGTTATTAACTAGATTCCAACTAAATTCACCAGGAGGCCCATTCCAACTCCAATCTAAACAATCTTGAGCAGCCCAGGGTGAATTGCTGAGACACACAATATATCTCTGGCAGCTGTAGAAATTAAACATAATCAGAATATGGATGGTGGAAAGCAAAGACACCCTCACACACAAATGAAAACATCCTTGTAAAATACAGACAGTTTAGCACAAATGTATTCAGCCTTAATTAGGTAGAAAATCTATTTAGATGAATACAATACAAAGAATAATAATGAACTTCAGGATTACATTTTGTTACTTGGAGGGAAAAAACAACACAAATAAATGGGAAGTAATTGGCCCTTATTTAATAGTCTCAGACTATCAGCTCAAACAACTATAATCATTAAAGGCCCTGCAGTGATCTTCTACTGATAAATGTTGTTAAATCAGAATTACAATACAACAAGCACGAAGAGCAAAGCCTATTAATATGAGCAACACTAAAAGAAATAGATTAATTCAAATCTTTTTTTCACCAGCATCACAAGGAGTCTTTGAAGCAAGCACACAGAAATGAAAGGGCTCCATGTTTCCCCTTGTTCTGGGTGAGATAAATATTAACACTTGCACACAGGTGGTTCCTGCAGGGGCACTGCAGAAGAGCAGCACTTACCCACTGCTGGATTTGTGCTAGATCCTGATTTCAATCTTCACAGAAAGTTCTGCAGCAAGAACAGTAGTTAAGTACATAAAATAAAAACTGCAAAAGCCAGAGGATTATTATGGGCTGTGCCACCTACCTCCTCAGCTACCCTGCCAAAGTTCAGCCTTCCTGGGACCAGCCTCAGCAAGGCTGGTCTGTGGGACTGCAGATTCATTCACAGCTGTACAAATGAGCAGCTTTAACAACATGATGAAAAATGAGCTCTGGGGTTAAAAGATAGAGCAAAATAAAAATTTCTGACACCAAAAACTATGTACCTTAAGTTCAAAAACTTGTCATTTCATTGGCTCCAGCAAAGATCATAAAGAATATATGCATTAGGGAAAGACATCTAGTCACTGCTCATAGACTACAAACCACAATATACTCCATTGTTTTAATGAACATCATTATGTTAGAGCATAGAAATAATGGAAGGCAGAGAAACAGTGATGAAAAATGGGTCCTGCCTCTCTAGAAATTCTAGAAATTGTCTGTATCTTCCTAATACCTTATTATTCTAAACCAGAAAAATAATGTAAGGTGAGCTGGAAACTTTAAATTTGCATCTACAAATAGATATTGTGTGAATTTTATCAGATTTATCACAGATTTTGGTCAGTTGTCTTCTCTAACATCAGCACTAGTCCCAAACATGCTGGGAGGAAATGTAACAGTGCCAATACTCAACAGTGGCATTGTTGGAATTAAATGGACAGTGGAAGGATGACTGCAGGATAAGATTACTACTTTGGGCTTTTTAAACAGTTGCTCTTTGGATTTTTTCTTGATTTTGCAGCACTCATCAACTCCCAGCAAGCACTGTGGTAGGGTGGAAGGCAAAGGCATGCTTCAGTTCCAGGGACAAGGTGTCAGTGAGGTCACACATTCAGGGGTGCTCTCTCTCATGGAACCAATGGGAAAATTCAACCTCTGGTTTTGTATCTCAAACTTGGTGTGCAGGACAGGGTTTAGTCTTTTATACACTGAGAGTCTCTTCCACAAGGATATTTAATAACCTACAGCAAGCCTGCTGCACATACCACCACTGCAGTGCACTGCAATTTAGAAAGAAACTGTTTTGAGAATTTTCTGATTGCTGGAACACAGTTTCATTTGCAGAGACAGCACAATGATAGCTCACACATCATGCTATATATACCTTTCAAAACATGTATTTCTCATTAGTGATTTTACTATGCCAACCATTCCAAATATCAAAGTGACACCTGACAATTATAATGCTACATGTTCACCAACATAATAATAATGCTTCAGCAGAGTGATGTTTGCAAGGGTTTTGAAAGGAAAAAAATCTCTACCTAAAATCTCATGTAGGATTCATAAACTGCAGAGATGAGGGCACTGCCAGAAATCAGCCTGAGGGAACTGTTGGTGTTACAGATTTGAAGTGAACAGCTTCTGATCCATGGTTTGTAAGGATGGATAAATCCACAGGAAGCAATTCCAAGGAGAGACACACACACACACACACACACTGTGTGCCCTTAGTGCAGGGATGGGGCAGATGAAGCACTGTCCTTCTCCATCTCTGGCCCTTTGGCTGGTGTTTTCTGTACATCCAAGAGGAAAGACTTTCACCAAGCCATTCTGTGTGCTGAGCTGCTCTCAGTGACACCATGCTGCCATGAAAGGTGCAAACCCAGCAAGTGCCAAGCTCCTGGTCCTTGTGAAACCTGCCTGAACCCAAGGCTTTCCTGGAAAAGCCCCTGGTGACGATGGGTCACACATAATTCCCTTTCTGAATGCTGGGATGTTTTGGGAGCAGCAGCAGGGAAAGGTTCTGAAGCACAGCCTTTAGCCAGCTCCCCTGCCATGGCACAGAAATGTGTGCTCAAGCCTGAGCTGGCCAGAATACCAATGCACCCAGCAAAGCCCTGAACAGCAAACAGGAAAGAGGAAAAACCCCAGTGACACAAAGGAAACAGAGAGCTGGAGATGAGCTCTCCCAGCAGGTTCCACACGGGGATTCTGAGCGTGGACAGTGCCCAGGGCAGGAGCAGGGCTCACTGCAGCACAGCTCCAATGCTGCCCTTTCCTACTCTCCATCAGCATGAAATCATGCTAGTGAGCAGCTCTGAAGGAAGCTTATCTGAGGCCTTTGAGGAGGCCTGACACTATTTTAAAGTTATTAGTAAAGAGAGCAAAGCAAGGTACCAAACACAGGGCACCGAATGTGGAGGTTCTCAGACCTCTGGGGCTCTAAGGCACCAACTCTGGAGCTCTTAGGCTCTTACTTCATTGGGTTATCTTAAACAAGCAAGCAGCTAATAGTTAAAAAGGTTATTTATTACAAAGCACTTCAGTCTCAAAGGCAATAGCAAAAAGCAATGGCAAAGCAATGGCAATAAGCAAGTGGCTAAAAGCACCAACTTTCCCCAACACAAACTCTTATGTAGGATTTTTCCAACAAGCTCAGACACAAGCTCAGACCACCACTCCTTAACCTGTTAGAATTCCAGTTTCTTAGCACACCAGGTTATGTATAGAACTACACATACAATTTATCTTGTTCTATCTAAGAAATGTAAGCAATATTTTTTCTATAGCTCTATTATGTCCAAGCACTGTCTATAACTGTGGGCCTGGAGCCTCTACTGAAGATACCAGTGTGTTTCAACCTTCACTAGAACACTCACTGCTACTGTGGCATTTGAAACCTTTCACTTACTAAAAGCATTAGAACTCACCCTAAAACTACTGACTTACTTCTACTTAAATATCTACTTTATGTGTGAGTGGCTTAATACACTTCAATCCATCCAAAGGCTTTAATTCAATCCCTGCACTCTGATTTCTCTGAAGGATTCAGAGACCCCTGACTCCCTGACTCCAGCAGAAGCTAAGGTGAGCCCCATGTGGAAGGATGCACTTTGCAGGCAATGAAAGCCAAGAATGAGCTGTGATCTTCACTCAGTCCAATTCCTGCCTGTCCTTTAGAGCAGCAAAAACCTTCATCAAAAAGGAACAATGAGCATCTCTGTCTATGGCCCAGATTCCCTATTTATGCCCAATAAATTTTATATTCTTCTGAAAGTAGACCCTTTGAATGACTGTTAGGATGGGCTATTATTGGCTCCTTGAATTGCTCAAGGAACTTAAAAAAGAGACTTGGGAATTTATTAGGAAACATTTTCTCTTTGTGTTGAAATCTCCAAGATAAAGAATGTCTTGGAAAGAGCAACAAGATTATTATCATCCTTAACTCTTTGACCAAAGGCATGAGCTGGGCTGCTTCCAGTAAACAAGTGGTGTGTGCTAATTTTATAGACGTGATTGAAATAAGTATAATTCACTTGAATTGATTTTTTTGTTTTGCAGTTAGTGAATAGATGTAGGCTAGTTGGCCAAAAGCCCCCACTGACACAGCATATTGCATAGTGGTTGGAAAACCTGTTTATCTTATCAATTGTTCACAGAGAGAGTGAATGACAATTGCAATGTTACACATCTATAAATACAAATTCCTCTGTTCTCCACAGCCAACAAGACAGTTCCCACACAGAAGGGTGTTACCTCGGTGCTGGTTGTACAAATAAGGTGAAATTCTGGTGGTGCCCACCAGAAGCCAGTGGGCAGGAGAAAGTGTTCCAGTCCTGGTGAGCACGTCAGGGAACCTGCACAGTCCTGCTCACAAAACACACCACAGTGTCTGAACTCAGAGCAAAGCCACATGTGAGCTCCAACTGCCTGCAATGCTAATTATTCTGTGCAGTGCCCATATTCTAATGCAATCTCCTATAAAGAACCTCTTTTACAATGTAATTCCATTTATGAACTGGCTGGCAATGAAACTTCTGAAGCTCTAAACACATTTACATTGAAAACTTTCTACAAGTTCAATGCAACAGGTGCTGAGCAAGGAACAAAAACCAGGATGATATTGCATGGGGCAGGAAAGTAAATTGACTTTCATTGCTCTTCCAAGCATTTGGAGGGACAGAGCAGGGGAGAATGGTGAAATAAAAAATATCCAACACCAGAAAAAAACTCTGATAAAAATAGTCTGAGCAGGGAAATTGCCTCCCCACTGCACTTAGGGGTAGAACTGCAGACACTCAGCTCAGTGCACAGGAAAAGGGCAGAGCCCAGAGTGCAAACTGAAAGGCTGATATCATCTGATATGAAAAATATAATTGACAAGTATTTGTAGGAAATGGTGCAACACCAGCCCTCCTGACTGTCAGCCTGACATTCATTAAGTGCAAAGAAAAAGTCTTTAAGAAGCAGCATTTAATTACCCACTGAATATTTTAATTGCTATTACAAAGCAGTTGTTTTTAATTACAGATCACGTTCCTACAAATATGGTCTGATCCTGATCATTAGGATGAACTGGAGTGATCTTGCTCAAAAACAATAGCATCTTTGTATTTAAAGTAAAATGTCATTAAAAAGCCATGGGAAGTTCCTCATTAATGTGCAAACAGTGTAATCTTAATTTCCTCCTGCAGATACCGAACTGAGACCAATCATGCAAGATTTTCCAGTATGTAAAATAACTGTCACTTTTCATTACAAGGAATATGAAGCGAAAGGAACACTGAAATAACGAGGCTGAAACAATTTTCCAGATTTAGAAAAACCCATGCCACACTTTTTCTAAGAAGTAAAGGGATTTTTCAAGGGCTGTATTTTCCCAGGAATCCTGAAAACAAGAAGGAATGTTCCTGTGTTCAGGGTTGGTAAGTAAGCCTGCAGCTGGCCAACTACTCAACCCACCTCTCATGGAGATGCTGGTACAGCCTCAAGTGTACAGCAGATATTATTTATTTAACAAAAACTGACTGAAGATCAGTGGAATTGCCAGCAGTTAAAGATTTTAGCTCTTGATAGTACAAAAATGATCAAGCAGACTGAATGATAAAATGTTCAAAGGCAAGAGTAAGGCATGGCTCAGAAAGAGGAATTACAGGGGAAGAAATCCAGCCCTCAATAGTAACTTGTGTCAAGCAAGTGCAGACTTTGACACCAGCACACATGGATGTGAAGGAACACAGCTCCCAGGAATGTGGAACAAAGACCCTCCAAAACCCTGAGCAATTCACAAAAATTGGCCAAGAAGCAAGGAAAACAAAGCAGCTTTCTACAATGTAAGTGTAAATGTCCAGGTAGCAAAAGTTTTATGTATTACTCAGGACATACATGGTATAAACAATGAGAAATAATGAGTTTGATGAATATTTAGATTATTCTCTAGAAATTCTGGACAGTTTGAATACATGAACTCTGGATTAAATGTATTTGACACTTATTTAGCCTCAGCCTCCTTCAGACCACAGCTTATGACCCCATCCTGAACCTTGCTGGGCACTCATCCTGCCAGGTGCCATCCAGGGCAAACACAATGTGCTTTATGTTTGCCTTTTAACCTTATCTTTCTGCTTTGGTGCTCAATAGTTCACCTTTTGTCTGACTGCTGCCCTTGCTGGGGTTCCAGCTGCAAACCTGTCAGACAAGGAACAAAAAACTGGTTTCTAATGAGATAAGGGAACACACAAACAGCCACAGGTCAGGTTCCTCCTGAAGGCAGGACAGCAGGTTTTGTGAAGAGCTGCCAAGATGAGTCAGGCTTCCTCCTCTACTGCCTTGCTGCTGAAAGCACATGAAATGTCCCAAAACTTTCCAGCCTTGGAGCTCTAACACAGCTTCAGGCACGGACCAAGGGCTGCACTGCTCTCACCCCATCCATCCCCACCCTGCCCCTTGCTCTGTATCAGGGAAACCTCAATTCCTCAACTTGGCCTGGCTCAGGAGCCCTGGCTGGGGTCAGCAAAGCCACCAGTATTTTCCAGTGGAAGTCATCAAATAAAACTTCAAAGCCTCTCCCTAAAAACCACTGAGGTCAACACCTTACCTCTTCTTTCTCAGAGTGACACAACAAATTGGGAACAACAGTTTCCTTTCTTCTTCTCTTGCTATTCTTTCTCAAGTTCCAGACAAAATGACATTTTCACAATGAGTTTAGTAGTTTAGAGCTAAAGGGTTATTAGTCAAAGTGGAAAAGATCTGGGTGTAACTGAAAGCAGGGCTTTGACATTTTTAGCAGTAACTCCCCAGGACATTCTGCATTTCCATTGTTGTCAAAGTGCTGGAACAGCTTCAGGACTGAAACAAGGATGGGCTGAGGCTCCCAGGATTTCCAAACACATGAGCCTCATGCTGCATCTTTCAGATGGTTTCATTACCCAGACTCCCCCCTACAGATAAGATTGGAAAGACAAGAAAGAGACATTCAAAAATGCATGCAGACTGCATATATGGTTTAACAGGAATATTTTCATGTGTGTAAAATGAATAGCAACTCACAGTCAGGATAAATACAATACAAAAAACTTTCTGTCCACCCAAAATCTGGTTTATGTTATCACAGAAAACAAATAAAAATGGATTCCCTGTTCCTTTTTCAGACATGTCAATCAATTTTTTGACTCCCTGCAACTCAGTGCCTGTCCTGCTGGTAATGACCTTCATCCAGGACACAGGCCATGGATGAGCACTGAGGGTTTTCACAACTTTCTGCCTTCCTTTAATTTGCCATCTCTAACATCAACAGTCCCAAGTCCCTCTTGAATTATCACTCCTCAAACAGGATCCTATTGACACTGGAGATCCTCCTCCTACTTTTCAAGTACCATTAAAGTCCTTATGAAGATGCACACAAAATGGAAATATTTATAAAACTGTGAAAATAAAATATGCTACATATGCTGAAGTCTAAAGTAAAAACAGCAGATGTCATTATTATGCATGCTTATTATATATTTACATCTTATATATCATTTGCATATTCCACACTTCCTGATATTTTTTTTTTCAAATATCAACACACATAACAAATAGCTCTTTAAATAAAAGCTGGAAAAACCCTGTTTGTCTTCTCTGCAGCCTCATAAATTTGCAACTTCTCTAATGAAGATCTGTTTTGCAACAAAGCAAGCAAAGGAGTGGGTGGAAGGAAAAAACCTTTTTTGACAGGCATCCTCTTTGCTGATCCAGTTAAAGGAAGCTGGATATTCAGACCAGTGGTTAAAAATGTAAAAAAAAATTCCATGTTTTGCAATGGCAACAGATAAAGCTGCTGATGTGGCACCTTCCCAGTGCTAAGAATTGCCAGGTTTGTGATTGGAAGCTTTTCCTGCCCAGTGAAACTTTAGGTGCTAAGGCACAGGGAAGCAGCTCCTGCTGTTTGCTCAGAAAAGGTTAAGGGAACAAAGGAAAAATCAGCGTTTGCTTCATCTGACACTCACTCCATCCAGGGTGACTCACAGCTGCTGACAAAGCCTGGGCTCTGGAGGAAGCCTAAGGCTTTCTGGTCTCATTTTTTTTTAATTTCTAAGTGAGAATAGCTGTAATTATCATGTAGTTGACACTCATCCCACTAAAACTAGTATGTGCATAAAGCAGCTAACAAAACAAATAAATCAGAGCTGGATGGAGCTGGTTGTGGACCAGCCCAGCAGCAGCTCTGGGAGAAAAGCAGCTCCCAGTGGATTCCAGCAGCTCAAGCACAGGGAACTGCTCTGCACACAGACACTGCTCACTCTGGGGTCCAAAAAGTGGGAGCACAGCATTGTGTAAGCAGAACAGTCATGAAGTACAAATAGAACTAAGCAGGACTCAGCCAGAGTAGTGTGAGAATTCAAAAATCAATGGTAAGAGTCAGGTGAGGGAGCTGTCCAGACCTGTAAGTGAAACAGGCATTTTCCATGGGAAACCACAGCTCACCTAAAGCAAAACAGGAGGCAGCAAATTCAATTGGCAGATTCAGCAAATTCAGAGGGAGAAAACAAGGATGATTTATCTCTGTGTTCTTGCTGCAATCTGTGGCCAGCTCTCACTGAAATGCAGTGTGCTGAATGCTTACACAGCATCTTCCACCCCAAACACTCCACTGAAATATTGGACATTTCAATATCAGCACAAGCAAGAAGTAATTTCCTCTGAAAAATTAAAGTATCTTCCTGCATTGCTTAGAAGGCTGTGGACAAATATCCTACATAAGCATCAAAACAGGACTCCTTTAACCAGCACCTCCTTTCTAAAAAATTTAAACAAAATCTTATTTGGGCTGACAGTTATTTTACATAAGGGAGGCTTCAGAACCAACTCACAAAGTCAATATAAGAGAATGTGTGCCAATATTAAATTTAGACAAGTCATGAAGTCTTTCTGACAGAGTTCTGGCAGCTGCCAGTTGGTGTTTCACTGGTTTTATAGGTCAAATAATAGACATTCTGATGTCAGACATTTGAGTACATGATCATTAAGCAATACTTTAGCAAATCCAGAAGAGCTTAGAACTGACCCATATGGTCCACAGCTGATTTTAGCCACCAGTAAAGCAACTGTATGTTGTTAAAACAAGAGATGCAACTGCTGCACTCAGATGACACCATTAATTTAGAAACTACTGATGATTTTTGCCTTTTCTTTTATATACCTTTTATATATTCTCAGTGCCCTTAGCATGCATACTTATAATTCCTTAAGTCTGATAACTTAACCTAGTCTTGGTATTCTGCTGGACCAAAAACATCCTAAAGGCCTTGCAGCTGCAGGCTGGAAAACTCTGTGCTATCTTAAGAAACCAAGGTCCCCTCTAGAATACATCCTGTAAACTAAGATTGAGCCCATCTAGAGAAGAATACTTTGAAATAGAAAAATATCCTGCAGTTCATTCAAGCCTCTCATTGAGACATCTTTGTTAGATATTCCAATTTGCAAGGTCTATAAAATTGTAACCCTACGTGGGTAGGATGGGTTAAATAGAAAATAGTATCAAAATTTGGTATTTTCCAGGACTGATTTATATGCCTCATTAACATTATTATCTTCACCTGATAACCTCCTAGTAGCTATTACAAAAACCACAAGGACAGGAACACATTAACTTCTCAATTCCTATCTCCCACCATGACCCTGGCCCAGTTGTCTTTGTTCAGATTTTCTTTTGGAAATGACAGAAATGTGAATCATTTAAGGTGTGCAATCTGCTGAGCAAGAAGAATGCCACCAGCTGGGAGATAACTGAGACAAGCCACACAACTGTATTTACACATGGCTCTGAACTTCTGTGGCCATTTGAAGGAGCACAAGGGCTCATTCAGAGCTAACAAATGACAATATTTCCTTTTGCATCCCCTGGGTTTTTAACAAATCAGCTGTTGCAAGAATGCTTTGTAACTCCACACAGGGAATTGTTTCAAGTTTCCTAATACAGAAAAAGAATTAACCAAATCAAGGACCCAATTAGGTCCTAATACACTGAATTTTGTACCCCTAAACACTCTCTACCTCACTTACATGAATATATACACAAAGGATGGTGGTCAAGGCTATGAAATTACCTCCAAATCCATGGAGGAGATATATGGAGCACATAACTGCTAATTATCTCTGAAGTAGGAGGGATGTGGGGAAACCTGGAGGAGAGCAGATTGCTCATGCTATGTCTCCTGGGTAATATCTCTGCCTAAATGGAACTACATGCTACTGTGACCCTAAACAGAGCAGCAGCCAAAAATGAACCTTCCTGTGGTGCCAGCAGGAGCCTGACACAACCTGTGGCTCAGCACCAGCACATTTCCACAGGCTCTGCCTTTTCTAGATCCTCAGCAAACCTACAGCTCCCACACAAGCTACAAAGACTCCTACAAGATTTCCCTGAAACTAATTTAATGCCTTTTTCAAACAATAAGATAAATGAGAAACAGACTTATTTTTTTTTTTTTTAAATCCTGCTATGATTAGCAGGAAGGCATCAATAAAATTATAATTAAAAGAATATTTTCTTCCAGCCTTACTTTATGCAAAATAAAGACCACCAGGAAAATGAAGATCACTTTTTTTTTTTTTTCCCTTCATTCTAAAGCTCTGGGATTGACTGTATTTGCCTTTCACCCTTAGTAGAAGGCCAGAACAGACATCATGAAGTGATACATCCAATGGATAATATGCCAAGTAATGACAGGTTTATAACTCCAGTTACAGAACTTAACTTTGTTACTGAGGCCATGCAGGCTATAAAATATGAATTAATTGCTGTATCCTCCAGTTAACCATTCTGCAAATTTTACCTCACCCTTTCTTTCTCACTTGTTTCAAAATACTTTGTAGTTGATCTTTTGAGCAGAGAAAGATCTGAAACTGTGACCCAAGACAAAACTGTGACCAGCACTGTGTGACAGCAAAGGAGGCAAGGGGGCAATCTGGATTTTGAGATTTTAAATCTGGGATGTCATTGTGGCTGAAGTACAAACAGAGCAGATCAAGGCAAACATGGTCAGAATTAAAAGAAACATCTTTTGGTGTTGGTGGCAATCCAAAGACCAGAAAGATTTCCTTTGGTACAGTCGACTTTTTCAACTCAACTGACAAATTACGTTCACTGCTAATTTTTAAATTTATTTTTAGCAGAGAAGAGGAAATCTTTCACAGATGCACCTTGGAGGTTCTGTTGAGGATGCTGGTTTTTTCCTGCAGGAACAAGATGATTGTCATGCAGCTCTGGAAGAGTGGCTCACAAAAAGGGCTGTGCAGGGGCACAGAGCTGCTTTCAGTGCCAGCCCCAAACTCAGCCCAGCTCCAAGAACCACCAGTTCTGTTACCATCCCCTGGAGCTGCAAGAAAACAATCCCACCATGAGCCCCTTCAGGGGAATTCTCAGTGTACTTCTCTAAAAAGTAGCTTGGTTCAAGAGATGGATTCAGCATCCCTTGATTGCTCCTGCAAGAATTCAGGAAGTCAAATAACAATTCAGTGGTTATGCTTAGAAAATAAAATAAAGTATGGAAATACACCACACACAAACAAACAGAAGTCAAAAAACCCACCCAAATGAGACCTTCCTTATCATGTTCAGTCAGTAAATCAAAGAATTTCTACTGCTCAGGAAAGAATTGAGTTAAAACCAGAAAAATGCTTGGATGGAGTCAACTGATTTCCTTTTCTTCCATCTTTTATAGGCAGCAATGAAGAAGAAAGAAAATAAAGTAAAAATTTTCCTGGCCCTGCCAGCTGGGAGCCTCAGGGCCCTCGGTCCCTTCAGAACCTTTTGGGGTATCTTGTGGAACAAAACCACTGCAGATCACTCTGGCAGCTCGAGTCCCACAGATGTAAGGCCAAGTGATATTTGTTAGGGGAGACTCCTGAGCATCCTGTGGCTGCAGGAGCTCTCTGTGCTGGAAGGGTGGGGTGTGCCCTGGCTCAGACAGGACCTGGCTCTGGGGCTGATGAAATCATCTCTTCCACACCCTCAGCTCATGGCAGCCCACGACTAAACAATAAGAAAAGTGATGACTGTTTAAGTGAAAAACAGAATATTGCCTTTTTACCCAGCTCCAAAGAGCTCCACAGCAAGACATGCATTTGTGAGATTCAGAGCAAATCTACTCCAATTCTAATGCAGGTTTATCTCTAAAGAGAAGTTCTGTGGTTGGCATAGTTGGTACAGCCTGAACTTCTCAGTCCAAGGGAAGCAGCTCTCTGGAGTCCCTAAGGATTAGTGGAGACAAATTATAATGAGCTCATCAGTGGCATAACTGCACAGGAACTCGAGAAGCAAAGAACAGAAAGTTTAGTGTTCTTCATTGCTAACTAAAAATCTTAAATAATAATAACAGTTGTAAAACATTTGGCAGCACTTGGCTTGTTTCCAGATGCAAGATGAGACAATGAGAATTTCCAGGAGCTGCTGCAAGGATGGTGCATCCTCCCCTTGGCCCAAACATGGACTGGCCACTGGACATCTGCAGGAGAACCTCTACAGCAGCATTTATGCAATCAGTGCTTGCCTGGTAGTTACTTATTTAAATTCAGACAGGATTACACAAGTGCAATGACACTGGGGGTGGTTTTTCCTATTTTCCAACCCTTAAGCAGGTTTTCCAATCCTGCTGTTTATATGCACTGCTGGTGAGACAGACTAGAATTAATTATTCACGTGTGTATTTAAAATCTACAGGTAGTATCTGTCTCCCACTGCAAGGTAATTTCCAAGTTGCCTCAGGGGGACAGATAAATGCTGGAGAGCACTTATTGTCACAGAAGGGACCTGTGGCAGGATTTGCCTCCTGCTCCCCCAAAGCTGGGCAATTCCTCAAAGCCACTTGAGCACAGGCCAGTGCTGCCAGCAGCAGAGCTGCCAGCTGGCCCTTCCCTTCCTTTTGGGCAACTCTGGCTTCAGTTTCTGGAGGCACTCTGCAGAATGTGAATGTACAGAATCAATGTGCATTTATAACAACCAGATCATTTATGCTACCACAGAATGTATCTGTGTTAAGTATTTGTAAAGCTAATGATCCCTTAACTGCACAATGGTTCTCTGGTGCTCTCCACTCATTCCCATCAGACATTTCAGGGCTTGGATTCATGTAAAACTCTGGTGCTGCTGTGTTCTCTGTACCCACCTTCACATTCTCTACCCATTTTCAACTCATCCCAGAGGTGTCAGTGGTATTTGAGCTCACTAAACTCTCCCAACTTTGTTTTGGTGTTTTCATGACATTTCCTGAAATATGAAGTTAAGGAAATGCTGCAACCATTTTTACTTCTAGAGAAATCAGAGATTGACAGTGGAGGAAGGCAACTTAATAATTAACAAAGCTCCACACATCTTTTGTGCAGAGAACTTCATACATTTGGCATGTAGTTTGCTAAGCCTGTATTTTCTCTTATGGGAATGCAGAACAGCATGGACATGCTGTCAGAAGCAGTAAAATGACAAAGGAGGTTCCATTCCCTGTGATTACAGACATCCTGATTCCACAAGGCTGTCACTGGCTCCAGCACACTGCCAGAAACCCAAGGGGTGCAGCAGGTCCCACACTCACTGCAACCTCAACACCCTGTTCTGAAACCCTCTGCTTTATGTGTGGCAGCACTAGCACTAGCCCAGCTTTCTGTGCTGATTTAAAGAAATCTTTATGGGATTACACATCAATATAAATGGTCACCTAATTAATAGCTAGTTCAGCATCCTCCTGTGACTGATGGAAAGCAGCTGCTGCCTCTTGCAGAGAAACCAGACTTAATTCCCCAGCCTCTTCCATCTTTTATTGATTCAATTCTTCTGATTTCAATACTTTAACCAGCCTAGAGTGTTCAGTATCTCTTACAGTGTAAGGAAGTGTCCCAGTGCTGCCTACATTGTGTAAGACCTAGCTGTGTTCTGGCTCATTACCAGGTTTAATTCTCCCCATGAAATGAAACAACAGCAGAATTCAGCTGGTAGATTGTGCTGGTAGTGGAGTTCAGCTGGACAGATTGGCTGTGTGGGGGAGAAATGGTCCTGTGCAAACAGCAGTGCTCACACATGGTGGAGTTTATCACATTCACTGAAAACCAGCAGCACCATGGAAGACAATCACACACTTGTCCTAAATAGCCTGAGCTTTTGTACCAGCCTGAAAAGAAAATACAAAAATCTATGAAAAAGATGGGAAAATTGTGTCACCACTCTGTAGTATTTAGCTTGAAATTATCACTAAATTAAATTTATCAAGTACTGCTTTTGACAGAACACATGTGGTTATGTGTCTTTGAGGTCACTGGGATCACATATGGTTATTCTTTCTAAATTAATCAGGTCTATAAACTGGACAATTATAGATAAACTGATGAGAAAAAAAAATAGTATCTTTCTTCTCTCCTTCCATATGTATATTGCAGGCAGAAAGACTAAGAGTTGTAGAGAGCCAAGTTTGTTTAGTCAGTGTTTGGCTGTGGGCAGTTTCACATTTCAGTAATATCCAGCTTCACAACATTGAGCACTTGCACAGTGGCTTCCCCAAAAAGACTCAGCTGAGTGCACAGGTAGGTTTTGTTCTTCAAATAATTTATCTCCAAATGAATAATCTAATAAATGCACTTAGATTTTAGTTGTTTTCCCACTGGACAAATACCTGATGTTTTAGTGGTTTAACAGAACTGGGTTTCTGCTATAAACCAGGATGAAATCTTTTGCACTGCACTTCAAACAAAGCATCAGCACAATTAATCTGACCCTTCTAAAATTATGGAGAACACTTCAGATAACCTCAAAGCACTGAATAAAAGAATTGCAGTTTTTTTCAGTTTCATTGACAAGAAAATGATAATTTTTTACACTTGCAAACTAGATTAATTTTGGTACACACCAAGTAATCCAATGCAGACATAAACTCATTTCTGTTCTTTCATTAGCTCACCCATAATTTACACTTGTTTTTCTGCAAATTTAGTTGGACTGATTTTTTTTTTTTCCCAAGCACTGGGTTTAGACTCAGGAAATATGGGTTTAAGTGCAACAAAACCTTATTTCTCTACTCTCCTAATGAGGGTGACATCACTTTACTTCATGGGACTTAAGCAGAGCAAACTGTGCAAGCCCTGGAGCACTGCTGGGTGTGTGCCACACCTGAACTCTGACCCAAAGCTGAGCCCATGCTCCAGCTCTGCTGCTGACACTGGAGCTCAGTGGCTCTGAAATGTCAGCACCAGACATAAAAGGCTGTATCAATTACTTTACAAAAACACAGCACCAGCCACAATATTCACATTTCCACAGTCTGTGACTACAGCCATTACCACAGCAATTACATTCCTCTGGAAGTGCTCGTTTCACACTCACAAATGTTCACTTTAGACTGCATGACCTAACTTAAATCTGCATTTTCCAAGAGCATTATTCCTACTTTTCCCACATGCATTGATACTTAAAGCCAAATTTACAAAGGTATTTAGGGACTTAGAAGTAATAACTGGTACTTTAGCAGGTAGTTCAACACCATCAAAGCAGGCATGGGAATCATGAAGCACTTTTCCTGTATTTTTACATGTCTGTGTATCATCATCCATTCTCAAACAGATCTAACACATATTCTGCTTGTACAGAAATGTTCTTTGCAAAGTAAAATTCCCCTCTACAGAGGCACCACTGCAGAGGAGCTTTGAACCTCAGAATAAAAATCACTGTGAAAGACATTATAAAAATGTCTCTTTGGGGAATATTCTGCAATTTTCCATCTCCATCAATGCAACTGTTTCACACAGGGGTAAAAAGGATCCTTAAAACTGGATGGGCACTGAACTCAGTGGCAGCAGAGATTATTGTCAGGCTTGTATCAGAGCTTCACACAGGACTGAGCCTCTGCAAGACCTCCAAAGGCTTCTCTGCAGCAGAGATGGGTTTTCTGGTGTTTCCCCCAAAACTGGGCAGCAAAGCCATCCCAGAAGAATGGCTATGAACCAACTTCACAAAGCAATCTGCACTTCATGGTAACTGCTCTTTATCATTTTCCAATCAACAGTAGTTGGCTTCTAATTGATTTTATATTATGTCCCTTACCAGAAGTAAGAATATTGTGTTTACTAGGGCAGCACAAAGAGGGCAGGCCTATTCTTACTGCTGTATTTAATGCTGCTGCTAATCATGGAGATAAGACTGAAACAATTACAACAGCTAATTAAAGAACAATGTGGTTTTTGGCATCTTTTCTCAGACAGCACTACTGGGAATTCCTAACTCAGGCAAAGCAGGGATAATTAAAAATCGAGCTCTGGTTTCCCCTGCACTGGCAGCTGGATCACGCTGATTAAACTGCAAATAAAACACATGAAACCAACACTTTGTAGTGTATCCAATTTCACTTTAAAGGGTCTTTAAAACTGAATCATAAACAGAGAAACAGTGCACAACAAATGATCTAGCTGAAGCTGGATATAGCCTTCACTGCAGTTGCTTCACAGTTGGCTGTGTCTGGCACAGAGCACGGGACCCTCATTCCTGCAGAGCCTGGAGAGCCACTTGAGTCATCCATGGCCCTTCCAAAGGCAGCACTGTCCAAACATCACACCAGGAGCCACTCAGCTCAGAATTTGGAAGAGCCCAGTGGAAAATGCAGAGTTGCACCCAGTGACACCTCAGGTGGTTAGTGAAGAGTAGGACAGGGCTAAAACTCTTCCAGTGAGACTCTGGAGGAGCTGCTGAAGAGCAGCTGCTTTATCACAGCTGCAAGTTCAAGACAAACTTCCAGAAATGTAAGAATGAAGCTTTGTCCAAGGTTATCTGGTGTTCTCTGTGAGACAGCACCCACAGAAGAGCAGTCAGAGCATCCCTCTGTCCTGCTCAGACTCAGCATCACCTGGGGTCAACATGCTGCTACCCAGAGACTCACACAGCTGAACTCTGTAATGATGATAATAAAAATAATCATGTTTATTCTTGGCTAGCATTTGCTTTTGAGTCACTCAAGAGCAGTAAGAACACAAACCCTATGAATAAGACATGAAAGGTGATACAAAAACACCAAATTACTTGCCTTAAGCTTGTTTAGGTGTTTAAAAATCTGCCTGAAGGTTCTCACTGCGCTCTCTGGACAAGTATTTAATGCTTTGTTAAATAACAAGGGGATCCTGTTAAAATTTTTAACTAATGCCAAGAAATTTTGCATTCATGCAGCAGTGGCAAAACATCAGTATTAACTTATTTTCAGTGATGCCACTAACTGGGCATACCTTATGTAAATTTGATACTGGTACAGCCCAGCTACACTAAGTCTATAAACCAGCAAGAGCTGCACATTCCTTCAGAAGCACAACTATTTTTAGCTTTACATATTAAGTAAATATATTTAACAGCAACAAATAATAATAAAAAGCAGGGAGGCTGCACTTGGCACCTGAAATACTTGCACTAAAGCAAAGTGCTTAAGGGACAGGTGCTGATGCCAGCAGATGCAGATGAAGGCACATAACTCAGGGGAAGCTATCTAAAACAAGGCCTTTTCAATTTTTGGTAAGTATTTGAGAGTTTGGGCAACAGGACAGAAAATCTGCCACAGAAAAGAATTAGAGATCAAAAGGAGAAATACACATTTTCTACCTCCCTACACATGGTGCCCAGATTATGCAGCAGTCCTGCTTCAGCCACATGCCATGGGAACAGTTTGGAAGGCTGGCTCAGAGTTAATTAAGAATAAAATTATGCTAAAGGTCCTTGTGGAGAAAGCCCAGTTAGCACAGCAGCACTTCAGAGGAAATGCTCAGCTGCTCAAGAAACAGCCAGGCTGGGCACAGAGTGTCACAGGCACTGGGCTGGCTTGGTCAGGAACAGCAGTGAGGAGCATCTCCCTTTGCTCTGAGCCAGGATAGCCCTGGGCACACAGAACAGTCACAGCCCTGGGCACAGCTGGACACTGCCCTGGGCACACAGAACAGTCACAGCTCTGGGCACACAGCTGGACACAGCCCTGGGCACACAGCTGGACACAGGGACATCAGGAACAGTCACAGCCCTGGGCACAGCTGGACACACAGCTGGACACTGCCCTGGGCACACAGCTGGACACTGCCCTGCCCCATGCCAGCCCTGGCTGCAGGGACACAGGGACACATAGAACAGTCACAGCCCTGCTGTGCTCAGTGTATGAATCTGGTGACATCTGCAAAGCTCACAGAGGATTTTCCAAACCTAAACTCTGGAGACCTCAGATTCCACTGAGGCTTCACATCTGTTTCACCCACAGTCAGCCTGAACTGCCACCTTTTATTCTTGTATTCATGCATTTCCCTCCACTTCATTAAACTTATTTACCTAAGACAAACCTCAGCAGCCTGGATTGCCTAGAAATCAATGGCAGCAAGCAGTAAAAGGTGACACCACCCTGACAAAGGGCTGCTGAACACCAGTAACACCAGTAACAGGAGAGAAGAACTAAAAATCCAAATAAAGAAACTCAGTGGCCTGGCTGGAGACTTGCAGTGTGGTCATGAGGTTTCTCCTCCACTTGATCAAAGAGTGACTGATAACAACAGTGCTGATTCCTTTTGGTTCAGCTTCTTGCTCAGATGCACATTTTCTTTGTTACAGGGACACAAGATACTCTTTATTTTCAGCTATTTGTTATTTCCCATTACTTTTGTTAATCTCTGCTAACACATAACAGAAGTTTGTATGGAGAAGCAGCTTTCATATTTTTCTCTGAAATTACAAGTTTGTTCTCAATCCCTGAGATGATACCTCATGGTTAAATGAAATTTTGGCAAAGAGAAACAAAGCACTTCACAGCCATCCTTCTCCATCTAGTACCATTATGTCTTTATATACCTGTGTAAAATCAAGCTATGCAAATTTTCCTAAAAATAATGATGGGTAGTGTAATTGTTCTTTCTAGGCTATGTTCCAAAACCAATTTTAAACTTGAAAAAAACATGAAAGTGGGATAGCTGGAAAAAAAATTCTTGGTTTTTTACTTAATAATAAATGTTTGAAGGGATCACAGCATTTTATAAGGTCATATGTAACACCAGTTATGACACCACAGTAATGCATTATTAAGTGCCAGCAAAGAATATAAATCCTTGTAATGTACATGGGTAAAATGTGGTTTAATTTTTATTATCCTTTGGCTTTGACTCAAAGTTCCTGCTGAGCCTTAAAATGTTTAGAGGATGCAAATTCCCTGAGATGCTTTAATTAAACCTGCAGTGTAAGACTTTGCCTCTGGCTACTGGTCCCAGTGCCTGGCACTTCCATTTCCAGAGCTCCCACTCACCAGGCTCCACTGGGACCCCCAGTGAATTTCTGGTTATTTCTGGTACTGCTCAGGCTGGCCAGAATGCTGCTTTGGGCACACATTCCATCCTTGCCACTGCATGGCTGAGCTTTATCAGAAAGCAACTGAGAAAATAAAATTCCTGCTCTAACATCTCCTTTTTTAACAAGGAATTTCTCTGGGGGAACCACATGGATGTTTAAGACCAGGAGTTTGCAGCACACATTTCCACTATGCTCCAAAGACTGGTAAAGAAAAGACTTCTGGAATTTGTGTTACCTGGTGACTGCCAAAATTCTCAGGAGGGAGAACCCCTGAACCTCCAGGACTCCTCTGGTATGTACATGCACAACACAGCCCTGGGCTTAAGGAGAATCTTCTGCTCACCTTTTATGAAAGTACCAAAAGACATGGTTTTGTTTTGAAGTGAAAAACCACCTCAAATCTCTAAACCCAACAACTGCCAAGAAAAGCTTTTCCTACCCAGCTCTGTGGGACTCCCATTCACAGCAAGGACAGCTGGGTGCCTTCAAGCAGTCTGGCAAACAGCCTTCAGCATTTTCAGGAATTTCACTGTGTCTGTGCACAGCATTTGCATGCCTGTGCTTGTGACCAGCCTAATGGATCCTTGCTCCCTGCTGAAAGCTGAACAGGCATTTTAAATGCAGCTGCTCACACGTGTTGACTCAAACTGCACACGTCCTGGAAACTCACTGCCTTTCAGCATTGCTGCCAATAAATTATTTAAAAGACTATTAAGCCAGCAAAAGCCAATCCACTGAAATTAGAAGCAAATATTTTTGCATCAGGGCCCAGACTTGGGGAAACACTTAAACAGCACCTTGAACCCAAAGCAAGTGAGCATTCACACTGATGCAACTGCCTGACTTGCAAGTCTTGTGTTTCACTGAGCAAGGGCTATTACTCAGCTCTGCAAATTACTTTCTCTTGTGGAAACATACACTTATTCAAGATTTCAAAATATCTAGCAAAACCAACAGTTTCATAAGTAGAAAAACAAGTCTGATTTCAGCCTAAGTCCTATAATTTTGAATCTGGATAGAAAAAGCAAATAGCACTGACAGAATTCAGCCTCCACTGTATTTTTTCAGACATCAAAACACTTAAGTTATTCAGATACACACAATATCACAAAGGCAGAGAATAATGGAAATAAGGGCATCCAGAAAGTGTTCTACTTCAGGCAGCATATTTACACATATTACTGGAACAAAATTAACTGCCACAGAGGGAACAGAGACATTAGGCACAAGGCATCCCAGCTTGAGAAACATCCAGAAAATGGGACACATCAAACTAGAAGTTAAATTCTAATTAAGAACATGAAACCTAGGAGGAAAAGCATGTGCTTGCATCATGAGGTGATAAGGGAGAGAAGGAAAATCTGAAGAGGAACAGGGATAAACACAGAGAGAAACAATAAACCTTCTTTTGGGCACTGAGCATCTCTGGCAGACAGCACAGGTGTCTGGCACACACCTTGCCAGGCAGGCAAGCCCTGCTGACCCTCTAGAGTCTGAATTTCCCAGGATGACCTTCCCCAGCTTTCTAATTCTGCATTTTCATGACCAGCTGAGATGGTGGGAGCGAGGGGCAGGAGAGAGAAAATGGAAATTGCCTCTGGTCCTTGACTGACTGCAATGCCCACTCTCCCCTCAACAAATGGATGAATGGCATTTTTTGAATTATGCCAATATTTGGATTGGAGTTGGATGGAGCACACAGGCTCAGACAGCTGTTTCAGGAGTTTTAAGGAAATCATGCTTTTGAAAATACACAACCTAATCCTGGAGTTGGATGGATTAGCTCAAGATGTAGGACTGTCTACTGTGGAAAGCCATTTAAGCTAGAACAGAGCAAGAATTCACCTTGGACCAACAATTCTTGATTAACTTCCTTTGCTGGCAAGCTCAGTGTAAACTAGGCACTATGCCAGAGCCTCCCAATGCACTCTGGAGCAAATGCAGTCTGAAATGATGCTCTCATTTCAACAGCATGGGCTCCAGGGTGAATTGTCAGGCAATGGTCAGAAGGGGCACAGACCACTGTGGCCACAGGACCAGGAGAGACAGAAAGGGATTCCTGCACAGGGTGTAGGAATCTGGAGCAGGGACCTGTGCATCTTTAAACTTAGAATCCACATCAGAATTTAAAGACAAGATTAAAAAAAATCAACAGTTTTATGTGTGTCAGTTTTGAAAGGTTGGGCTATAAAGAACACAAAACTACTCAACAAGAGAAAAAAGGGAATGTGAAGAATATGCCTAAAATAAAAAGGCAGTGATCCTCATTTACACAACACTTCTGTGTTTTCACAGGCACAGGAACAGCCAGCACACCTTGAGGAAAGGTTACCAATTGGTGCCTCACTGTTATTTAAACTGCATTTTGCTTTCTTGCCCTTAAAAGAATCAACAAAGCAGCTGTTAATCAAGACTAACTTTCTGACCTCTGTAAGACCCTGTGCTCAGCTAGCAAGAACTGATAACAGTGCCAACACAAGTTCAAAGCTGAGCTGCCAGAAAGGTGCTCTGCAGAGATCAAACACTGCTTGTTTCCTGCTCACTGAAAAACCAAACACTGTTGAAGACCACAACCAAATTAGCATCTAGATAATTTGTAAATGATTAACTTAGTGTCATTTTATAGGCCCTAAGTGCTTGCTCTTCTAATATCATGATTTAATTATCAGCATTTATTAAAAATATTTTGTTTGCAGTACGCAAACACAAGCAGTAGAAGAGAGTTGAGCAATTAGAAATGGAACATTTACTACATAGGATAACGCACAATTAAATGCTAAAAGATACAGGAACAAAGAAATAACAATAATTCTTTCTGGTTCCTGAGGAGTCATGGAATAACACATGTAATAAATTGCATTATGCATAAGCAGCAAGATTAAAACTATTTCAGGTTTACAACTGTTTTGCAACTGAATAGAGCAAGGAGCTCATCAAACCTGCTAGTGGAAAACCTTTCTTGGAAGCTCCACTTCCATCTTGGCCTTACAAATTATTAACCCATTGCCAATGGCAGACCTGGCACTTGATACCCAACAGAAGCCAGCACCACGGGCTGCCAGCCATGATTTCAATATTAAAACTGATTTTTTTCTCCAGTTTAGCAGCACAAGTGAAGCAGAGAAACAGTCCTGAAGGGACAGCTTGGCTTGCAGTCCCAAGAGCCTCAGTGCCCCTGGGATGTGGCCACTGAAAGGCTGAGCCATCCCAGGCTAAGGAGGCAACCCCAGCCTGTGACAGAGAGCAGCCCTGTGCCAGACAGAGAGCAGCCCTGTGCCAGACAGAGAGCAGCCCTGTGCTGTGCTGGTTTGCTTTGTTTTGAGGATGGAAGCAGCACTTGGGGTGATGGGCTGGGGGCTCTCTGGCCCTGCCCAGGCTGTGCTGCTCTGGCAGGCTCAGCTCTCACAGCCTGGCTGATTTGGCTAATCCTGCTGTGAGGCTGACAGCTCTCTGCACACACAGTGCACTGAGCTCAGGCAGAAATGCAGCTCTGGCAGCAGCTCTGAAAGCCTCACACTGAGATGCTCTGTTGATCCCTGGGCACAGCTCCCAGTGCTCACTGCTCCTGCAGCCCTACCCAGGGCTGGGGATGGAAATGCAACGGGCACAGGGGCTGGGAGGGATGGCTCACAGCCAGGGCTGTCCCTGCCACCACACCTGCAGTGCCACAAAAAGCTGCTGAAGGGGAGGGGGGCAGCTGGTGCATGTGGGAAATGCCATTTCCATGGTAAAATCACCTGTTTGGGCCAGAACAGGATTTTTCAGTCAGGGAAATACTGAACCACACATTCACCAGTACTAACAAGGGGCCAAACCTGCAAGTCAAAATTTTGGTTTCTTTTTCCTGAAGAGGAAATACAGGGAATATTTCAAGTAACCCAAGATTATGAGCTTCCTTCCCTAATTTCCCACGGAAACATGTTTTCAGACAAATTTTATCACTTCCACAAATGTCCAGCTAGCAGCTTTGGGATTGAGAGACTGCCCACTGCCTCAGCAGGGACATCAAGTGTGGCAATAAACACTGCTGTAAGGCAAGACAACCAAACATTTGTGTCTTTTTCTTTTCAGTCTTGCTTTGTGTGATCTGTGCAGCAGCCCAGGCAGGTGAGGAAAAGAATCTTCTGCATAACTCATCCCACCTCTGTTGGAACAACAGCTCCAGGAGTTGGTTCTCCTTGTGCTGGGGGCTCCAGGAGCAGGGAGAGGCAATTCCAGGAGCAGACACAGCTCTCAGTGTGTTACAGGCAAGTGGGCACAGCCACTTCAAAGCTGCCCTGGCTACAAAATTATTGTAACTAGATCTGGGAAGTGCTGCATGTAAAACACAGCTGGGCACATCTATATTTATCCAATTATTATCTGATTGTTTGTAAGAAATTCTTGGTGCATTTTTGTTTTCTGTGCTGTGCCTCTCCATCCCAGTAATGGAATTACCATTCTAAATCACTTGGCTATATAATAATATATAATCACTTTGCCACTGAGGTTTACTCCCAGCATAACCTGAGGAAAATTGCAGGAGTGTGTGTGGAAAAAAAAAGCAGCATCACAAAAGCCTTTTCAGTTGTGTTCAGCTGCAGCTATTACAGAAAATGAAACAAAACACAAACAGACCCCACGTGTCAGCAGAATTTCAAACCAGCCCCAAGGTTTTCAAGAGATGCTGTGCAGAGAACACCCTCAGAGGGTGAAGTGGACAAGGCCACCTGCACTCAGCTTTGTGTGCTGCCTGCTGCACAGGTCAGCTCCCATCTTCCTCCCTGTGTGTAACTCAGCCAGCTCTGCAGTGTCACCCAGGAGGTGACAAAGGGACCACCCAGCACACACAGTAACAGGTGAGCTCCAGTGCTCTGGTGTTCTGACAGCAAGTGACACCCAGGGAAAAGGAAGCAGCACTGAAATCCTTTACAGCCCTCACTTCCCCATGGCAGCTGTCACAAACACATTCTGTATTTGCACCTGGTGAGAAATGCAGTACTTCTGTACACCTAGATACATTTATCAGAACAGCTTCTACATTTATTTCACTCCAAGAAATGAAACAGGTACCCAAGCATTCAATTAGTCTCCAAATATTTTTGTTAGCACAATTGTCTGTTTGTTATGAGAAAAGATGTGCCTTAGAGCTCTGTTTAAGCAATCTGCCAGACCTCATGCTATCAAATATTAATATTTTGTGCTTTATCTCCACTACCATTACTCCGAAAAAAATCAAGATTTTTCCTTTTCTGTGATGCCATTTGAAGTACAGAGTGTAACAGCATAAAACAGTTTTACAGCACAGAAACAGAATCAGAATGGCACTTTTGGTTCTGAGAGGAATTGATTAATATAATTTAGATACCTTATAATTTGTGTATCTTCCCTTTTGCCAGTTTGAGTTCTGTGCTTGCCTGTTTTTATTGTATAGGGCAATCTACTTTCCTTCACCAAACTTAACTATTGCTGCTAAGCACCTTGAATGCAGCATAAATTAAAAGGGTACTGCTGGGAAATATCACAATTTCCTTAAGTTTTTAAATCACAGCTTGTAAGTTTAAGGCTTTGGGTAGGTGCACTGCTAAAAATATTCATAATTAAAGACAACTGCATAAGAACACCCCATGTTCCTGAAGCTTCATCATGCTTGAATGGACTTAGGGACAATTAGAAACTTGCCCAGTTATAGAAAAGACAGGAATGGTTTATCAAATAAGCATAGAGAAGGGACAGGCAAGGCACTGGACAGCTCAGGAATACTTCTGGGAACAAAAAGACAACCCAGAGCTGACATCCAGAGAAAACAAGCTGCAGTTCTTAATTACATGAGAGCAGGGCTGCTCAGCAAGCTGTGGCTGCAGAGCTCAGGTGAGAAATGAAAATCCCCTGCATGTGCTGGCTCTGGGAAGTTTGCCCAGGGGCAGCTCCCACAGAGGAGATTCCACTCTCAGTGCTGTCCATGGGACAGCTTCTACAGGCACCAAGCAGACTGAAAACATGCTGGAAATATCAAACACCCTGCAAGGAACAAGGAAAAGGAATTCCATGATTACACAGCACCTGGGGCACTGTGAGCTGGCAGTGCTACTTCTTCTTACATAAATTAGAAAGCTTCATGTAAGCTTTTTGTTTTAAATTGATTTTTAAAAGAGATCTAATATAAAATTCAAGCTTCCCAGCATTGGAAGAATATTTCCAACACAGTGTGTAGCATTCTCATGCAACAGAACTCCACTGGCCTCCCATGCCAGAGTTCCCAGTTTGTCCAGAGCCATTCAGTGCTTCCTTCCTGGGCAATGGCTGAATCCCACACAAGGACTGCAGGTAACAGAGGTTACACAGGGTGTGTAAGAGAAGTCAAACCTTCCCAAAACACTGCATGAGATTGTACCTCAGCATCTCCAATGCCAGTAACAGCCTGCTGGACTGACTGGGTATTTTCCACCCATACCCAAAAGGGACCCACTCAGCAGATGCATTTGAAGATTCATTCTCCTAATAATACCCCAACTCTCTCCTGTGTGATTTAACAATGGGGACATTTCTAGCCACTGTGTTTCTGGACTTATCTTTGCCAAAATCAGTGTATCTGATTATCAGACAACAGCAGCTCAGCAATGCAATTGCAGTGGATGCTTCTATGGGGACTGCTTTATGAAGACTTCAGAGGGAAGCTCAGGAATCCTACTTGTACATTCATGCTCCTCAGCAGGAAGGAAAACATGCTGTTTCCTCTTCCCTTTGACAGCTGAGTGCAAAATCCTCAATTTCCATGTGCACAGCCACAGGGAATGGCAGCATTTTCCCCAGTGGCCATGTCCCCCAGGTCAGCTCTTTACTCTCCTTGGCACATCATGGACTGGCATGGATCCCTCCCCACCCTCCAAACTAATGCTTTGGAAGAAAAATATTTATCTGAATTCTGAAAAGCAACCACCCTGGAAGTTTCCTTTATCTTCACAACAGGATTTTATGAAAGACTCCATGTTTATGGTGTTACCAATCACAATTATCTTGTCACAAAAACTGCAAGACATTCTTTTCCTACAAGCTCCAAGCTTCCTGGATTCATGGGGTTTTTTCACTAATATTTACTTAAACTGAAAAAATCCCTTCATCTTAGAGTTTGCTCAGCTCCTCTTTGTGTGATGGTGCAGGCAAACATGCCTGAACCCTCCCAAAGAATCCTGGTGTGACTTGACTGTTTGATAAAGGATGAACACCTCAAGGATGCTCAGGGGTATCTGGTTTTGGCATTAACCCACAGTGAGATTAGAGATAGGAAATGGGAGGCTTGGTTTTAAAATGGTTTTTTTTCCAATTAAGACCAAGTTTCTGGGTTTTACCCCAGATGAGAATCATCTGCAACACACTGCAAATTAAGTTGCCACTCCCTTGAACATAAATGATTAGGTAGTTGTTAATCTGCTGCACCAAATTTATAAATTACATTATTCAGGCCTTTCACACAACACTTAACATGAGAAAAGCTGAAGAACAGTTGTTTGTGAGTTATATAATCACACTTGTGGGAAAGAAAATCAAACCAGGAAGAACAGGAACTTATCTGAGTGTATCAAGTTGTGACACAGAGTCCAGCACAGGTATGAGTGAACCACACTGATCCCCTCTATTCTGCCATTGGACTAGCACAAGCAGTGTGCTTTGGCAGGTCCAATTCCAGCTTCTATACACCTCTAAAAGAGAGAGCATGAGGGAATTGTGCATCTTTTCCTTGGAAAAACATCAGGGAGAACACTTGCTTAGCTCACAAGTCTCTACTTCCCCTGTTCATTTGCACACAAACCAGAATATATCTTTCTGTGGGAGTTCAGAGAGATCTGCTGAAGTGAGCACATTGGAAGAGTACCCACTTCTCATCAGAAGGTCACTTGCAGCCAAACCTGTGAAATTTCCAACAGCTTGTATGGCTGATTGAAAGATCAGGGAAAGGAGGGGAAATTGTACCAAAAACTCATGAGAAGGGCTCCAGAGCACAGCATGGCTTTGAAATGTCAACGTTCAAAATTGAAAATACCAACCAAACCAAGGCAAGACAGGAAACCAGAAGGCAGTGGAGAAAAACTCTCAAATGAGGTGATTCATGCCAGGAAACCACCCAGCAGAGAAGATGCTCACACTCAAGTGAAGGCTCTGCTCCCATCTGGCCCCAAAGAAAAAGGAGCAGAATAAAGCATGCAGGAAACTTCTGCAAATGTGAAGATTCTTTACTAACCACAGGAGCTAACCTTCTGTTCAAGTCTGTAAAATGTTAACACTGCTGATATTATTCTTCTCAAAGTGCTTTTTCACAGCAGAGAAAACAGAGACACTTGCAGCTAAGACTGCTAATTTCTTAGTCAGGATGTAAACCATAAACTTCCACTGTTAATCTGAATGCTTTTGAACACTTCAGGTAAAGAGAAATACATCCCTAGAAAGCAAAGCTGCACCCTGACCTTCAGCTGAGAAGTTTTCTACCTCTCACAGAACAGACAGCCTGCTCCCTCCCCACTCAGGACACCTTCTGGTCTGGTCCTGCAAGAGAGCAGCCCCCAGTTTGCAACACTCTGGGATACAAGTGCATTGCCTGTAAGAAGTTTTGACTCTCCTCATCTATTTCAACATCTGAAGAAATCAGCTTTCTACAGAAAATAGATTCAGAAGCAGATGTGCCTTTCAGTAACACTGAAAGAAATACCAATACATAGGAGGATACACTTAATTTCTGCCTTTATTATTCATTAAACAGGGCATCTGTGCCTTCCCTGACCACAACAATATTAAGGTCCCTTGAAAATACAGAAACTTTGGGTCTGACAGTCTTGGTGAGAGTCTTAGCAAGGAGGAGATGGGCCAGAAGAGGGGATGGCATGCAGGTCAGAGGATGCAGGCTGGCAGGGAAGGATAAGGAGGTGTTGGGGCTGAAGGCACCTCCTCAGCCATCATCAACAGCAGCTGGAGATGATGATCTTGTCACTTCCTTCTCCAAATGAAAAGTTCTCTTGCTCGTACTCACATGTGCATTCTCCCCTAGCACCTTCACTAACACAAACTCATGTTCTTACACTGTTTTAAGTCAGTAATAAAGTAAGTGTTGATCATTACTGTGTATTTCTGGTTCTACACCTTGCACAGATCAGTACTTTATTACATACACTGTGTTTTGATAGCACTGGATAATGCCACTGTGTTTAACAAACTCTGTGTGATCCTTCCTTGCCAGTTTTGACTCACAAGGACTTGGCTCTGAAGTGAGGTCCATAAAATAGATGTACTATGCTTGTTGAAACAAATAACAAAACAGTCAAAAGCTTTCCCCAGAGAAAGGCAGCAGAAGACAAAGGTAGAAATATTTATGCAGTCACTCAGGGGCATTGGAAATGTGTTCTGAATAAACACTCATCCTCAGTATGCAAGCTCCATAGCCCGTGCTGTCTCCCAGAGATCAGCAAGAATGGAAATCAATGATGCTGCCTTGTTAGAAAACACAAATCAAAGCATCAGTGACTTTGTAAAATCTTTTCTGTCACTTTGACCTTCTGGTGCCAGGCAGCTCCACAGATTCATTACTGCTCATTGTAATGTCTGAAGGAAAAATCAGCAGCACAAGTGTTTGAGAATAACATCAGCAGCAGGAGCAGGGAAAAGGCTGGGGAGCAGAATGCACAAAAGGGATGAGAACACCATGAAAGGATGCTCACCCTGCCTGAGGACTGTGTCCTCTCTCCCAGCACACACAGGTCAGTTCTGCTCTGTGCCAGGCCCTTCCTCACCATCCTGCCAGGAACCTGCAGCTCTCCCTGCCCAGCCAGGCACAGCAGGAGCTGCAACACCTGCACCTCTGCAGGGACACTGACAGGGCAAACACCACCCACCAGGTGGGCAGCACCAGCCCAGCCCTCTCTTCCAGAGAATCTCTTTGCAGAAAGAAGTGGGATGGGGTGGTACTAACCTGAGTCTCCAAGCTGGTGTAGGGACTAGGAGGTTCAATCTACAAAGAGAGCAGACAGAAACAGCCATTACTCTGGAATAGTGGAAAAGGTGTTCTGAGCTGTTATTGGTCTGAAGTAGTGATTCAGGGACAAACACACCTACTTGAACAAGGATGGCAGGATTATCTTCTTATTTTCTTTTAAGATTTACCACTTTTCCTGACATTTGGAAATCACACAGCACTTTCAGAATCTCCACAATATTTGGATGAGCAAAAAAAGTTGCAGTAACAGGAGTACACCATGTGCAGGCCCTCTCATCTTTGATTTGATGCTCTTTTATAGTTCTTAGATTACAGCTGACTGGTTTTAGATCACACTAATACTTGACTGGTGCTCCTGTAACTCCAAGGCATTAAGACCTTATAAGAAAGTTGATCAAGACTTGATGGTGAAAGGGTTGGCCACATCCCTGGTGGTTATTTTGTTTTTCATTAAGTTTCTTCCTAATGAATGCTACTCTCCAGTTCTGCAATGCAAGTGCACTGCACATTTTCTGCATCCTGGCATCTTCCTTGGTGTCAAAATCTGAACTCTTAGCTTAGCTTGGCCACAGGATTCAAAGCTCATTAAAGAACTTCTAAACACAAAAGCACAAAATCATCTATTTAGCCTGTTAATTAAAAGGTTAGCAAGAGATAACATCCCTGTAGGAAACTTCATCATTAGTGTTATGGGATTAGCACTCAAGCAAAATCTTTAAAAGTATAAGGAAGATTTAAAACCTCAGTCCTGCTGGTCCAAGCATTACTCTGCAAGGTCTTCCTTCCCACATCCTGTTTAATTGGAAAGCCTAATAGAGCAAAACCAGGTCAATGGTGCTCTCTCCTCAATCCATCACATTTGTCTCAATTAGACACTTTCAGTTTAGGAAATTCTTGTCTATCAGATTATCAGGCTCCTGAGACTAATTTTGAGTTTTGAGCCATTGTGATTCTCCCTTAGGCAAAATCACAGAAAAGAATGAAAAAAAAAAAAAAAAAAAGTGGGCTTCTCCAAGTTTCTTCAAGAAACTATATATTCCTTTAATTATGCCTATAAAGCAGCTTTTGTTTTAACAATCACCACAAATATACTAATGAAAAAACAAGCCATCAACCCAGGAAAAAAAAAAAGGTTAAGGAGGAAATTGGCCTTGAAAGCCTTGACACACCTTTCCTCCACTCAGCAAGTGATGGGTCAGGCAGCACAGTGTGCACAGGTGAAAAACCCATGGTTACCTGGCACACTGCTAAAACACAACAGGCTAAAGGTTACCTTTAACACCAGAGCACCATCATGACACATGCAGCAGATATCCTCTGACAACTGGCCAAATGACACCAAGACTGGAAGGAAACTGAGAAACCTCAAAGAAATCCAAATATCATGTCATCAGCTAAGCTAGGGGAGAAAAAAAATCTTGTGAAGGTGAGAGATGATGTGAGAGGACTCCTGTCCTTGGACTGCCTTACTCCAAAACAAACACTCACAGCTCTCCTTGTACAGACTCAGCTGGGATCAACTCATCCATTCTGCAGCTGGACTCTTAAGCAAGGCTAGTTTGGTCCCAGCATTGTGCTCCATTGTCCCACTCACATTTATATCATAGCAGGAGGATCACAACACTAGCAGGTGTGTGGGGCAGATAGAATACAAAGTGTGTTTATAAAAAGCTGAACACTAACAAACAGCAGCTCAGCTGCACAGGCTCCCCTTTGGGAGATCATCTGGATTTTCTCAGTCAGTGCCAATTTGACTACAGACAAAAGCTTTTTCAACATGCACTGTTCACTTCCAAATGACAATATTTCCATAAGAGGAAGTAGCTACTGTATGTATAAAACATCCTGGAAAGATCTGGGGATTCTGTAACAGATAAGGCTTCAGACTGCTTAAAAACCAGACAAACTCAGTCCAAGATTTCCTGAATAGAAGGGATTTCTTATGTTAATTCCTGATTTCCAAAGCTTCCTGCACCAATGAAAGCTGTAAATACAAACCAAGTTTTGAATGGCTTTATTTCACCACACATCAGTGTGGGCCTGTGCTCTGCAGCTTTTCCTGTTTATTTCCCCCTCATTTGGCTGTGGTAATTGTATTCACTTGTGCAGCACTGCAAGGGGGGTTGTTTTGCCCCATCATCAGAACAGACAACACCTCAAATGTCACATTCACTTACAATTATCTGAGAAACAAATGAAGCTTGGCTTTTATGGGCAAAAGTATGAAGAATGCAGGTTAACTCCTTTCCCAGCTCACACTTTTTGCACAATTGCTAGAGATGGTGATAGGTTTGGGTTTTTCCCTTTCTTTGACTTTCACTGCTATTGCAAGAAGAGGCATGTTCTTAAAACCATCTGCCTATCAGTAGTGCCAAAGAAATGTCATATTTTGGTAAATCCCAGAGCTCTCCTCCAGCTCCTGTGCATGGCCTGGTGCATGGTTATGGATGACAATGTGCACAGGAATAACCCACATGTGAGGGATGAGGGTACACACATTTCTTTTAAAGGTACAACCTCTGTACTTTGTCCAGCCTGCCTGTCCTCACTGATTATTAGTTGCTAATGAAAGGTAAGAGAGCAAATAATCACACAGAAACACTCAGGAAAAACAGCAGAATAACTGGCACCATTCCAAGCAAAGTTTTGGTTGGTCTGTGGATGTTCCATTTTAATTCTAGCAGGTTTCAGCAGCCTGACAGAACCACAAGAGTTGTGATACCTAAACCCCAGGGATGTCAGCAATCATCCCATCTGAAATTTCAGACTGCCATTTTTCAAGTGCTATGAATCATTAATCTCCAGTGCTTGTTACAAATGAAATCTGTAGTGGGACTGGAGTGTAAACACTGTGACAGTGCTGTATAAACAGCCTGACACATTGATCCCCTTTAAAGACTGATCAGGGGAAGACTTTACTATTGCAAGGTGACACTGAGAACAGCAGCTCTGCCCTGGGGTTTGGCCCCTGTGTTTTTCATAATGGGTTCATGTCTCACCCCATAAAGGAAACAGACATGTTTTTAATACTTTGCAACCTTCCCAAAACAAAACTAAAGGACAGGAAGGATTGGAGGAATTGAGGTACAGAAGAATAAACCAAGTATTCCAAAGTCACACGGGAAATATGAGAGAAACCTGCAAAGTCTAGGACCTTGACCACAAGACATGACTCTCCCCATGCCACAAAAGATGTTTTCCCAGCATTTAAGACACACCAGGTTTTACTATGGTAACTGCATCTTTGCCTCAATCCAATCACACAGCCTGGCTGCAGGAAAGCCCAGGGCTAGGACTCCAAGTGCTGCTGGCTGCCCTGGATTTGTCCTGCAGACAAACCTTCTGCCATCCCATCCTTCTGGACTGCACACCTTCAGTCCCCACACAGCTCTGTGCAGCTTTGCTGAGTGGGGCAGGAACTCCAAAAGATTTTTTTCCACTTGATGAGCAATTTTCCCTCCTTTCTGGTCACTTCTCCCCATCCCTGCAGGCAGCGTGGATCTGTGAGTGGCTTGGCACAAGGCAATGGCCCTGGCAGCAGTGCCAGCCACAGGTGCCCTCACCCCAGAACCCCAGCACTTGCACTGCAGCAGGTTTTCCAGGTTTTGTAGACACAGTGGATCTGCCTTGCAAAGTTCTTCTTTAGTTTTATTGATTTGTTCTATGCCACTTTACAGCTGAATCAGTTCTTTCAGCCAGCTCATGGCACCAGGCAAAGAGAGGTGGCCAGCAAGGCCAGGAGCAGGAGGGAGAACCAGCAGCACCACCACCAATTCCTTCTTCCCATGAAACCACAGGTTCAAAGACACACAATATTCACTTAGAAGTGACATTTCACATGTCCTCTCCAATTGCTGTGCTGCCTGTGAGGCAGGAGCAGGCAGAGCAGCTCCCTGTGTGGGCACAGCTCTTTGGACAATTTGCAGCTGAGGGTTTCAGCTGTCCCAGGGCACTGTCACTTGTCTCTTCTGCTGACTCATTTTATGACCCAGAGGTTTGCCAGCCTGTGGTTTTTATCCTACATTTGAATGTGGCTCACAATCTTTGTATATTCATAGAAACAAAAAATAAAACACCAGGGTTTGGAGTGGCCTGCACTGCCATTTCCCAGGTTTCTGCCCCTGCCCACTAGTGAGGGGCAGCACAAGGCAGGAACCTCTCACACTGCCCTGAGGATGGTGGTGGCACAGTGCCCTGCAGACACGTCCCTGCAATGAAACCCAGCCTCTAATGACAGCAAGTGTTCAGTAACCTGAATTGTAACCCTCAGCTACAAGTCACATCAGCAGCTGCCTCTGCAGCACCAGCTGTCTCACATGCTGGCTGATCTGGGGAAGAGAGACTTGCCAGCAGTGCCAGCCCTGCCAGAACTGCTGGGCAAGGTACAGGAAACTCCAAAGGCACCAGAGAATGAAGAGAGAGCATTTCCAGGGTGGTCTGGGGCAGAGCAGTGACAAGAAGTGGAGATGGAATCAGAGGTGCTGGGTGGTGCTGCAGCTGGGGCTGCTCCAAAGCACAGACTGCCACCAGTGCCCTCACTGCCAAATCCTCACTGGGGCACAGCTTAACCAAGCTGCACACGTGCCTTCTGCCAGCCCTTCATTTTGACAAATGTTCTGTTTGTGTGGCCAAATTGCAGAACTGATCCTAACTAAACAAACTGCTGGGTAATGGATTTACTGAAGATCATTTTCTCAACTAGTCTGGTGACAAGCTGCAAAGAATGGGAAGGCATCTAAGCCAGGACACCCACCAAAATTTAAGATGCAGAGTTTCATGATCGATTCCATAAAAGTGCTGTCTTGGGCAATACCCCTAAGTACACAATACTCTAGACAATCTCTAGACAATCTAGGCTCTAGACAATCGAAACACTTCCTCACACACAGGGCTACCCACCACCTCTCCTCTCCTGTCTATCCCAACTCTGGATATTTCACCACCAGAAACAACTACAGTCTTAAAAAAAAAAAAAAGCTAATGTCTTTGGTACAAACTGCTCTAATTCTTGGCTAGTAAAATAAATCAGCATAGCTTCTTCAAAGTCAAAAATCTGAGGGTCTTCTCCCAAATGAACATGCAATGGAAGAGCAGCTCAGTTAAATCTAAGACCTTCTAGTTCCTTGCTTTTCAGTAAAGGTAAAACTGTGCTCTTGTCTGCAGAAGTTGTACAGAAGACTGTAGTCATTTCCAGAACCTAAACTGCAGCAACACCTACTATTCCTTAGCTTGCACTAACAGCCAGTGCCCAGAAATAGCCCAGAACTCCTTCATACCTCCATAAAAACAGTACCCAAAATAAATCCATACCATCTCACTGAACATTTAAGCCACACACTGAATCTTCTGTCTATTACTGTTCCAGTTACAAATGAAGCTGGAATTATTCCTATCTTCAGTGTCTTTTACCACTTGAGAAGTATCTGCTGCAGCACAGAGCTGTGAACAGAGCCTGGGCCAGCGACTGCAGCACACTGATAGCAGCAGGGAGCTCTCCCAGATGTCTGTAAAATATGTCTGGCCACTGAGATGATGCTGTCCAAGTGCTGCTTTGACATTTTGAATATGTCAGCTCCCCAGCCAGACATGCTGTCTCACAGGTATGAGCAGCAGACAGTTAATGTTTTAACTTATTAACTCCAGCACACTTATCTTTCAGCCCTGACACCTCAATACAGCACAGCTGCTCCAACATCACTTTCCAAACCTGTGCTTCAGAATGATACATCAGCCCAACTCACAGCAAGGGTCAACTGTCCTGCTTTCCTTAATAATTTATGAAGAGCTGGCAGGAGCCACGCTGCACTGTTCAGTTGTTCTAACCAACTGCACAGCTGCTTCCAGGCAGCAAATTTCAGCATAAAATGCAAATGTGCCAAGAGAAGGAGCACTGATCTAATGGATCAGTAGAACTGGGTGCTCAGAGATGGCAGAGTGCACCGGATGCTGCTGACACAGATCTTCCCCCTGCCCCAGCTCAGCTCTGCCAGCCCCACACACCCTTGATGCCAACCACAGCCCATGCCCACTTCCCCAGCGGATGCTGGGCACCCCTGGTACAGCCTGGCTAGGATTTTAACTCTAATTACACTCCTAGATGTGAGTTATTTGTCGTTTTACTGATGGAAAGGGAAAAAAAAATGACACATGCTTATACAACATTTTAATAGAGCTGGAGGAGTCTGTATTTATAGAGTAACCAAGTGTCTTAAACAGCTCCATAAAAAAAGCACATGGAAGGAGACACTGATTCACTTGAGAGTATAAGCATTGCATTTATAGGGAAAAAAATGTCCTGTCTGGCAACCACTGCAGTCATCATCTGTTATGAGAACAATCTGCCTATTATTATATCTGACTATTATCTGACATAGGACATGGTGTAAAAAAACCAGCAGGAAGACTCAGACCCAATTCAAAGTTTCCAGTCAAGTAAGTTACCAGAAGAAAATTGAAGTCTGGAACATGTTCCCAAGATAAAGGAGCAGCTGAAGAGGACAGAGCAGGGCCAGTTCCAAAGCTGAGGTGGGCACTCCTATGCTGAGAGCAGAAATCAGCCAGTCAGCACAAGGGCTGCACTTGGAACTATTGCAGGTAAAGGAGCTGGAAATCCACACCAAAGCACTTGGAAAAGAGACACGGTGGGGGGCCAGCTTAAGAGGTGTTGGCATCACACCAATAACAAGAAGAAGAAGAAGAAAGCACATTTTCACCAGCTGTGGCACTGCACAGACAGGGACACTGTGCATGTTCCAGATGCCCAGTGAAACCACTGGGGAGTCACCAAATGCTGCTGGAGAGCAGCTCAGCTCTGAGCCCTCCTGAACCCTCCTGCAACCACCCAGGGAGGGGCACAGCCTGCACAGAGCAGGGCCATGCCCTGAGCCTTTCCATCCTGCTCTTCTCATCAGAAGCATCTTTCAAAAGAATAAACAGCCCTGGGTCTTTCCAGAGGGAAAGGGAAAAGACAAGGGAAAATCAGCTTTGAGAAAATCCAGCTAAAAATCTTGAGCATAACAGAATGAGAAGCAGCCTGTACAGCTTCATCCAGAGTAAAGCCTGCCAGACAAATTTAATTGCTTTATTTGTTCTTTGATAGAGTTACAGAGAGAGTGGACAAAAGGAACACAGAGGAGGTCATATTTTCTGGATTTTAGGACAGCATCTGTGTCTCACGAAATCCTAATTGAAAAATTAATTCAAAAAGACTTGGGAAGGGGCAAGCACAGCACTGGCATGGAGAACTGGCTGCAGGACTGTAAACAAATGCTAATGATAATGATAAATGGCACTGTATTGGGCTGAGGGGAGGTCATATTGAACAAATTCATTAATGACCTGGAAGGAGGAGCAAAGAGCACGCCAACAAAATCTGAGCATTGCATTCAAGCTCAGTTGTGTCTGACGGATGCAAGGCAAGGCTAAAATTGTGGGGTTATAGATTAAAGTCCATGATAAATCCATTCAGGACCATGCACTTCCTCTGCATGAACTTACTACATTCCAGTCTCTGTGGGGGAAAAAAGAAACAAACAAACCAGAATTCTGAACCCAAAAGAAAAGACGTGACAAAAAAATCCCAACCAAACAACCAAATTTTTTGAATGTAAATCCCACCCAAAAACTTTTAGAAAAATTTTGAATGAAATTTTTAACAACAGAATTTGGTAACACTGATCTTTAATGGATGAAATAGATAATTTATTTTTTCAAAGTATAGCTCCTGACTTTCAGCTTTGGAATTACTGAGGGTTTTTTAGCACTAGACTTTGAGTTTTATCAGTGAGCTACAGGAAAAGATAAAGAATATGCAGGTAGAATAGGAGTTTTGGCTCCCTTCTGCAGTTTTCATGCCAGAACTAAAACATATTTTTCCCAAATAACAGAACCTATCCATCATTTTTATTATCAGCCTGGATGCAGATCCAAGTTTCATCACTTGGTAAGTTAGAAAAACTCTCATTAGCATCTGTGTGTGTAGGGAGCCCATAAGAACACCTCATTAACTCATTAAAGAGGATTCTCACAGAGATTAGCTTTGTCAATCCTTCATTTAGCTACCAATCCATTCATGTGATGCTATTAAGCCCCTCATAAACAGCCAAGTGCTCAGTAATACCCTGGAGGAGCTCAGGTCTGAGCCCTGCACTGGTGCACACTGGTGCAGTACTGGTGCTGTATTGGTGCACACTGGTGCTGTACTGGTGCAGTACTGGTGCACACTGGTGCAGTACTGGTGCACACTGGTGCACACTGGTGCTGTACTGGTGCAGTACTGGTGCACACTGGTGCTGTACTGGTGCACACTGGTGCTGTACTGGTGCACTACTGGTGCACACTGGTGCAGTACTGGTGCACACTGGTGCTGCACCACAATGAAACCACTGCAGCCCCAAAGATAATTTCTTTCCAGCTGAAGCCAGCATGCTGTACTAGGGTGGGACACAGTGACAGTACCCAGTCCCCATCATTTCAAACCATTCTTAAACCTTGCTGCACATCACACATTTGATGGCACAAGAAACAGGCGCAGACAAAAGAAAGGGTTCCAGAAATACAGAGCAAAGCATTGCTGCTCATTGCCTGAGCAGGGGGAGCAGTCAGTGAGGAACCTCTCATCTCCATCCTTGATTTCCACATTTTTCTTCTTCTCCTTCCCTCTGACCCCTCCTCTGTGCACACTGCTGTCACATCACTGCAGTCTATTTTCAATAGGCCACCTCTGCACAAACAGCACACCTGCTCTGCCAGGAGAGGTTCCCTCTCTCCTGGAACTGCTCCCAGCACTGCTGGGCTCACCACAGTCGTGGTGACAGAGGCAAATTCTGCCACTCCCACAGACCAGACAGGTACTGGGTGTTGGTAAACAGCAATTGCCATCCTGATTCCCTAGAGCAGCTTCACTTTGCACTGACCTGCAGATGCCAGGTGACAATTGCCCCTGCAAGAGCATGAAGAGTCCTTTGATTCCCACCAAAGCATCTCCATTCCCTCAGCTGCAGCCAGTGCTGCCCCCACACAGGGAGGTGTCAGAGGATTCCAGCCCTTCTAAATCCATCTTTAATACAGATGCACCATTTTATTTTCAAGCTGAATAATTCAAAGAACAATTATCCACTCCCATCTGCTTAAATGAAGCAGATGTGTAAGACCCTAATTAGCTTGTGTGTCCACAGCACCTTTTTTTTTTAACCAGGAGCACTGGGTTGGTTTTGGCTGTGGCTGTGAATAAAAGGCTCCACAATTCTTTAGTGTAACTCACTCAGTATCATCTCACAGCTCAGACCTAGCAACTGCTCTGTCACATCCAATGCACTTCAGAAAACACAAAATAATCTCTGTTACTGGAGGATGAACGTGGCAGCTTGCAGGATGTGCAGGCTGAGCTGCCTGCAACTGAAGCTGTGCAGTAAATGGCTTTCCCTGTCTCAGGAACTCAGACAAAAGATGTTATTAATGGCACTTGGGGCTGGAGGGGGGAAATCCTTGAATGTAAACTTTCAAGTCACTGCACATTGACGAAGAGGAGTAAGCAACAAGAAAAACTTGCCCACAGTAAAGGATTTTGTGAAAGGCAACTCCACAGCTTGAGAGCATCACAAGCACCCTAGGAATCTGGAGAAATAGATGGGAGAAGCTGTGGGGAGACTCAAGTTAGAAACTGCACACTGCATGGTTCATTTTCCTGTAATTCCTTTTATTCATTGCTATAATCAACTTGACATGCAAAGCTGTTCCCAATTTACTGACAGCTTTTCAGCTGACATTTAGTTCTCAAGGTATTTTTTTTTTAAACTTAAATAGCTAATTATTCATTGCCTTAAACCAGGATATATAACAATGTCAGGAAATCATCTGTTCAAGTTATATCAAAAAGCCTTTGGGGATTAGTTCATCTCTTTTGTATGCAGCAGCAAACACTCACTTGTAAACAATTAAATCATCATTTGAAATCTGTCTACACTTTTAGCATCTCTGAATATAGCCCAAAAAACCATATAAACAAGTATCTTATTGCTGCAGTTAGAGCCCAGGCTGAAAGGTTTTCCTCCATAGTATCTGATTTACTTGGGCAAATATATATTTCACCAATACACTGGTCACTCCAGGTTTTTGTTAGAGTTATCCCTATGCTCAAGAATTCAACTCTCTATTCTACTTCTCTGAATCAAAAACCTGTAAAAGGACTGAGATGAAAGGCAAACTTGCTGTTAATGCTACATCACTAATTGTGTGATTCTGTGGCTTTAGCACCTTGATAAATGTTTTGGCCAATTCATCTGAATCACTGCAGCCATATCCTTTTTATGACATAATTGCTGACCCAGTCAAGAGAACAAAACAAATCTTCCTTAGGGAATGAAAGCCAAGTAGGTCCTTGTGAAACTACAACTTCCTTTGGGAGAGTGGCAGGAAGCACAGAGCATTCAGAGGCAGAGGGGATGCAGACAGCCCATCATTGTTCCAGGGAGGAACTGCCATGGCCAAGGATCTGCTGGGATGGAGGGCTGGCACTGAGCCCTCCTGGCACTGCAGCCACACAGACAGGCCAGGGACAGGGAGCTGCTAGGGGGGAATTAAAAATATGACAAGGCAGGAATGAATTTTAGGGATTTCAAGGGTGTTTCCCAACATCTTGAGTCCTCACCTACAACTAAAGGCAGAATGGTTGAAGCCAGTTCATCCCAAATGCCCAGGAGAGGTTTGGGTTTATTGTTTGTTTCTTTATGATTTGTGGGTTCTGTTTGTTTGCTTATTTGATTTTTTTAACTAAAACTCAGGAGTGCTTACTTCAGTTTCTGACATGGCACCTTCAATTAAATCAACATGGAAACTGGAAACTGGTGGGGAGCTAGAGGCAGATTCTCACCCAAGCATAAGGAAAAGTTTTGTACTTGCTAGAACAAACCAGAACTTCTGAGAAGAGTGCAGACTGATCACCCAGGCTTAGTAAAAAAAAAAAAATATATAATTACAAGAAATTGCTACATGTACAACATCTCTTTTCTTGAAGATACCATCACTGATCTAAAGCATAAATAAACACTGCTGCTCTGTCAGAGGCAGATAATTTACTGAACATTACATTGCTAATGGCAATATTATACAAGACACAAGTGTTTCAGACAAAAAAAAAAAACCTGAAGAAGGTATTTCTCATTCTAACAATTCTGCAACTGACAGGTGAGTGCTGGGCTGCAGATAGGAAATTCAGTTTTATCTAGGAGGAAACACACCTCTCATTCTTTTGGTAGTTTCCGAGAGCAACAGTTCCTTAAAGTCAATGCATTTCAAACACTTCTCAAACTATAAATAACCAGATTCCTGTATTTGAAAAATAATGCAGATTTTCAACATTGTCTCCCTCCTAGAGTAATTCTATTTTTAGAGAGGCAACCAGTTTTAAAATACAAAATGTCCACAGCAAAATCTGTCAATATAATTAACAGTGTTCAGTTCTAAGGAAATAGCTTTATTTTTTTTAAACAGTCTACTAGTTAACCTTTAAAAGAAAGCATTTATTTGTATTATTTCAACTGAAAATAAACTGAAAATTTCAGGGGAAATAAACCATAAGGCTACTTGAACATGAGCTGACACTGCTCCTGCCCTATCTTGCATGTTTGAGCTGACACTGCTCATGCCTATCACACACCACATCTGTATCATACCAGAATTTGACTTTGGGGATGTTTCTAACTTCAATTAAAATAGAGAAGTCTCCACATCTGACTTTGGAAAGGGAATAAGGAATAGGTTTGTAAAGAAAGGACCATCAAAATTGCAATAATTGGCTTTTTAAACAGATGTCTTTGAAAGCAACCAAACACATTTTCTCCATCCATTAATTAATTCATTATTTCATTAATTAATTCTTTAATGGCAGCAGAAAGCCTGTCCCCCTCAAGCAGAGCTCTTACTACCTGGAGACAGAACTTTCTCAGTAAGGAAGAAATACCATTGTAAGCTAAGCAGAAACTTAATTAATGCACAGCCCTTCTGATCTGTTTTAATGGACTGAAGGTTAAGAAACTTCATGACCTTCTTCAACATGTGATAATCAGGATCTTTAAATAGTAATGGATGGGCTTTATCCTCAAGTTCTGCTAAAAAAGACAGCTCATTCCTGAGAAAGGAAGCAAGGAAATGAGCCTCTGAATTTTTGATTGCTAGCTTGAGGAAGAGTAATACACAAAGTCCAAAAAAAGAGTTACAATGCTGAAGTGAGATGACTCAGAGCAATTAAGAGCTAAAACCTGCAGCCAGCCCTCAGGAGGACAGGACAGAGGCCAGGGTGGTCTGGCTCACATCAATCCTGGCCATGATTTCCTGGAAGTAGGAAAAGAGCCAGATGAGAAGAGATAAAGCACTGATGGAGAGATAAAAATACCATAAAGTATTGAAACATGTAATTAATAAGTACTTCACTGCAGCAGAAAGGAAGTCTAACTCTCCATGAGCACTGAGCTCATTCATTCAGACACTGATGTGCTCAGCACAACCAAAATGCCTCTGGACCATTAAGGTTTTAATCCTTTACTCTGTTTATATTCACAGATATGGAGATCTCTATTTCAGAGCATTGCTCTGCAGTAAGTGACCATTACAGATATCCACACCCATCCCACCTGGAGACACACTGCAAAGCTTTCTTCATCAATGCTCTCCCAAAACTTCAGATGGACTGAATTATTCTTCTTCCTATTCTGCATCATAACCACTGTGAAAACCTCTCTCTGAATTTACCAGGGCAAGCCCTTTATGCCTTCAATAACTTAAGGCTGTAAGAAAGACTTAAGCCTAAATTTCTTATGAAAAATTAAAAAATGAAATTTTAGAGAGACCTCTAAATTCAGTAACTTGAGTTAGTCACCTACTCAGGAGCCAAAAGAGTGCACTTTTAAAAATGCTTAATGCTTTATAAATCCTTTTAGCTACTCAGTAACTTTGCTTTTTGTATTAGCTTATCCAAAATTCACTTTCTTACTGCATGTTATGTAAGAGCAATTAGAATGCTCTTTCCTTTCACATGTACATCCAGGGAGGAAAACAATGCCATATAAATCAGACTGTTACTGAACAGGGAGATTGCTGTAAAGTGATACAATAATCTACTACCAACTCATTCCTTCCAGTTTAAAGCCAAGTATGCCAGCTGAGGGTGTCTAAGGAAAAGGAAAAGCATCAGGCAATGCATAAACTCTAATGGCAATTCAAGTAGAGGTTTTGAAGGCAAATGCTTTTGTCCTGCACAATCAGTCCTTGTTCATGGCAAGGCAGAGAGCTCTGAGAACACAGCACTGGCTGTGCTGGCATCCCATAACTTGGGCACCAGGGCTCTAACTCTGGTATTTCCCCAGGAGCAGAGGGCAGTGTGCCTTTCCACGGGTGCCTGGAAGCAGTTTCACACCTTGGTGAAAGCAGGGCAGAGAGTGGCTGCCAGGGGCAGCTGGAGCTCCAGCAGTGCCCAGGGCACAGGCAGGGCTCCCTGCCAGGCTGTGACACCAGGGGACACTTGACACCTGGGGTTATGGCACAGGGAGGCAGCCAAATTAAACTAATCATGATTACAAGGTTGTAAAAGCAGCTATGAATGTCACAGGGCCTTGCTTTGCTTTACCTTGGACAAAAAGTTACTTGACTGAACCCCAAGAAAGCCAAGGCTGGCTCCTGAAATTAGAAATTACCCAAGAGAACCAACCCTCAAAGTGCAGCTGAGACACAGCTGAACATCTGCCACATTCTCTCCATTTACACACCATTCTGTCTGTAGTTCTTGCAAAACACTATAATATACAAAACAGACAAATGTTTTCTCTCCTCACTACATGAAACAATGGAGGTATTTGCTTTTCAATTTTTAGGAGGTCACCAACAGTTTCAGTGTAACCACAACATTTTGAGTAGTATTTCCCAATTCTTTGTAATGGACACACAGACAGCCCAGTGAAACTCACAATATGAAGCAGACACACACAAGGCACACCAGGTCTAACATTTTGCACCACAGTGTATTTAAGTATTTCTGAGCTGACATCAGACACTGCTTAAATTCCACCTAGATAATGGATAGTAGCACCTACAGCTCAAAGGTCTGGGCAACTTCTGCATCAAGAACAAGTTGCAAAGAGCAGTGGAAGGTGACTGGGCATGTTCATGGCAGGAGTGGAAGCAATCTGCACTCGTGCAGGAGTGTGGGGAAGGAGAGGCACCCTGCACTGCTCTGCTCCAGAGGAACCAAAGCAAGGCCAGCCTAGTCAGCAATTACCCCATCCTGCTTGGTCTAGTGCTTAAAAATATAAACAAGTGCTGAACACAAGTGGTGCTAGGCAATCAACCTAATTTACAAGTCTTTTTTACTGTCAGGTGTGAGTATCAGTATGAGCAGAAGTCTGCAGTGTACTCTGTGATGGCATTCTGATAAAAAGATCTCCAGCTAAAAAGAAGCAAAGCCCTCCTACACCTTAATATGTAATGCAAAATTCTTAACTTTGCTCCATACAAAAATAACAGAGCAGAGCTGATCACTCAGACTATCAATTACCATGCTCTTACTCATATCTTCCAACAGCAGCCAACAGCTGGCAGCCAGTGGTGCCACTTGGCACAGATGACTGGGCACACTCTAACCATGAAGCCAGCTCAGGGTCATACAGATGGTCCTTAAAATATTCTATACACTGTCATTGAAAATTGTGTCCAAGAGCAATTTGAATTGTGTAGCTTACAAAATCTCAACAGCAGCCTGCCCACATATCAGTAAGAAGGATAAGCAACTCATTAATAACTTCAACCAACCTACACAGTGTTTAGCAGGAGAGGACTTGTTTGGGATTTCTGCAGGGCATATTTAAGTATTTCTGCCTGACGTAGATTTTATGTCAGGGAGGTAACACAGCAGAGCTCACTGAACTTCATTTATGCTCACTATGCAAAGCACAGCCAGCTGTGAATTTAGTAAAGCCCTTATTGCAGTAACTGTATCACTTCAAGCATGAAAGTCATAGTTCCACTTTCAGGCACAGGCAGCTGATTCTAAAAAAAGGAGGGGAGAGTTAAGATAGAGTTAATAATGTTTAGGTGATCAAGTTGAAAACATGAGGAGCTGAGAAGATCCTACAAAGCAGGTCTGCTCCTCTTTGCCCTGTCCCCAGAATCTGCTGTGGAAGAGCCCAAGCCATGGGCTGAGCACACCCTTCATTTGCTCACCAGATGTGGAGTACATTCATATACACATTTACAAGGCACTACACTTCTACTGAGGTCAAGGAAAATCAGGAATCTTTTTACCAGATCATCTTGCAGATTTCCAGTATTACTATCGAGTGAATTACTCTAACTTAATCCAATCTAAAATAATTTGATGGGAAAAAAGCTCTCAGATTTTCAAATTCATACTACAGCCCAACCTCAGGAAAATACTATGGGGGTCCCTCCTTTGCCTGAGGGCTCTCACCCTTTCAGATTCAAACCCTTACCACAAAAACAGGTGTGACAGCATTTCAGAAAAGGCTGCAACCCCATTTTCTTGTCAAGTTGCAATCTGCAGTTTGCCACAGAGCAACTGAAATGACAAAAATTACTTTTGTGATAATCTCTGCATTTATCTTTTTTCAAAATCACATATTATGACTTTACCCTCAAGGGATGACACCTGAAATGAATATAATCATAACTCCTCATTGGCCTATTAAATCAAAACTGTAGGATGATAAAAGTTAGCAATACAACACTGACACCCATCCCAAACCAAACTACATCAATCAGGCATCCAGATCCCGTGCACAGCAGCATTTCCTGAGTAAACATGCAGCATGTTAGACTTTGTTGTTGCTGTTTAAATGCTGTGTTTGTAGAATGGAGCAATAAAGCTTCTTGAAAATTGTATGTGAGAAACAACATGATGTAAGCAGGAAGCAATGGTGATCCCAAGGAAGGAACTGTCCCACTGAAGGACACACAGCTGAGGTTTTCAAAAGGAGCCAACTTCATTCAAAACTAATGGATCTGCATCCTAAGTGTCAAAGTGTTAACAAATATTCACCTGGGATTAACTAAAAAGCTCCAAATGCCCTCTGGATGGTGCCAGAGATCTGCACTCTATTGGAGTTCTGGGAAATTGTGGGTAGCTGCATCCATAAGGAAGTGGGTTTCACTTGTGTACCCCAAAAATCCCAAAGCTCAGCTTGGGAGCAGTCTTCACTTTAATGATGTATCTTGACTGCCTAGCATCACATTTCAACAGAAAATCAATTGGAGACTCTCTCACTCTCAATCAGATGAGTGAGAGAAGAAAATAAAATAAAATACACTATTTGCTTCTCACATATGATCTTGGTTCATCTCTGTCAATAAGAACAGCCAAGATGCTCCTAATTGTTTCTATGAACCACTGACCTTTGAAACAAAAAGTCAGTTCATTTCACAACACCCAAAACTCCTGAAAAGTAAAATAAATCGGTTCTGTCAACAGAGGACACATCCTCACAACAAGCAGATATACAATGCCATAGGCAGCAGCAGCAGCAAATTGTTTTCAGCACCACACAGATTATCTGAGCAATTATTTATGCAAAGCTGTGAGGTGCTGAATGCACACCACGGATGATGCTCTGAGCTGGCCAACTCCAGCCACTACAGGGATGTAAAGCAGCCCTCAGCAAACCCAGCACACAGAGCAGCCCTGCCCATGTCTACAGACACTTCTACAGCACCCAGGCTGTTCTGCCCTGGCCTCACTGCAGCACACATCTGTACAACAACAACTTTCTTAAAAGTATGTACCCAGTACAATGACATATGGTAAATACAGCCAGGAGAGAGCTGGGAGCAGAAATCCATTAATAACTATTGATTGCAGTAAAGAAAACCTGGACATATTTGGAGTGGAGACATTTCCTGATTAAATTCTTTCCATTTGGTAAAAACAGTCATTGTCTTACACCTTTCCACACACTACAACAGTAAAACAGAACTCCAGGCTCTACTGTTAAGAGTTCAAGTATCTGCACAACTATTGTGGCACACAGGGTCAGAAAATGGATCTTCCAGCACCAAGAAAATCTGATGCTGTGAAATTAACCATAATTCTTAATTTCAAACAGAAGCTGGAACATTTGAATTTACTTCTATGAAAATTCTAGATACAATTTTTTTTAATGTTTTCTACGCTTTCACTTTAGGAAATAAAGAATTTACTCTAATGCCCACATTAACCCTCTTGTGAAGTCCTTACCAGGTACTGGATATCCAGATTCTATTGTAAGTGATGGGAGAGAACAAGAACAATGCTAGGAGGGTGTCAGAGCAGTAGTGTCTCTTCTGACCTCTAGTTCTTTAAAACCTTACACTGAGATTTCACACAAAGTGCATTTCCCAGTGTTAACTGCTCTGTTAATAAATAAATAAAAAGCCAGATATTCTACACTGACTGTCCAATCTATATGTGAAATTCCTCAAGACTCTGGCTGAGGCACAGCCTAAGGTTGACTTTACTACTCCCCAAAATTCAGCAGTTGCTTGCTGCAAGAATTCTCTCTATTGCCAACCAACATTGGGAAACTTCCCCAGAGACAGCTCTGCCCCTCTGCAAGGCAGAAAAGCCCTTCAGAGAGCCCCCCTCGGGGTCAGTGGTTGTCCCTCTGCACTCCTGCTCTGTGTGCTGCTGGTCCCAGTCCCCTCCCAGAGCATGGCAGCAGCCAGTGCTGCTCCACAGCTGGGCCATTGTGCCATTTTGTGGCCAGCACACAGCACTGAGAGCAAACAGGAGCTGTCTCAGCCTGGCCTGGGCTCCTCACAGCAACCCCAGGAGGAAGCAGCGAGCAGTGAGAGCACAGCACATGCAGCTGGATTCATGGGGAAAGAATGGTGCAAGAGTAAAACCGAGGGTGGGGAGAGGGTGAGGAACAGTGGTAACAGCCAGGGAAAGGGAAGAAGAGATAATAAGTGTAAAAGTGGGAAGCTGAGAAGGATTTTTACAGGAAGCACAGATGGGAGCTCCTCTTCCTGAGCATCTACCTGTCTGCAGGGCTGGCAGAACAGAGTGCAGCAGCCAGGCTGGCATCATCTCTGTGACAGGCACTTCAGCAAAAATACAATCTTTCTTTCCTGAAAGCTTAAGCTCTGCTCTGAAACATAATCCTCTGCTGTTTGCTTTTCTGCTTGTCTCCTTCCATCAATAATTTCAAGCACTAGGAAACCCAATCCTTGTACCCAACAGTTTTTATTACCAACACCTCTGCTACCTTATCCAAAACATCAGAATTTCAAAATCTGCATTGTAGGACACATCAAAATTCCCTTTAAAAAAACAAAAAGATCTCCCAGCACATGATGAACATGCAATAACCTATACTGCTGCTGTGTTTATCAAACTTCCTCAGGGAACCCTCTGTATAACATTTAGAATCCCTTTGCACAAGACTTTCAGCCATGCATGGATTAGATTTGCAGTGAAAAGCTGTATGAGAGGCCCATCCTTTTCTCAACAGGCAGGTGAAACAGCAATGTTCTAGCACAGAACAGCTCCCCTATACCCAATAAAGCTCTTGCCTTGTCATTTACTCACATTTAAGTGTTCATCTTTGTTACCTAAGCAGCAGCATGGAAGGCTTGTCACACTAACCAGTTCTGTGTGAAACAGATTTTAAGCAAGTAAGGAATGTTGAAAGTATTTCCAACCTAAAAAGTCAGGAGCAAGAGTAGAGCATCCTAATTTGGGGGCCAAGGCAGGTGCACACAGGTGGAATTCTGATGCCAACATTCCTAACTCTGATTGTACAAGATGCCTGAAGTGCCACATCTCAAGCAGTGCCTGCAATAAACTGTCCAAGTGCAGCTCAGGCCAGATCCAGGGATCCCAGAGAGGGAAAAGCTGAGCAGCTCCATCACACAAACCCACCTGACAGCATCCTGAAATAAAGCCCAATACAAGTTTTTCCCTGACAGAGTCCACAGCAGGCCTCCTGCTCTCCAGAGACACAAAGCAGGCATTTTGTATGGAAACACTCTGCTCCTTGGGCTCCTGAAGGCCTGGAGATCACACACACTGTTAGTTATTCCATGCAGGCCTGTGAACCTTTGCACTTGGATGCTGAAGGAAAAATTTATCCTTGACATAAAAATCAATCACATTAACAGTGCAACTTTCCAAACTCCTGCAGTTCACTCCAAAGAGAGCACTAATTCTTTTTTTAACTCTGAATGAGTCAGATAAAGTGTCTACTCAGGGCTTTGTTTGTAGGAATTAAACATTTATGTCAGATGCCTGAGAATTTTATGTAACAGCATTTAGCAGAAAATTAATGTTCCCAGTCAATTTTTATTTGAATTTGTATTCAATACCACAGCATTTTCTTAGGGTATTGTATTGTAGCAACTGTTTCAGAGCTCTCAAACTCTCTTCCAAACAAGAAAAATCTGGCAAATTGATCAGAACTTGTGAGGTATTTAAAACAAAAGAAAAAATGGCAACAGGAAGAGTTTGATAAGCTGATGAATAATCAGAAAGTTAAAGAAAGAACATCTTAGCAGAAAATGTTACAAAGAAGTCATTTATTCCTCACAGAGTAGTAAGCCTCTATGATAAAAAATTCAGTTTTTAAAAGGTTTACCATCCCTGCAGTTCATGGATTGGTTTAATTACCAGAGATAGGAAACTGGGGCTTTTAGTTGCCAATATGACATTTTTGAAAGCAGCAAACAACATGTACCAAACCATGTCTGTAAATCAATCTGCTGGGAGACAAGAGGTGCTACATGAATCAAACTCCAGTAAATACTTTGCTGTAGAACAGCTCTGCAAAGATGGGTGCAAACAGAGTAAGAGAGCTCTGAAGAAAAACTGGCAATGTAAAGGTAAAGCCCACAAAGCACAATTTCAGGAGGTAATAATAAAGCTCTAAGAGTCTTGCCATCAAATCCAAGAGGTTTGAATAGAAAACAAGCAGCCTAATTCTGATGTCAGCTCCACAAAAATCTAAGGACCAATTACTTTTGTTAAAATAGCAAAATATTCATTTGGAAAAGGCAGTTTCCTGACCCATTTAAATGCAGAGAGGAAGAAAAGAAAAATCTGAAAATCTGGAAGTGTGTGGAAAGCTGCAGCTAAACATTTCTTTTGTACCAAACTGCAGTTTCCTGAAGTCACACAGATATTTGTGCACAAGAGCTGCCTTCAAACCAGAAGCACATTCTCCTCTCTGGGTTTGTTTGCTTTGCCTTTACATGTCACACAAAAGCCCCTCAATAACCCCACTGGGAGTGGGGCCCTCTCTGTGCTCAACACAGAGTAAAATAACCTGCCTGCTTCAAAGAAAACCTACAAGATCCAAAGGGACAAAAGACTCAGTCCAGAAAAAAAATTAGGCACAGAGGCCACCAAAGGCCACAAAAAAAGGTCAGCAAGAATGAAACTTCTGAGTTCTGTCCCCTGTATGCAGAATTACCCCTGCAGAGTCAGGGGGCTCCTGTAACACCCTCTGAAGTCAGGAGGAGAAGCAGGACAGTGAGGGAAGCTGCAGAACAAAAATCATCCCCACAGGCTCTGCCTCACAAGGCTGGAGTGGAGAGTTCACTTCTCTAAGGAACCAAGACAAAGATCACTCTGTATTTAATTCAACTGAGGGGAAGTTACTGCAGAGGTGCTGAACAACTTCTCTGAGACCTGAACTGCAACTTGGAACATTAATTTGCAATTCTTGCTAGAACTCAAAAATTCAAGGTATATTAAATTATCAATGCTTTAGTAATCAAAAAATAATTCAGGCCATGAACTAATTTGAAATTATACAACTAGAGACTCTTCACATAGTATTAATGTATCTGTCTTTGGATGCTTTATCATGAATAGTGATTGGTTCATTATATATTCTTACCCTAAGATACATTTTAAATATGGTTTAAAATTCTAAAGACAGCATTACCAATTGAAATGTGGCAGCAAGAACTGGTTTAAATAGAGCAAAAATAATGAATACAGTGATAGTTTCTGAAAAACTACCATATGACAAAGAAAAACTAACATGGTCAGCACCTCACTTGCTATATCACCTTGTATTTCTCCAAGTTTACTACAGGGCTTAATCTGGAACATAAAACATTATGCTTTCCTAACTGCAAACATGTTTTACTTTCTGAGAGAAGGCTCAGAGGTCACACATCAATTACATTTTGCTGTCCTTTCAATTTTTTCAAGCTAGGAAGATGCCAACAGGAAAGACAGGAGTTCCTTTGTGCATCAGCTCCTGGAGGGTTTGAAGGGGCAGCACCTCCATCCAAGGCCCTTCTGTAGGTTGTTACCTCAGCTGAGGTTACAAAGCCTGGCAGGAATCACTCAAGCAGGAGATGCTCCAACCACTCCTGACCAGCAGGACACTCAATCCTTTCTTCATGGTGACATCTCCTCTCTGCTACTGGGAAGCAACTCCTACATGCAGGGAAAACACTTCTGCAGATCTCTTAAAAGCAGAGGAAGAAAAGCAAGCCAAGAAAGGAGGATCAGCTATTTATTTGAGATTTTTAACACAGCTTTTAAAACAAAGCTCTCATCTTGGTGATACAAAGAAGCACTACCAGTCTTATCCCAGGTTTTGGAACCTCAGAGGAAATCCTCAACAAATGCATTGTAACAATAAAAATGGGTAATTTATTTTGAATATTTATTTATAATCTTTCAGGCAATGCCAAATCATGGCACTACTCATCCCTTTCTGACAACTTTCTCTGGCAGCATCCTGTCAGCAGCTCCAGAATGGAATTGCTCATTACTACCCTGCAGACTCAATTCCTCACCTCTTTATCATCTCTTCTGCTGATAACTTCTAGCACAGCAGCAAGAGCTCCTTTTCCTTTGCAGAAACTGAACTGCTTAAGCTCCAAACTTCTGATGACACTGGGGGGAAAATGCAGAAATTGGCAAAAGATGGGCAGGATCCCACCACAACCTCTACAACCAAGGAGACTGCAAATAAATACAAGGTATTTGTATTTCACTTTTATGCTGTTAGAAAGGTCACCAGATTATCAACATTTGTTTTAGATAAAGACAGACTACTTCCCTTTCCAAATCTTTACTTTATTGTGCTTTCACTTCCAGCTGTAAAAGAAAAATTTGTGCCAATTATGTACTTTGTCATGGAGTCAACATAAAACTTAGTTGACAATTTTTGTTATAAACACCAAAGAGAAAAGTTTAAAAAAGGAAAAAAATAAAGCAGCAGGAAGACACCACTTCTCAACTAACAGAGTAGGAAAATTTAAAGTTCCTTTAAAAAAACCTGAAGGCTTTACACAGCTTTAACCTAAAATCAAATGTGACAAGAGCTTTTGGATGTGCTGAAAGAGACTAATGGCAACAATTTTGTTAAGAATAAAAAGCTGGTTTGTCACAACAGCACAACTCTGTGCACAGCCTGTATCTCCAAACACCTGAGGTGTGCATGAATACAAATTTCATCTTGTTATTTGCTGAAGTTCTTTTTCTGCAAGATTCTCTCTCCACAGATTTAGACTCCTCATCTTCCTCTATGCAACAAAACAATGTTCACTGGGGATCTAAAGCTGCTTCATGCAGCATCAAAGTCCTACATCAATCTTTTCCTACAGCAGCTGGGATGGGCTGACACCCACTGCCTTTCAGGGAGAGCACTCACCTTTGATCTCTGGCTCCACAGATCAAGAAACCTTCTCCACCACACAGATCTGCATATATATGCACATAAACACATCTATGCAATACATGCATATAGGTACATATACATATTTAAGTAAGGGGGGATGATTTGTCAACAAATGGGGCACAGGGGAGTATTTATCCTAAGTGCATTTGTTTATACCATATTTGAGCCAAGTGCATTTCACAAGCAGGGACAAAAATCCATAAACACTTTGCACTGGTGCATCTGCCACGGTGCAAATGCCACAGCACAGCACTCTGCAGTGGCCCAGCTTAGGGCAGAGCTGCACTGCCTCCCTGCTGGTGGGAGCCAAAACTGAACTTCATTTCCAGTAAGAAATGTTAAAGGAAACATCAACCTGAGCTTAGAGAACTAAATGCCAACTTGGTGAAAAGCTCCAGGTGACTTTGACTGCAGTCAGTCACTACCAATCACTACTAAATATTTCAGGTCTTACAGCTGTGCCAGGACTTCATCACTCAAAGGACAAATGCTGGAGCAAACAAGCCTTAAGACTTGCAACTAGGTCTGTTCAGAAGATACCCTTATTTATGCTGATAGGTGCAAACCAAATGACTTCATAAATATCTGTGTTAAATCCTCAAAAATAAAATGCACAGAATTGAAGCAGCATAAGCTGCTTCTGCTGCTGGCAAGGGGGCACTGAGCTGAGGAAATGTCACCTTTCCCTGACTTCCTCCAGGCTGAGCACAGGTTTTGGGCCACAGATGTGTGCAGCTCACAGAAAATGATCCCGATTACTGATGTAGCAGAAAGAAGATAAAATGAGTTCCATTCACCAACTGCTCCCAAACAGAACCAGCTGCTGCAAAGTGAGCCAGGCACAACCCCAGCCTGCAGCACTGGTAACAGAGCCCAGCCATCAGTGTCCAGCCTGGAGCACCCATCCCACCAAGCCAGGTCTGGCAGCCAGCTGCAGCAGGAGCTCTCTTCTCCTGGGGCAGGAAAGGAGCCTCACAACCCACCTGGCACCTCCAGGGCTGCCAGCTGTTCTGGTAACCAACAGCTCCAGCTGTGGCTCAAACTCAAGAACTGAAACAGAGAGAAGAGCTCACCTGTTTCTGGGAATCCTGCACAGGGGGTGCCACGCACAGCACTCACACTCAGAAGGACAACAGGGACTTTTTGCACTGGCACTGGAATAGCAGCAAATGCCATCTCCTTAGTCACAGCAATCCCCAACAGATATTGCAGCAAATAAACCATCTCAAGCTTTTCTTCAAATGTACCTTCTCTTCTGCACTCCTCAGTGAGTCACTCACCGAGTTATGAATGCCCTTTAAACCTTCAAACTCCTTTGGGTGACTGTTCTACCCAGCATAGCCACCATCACTAAAACCCCAAACAACAAACAGACATGGATGTGTGGCAAACACCCTCCTCAGGCAGCTTGTCCCTGTGTCTGCTGTCTGTCTGTCAGGCCGTGGGGCACAGTCTGGTCCCTGCCCAGTGACTCAGTGCTCCTGTTTGACTGGGAGGCAGAGACAGGCAGCCTGTGTTCTCCTCCAGGAGAGGCCACACAAGCAGCACTCTGTAAAGGGAGTTGAACCCACATCCAGCTGCAGTCACACAGAGCACCTTTCTTCTTTCTTTCTTTCTTCTAGACCCTGAGGCTTTGTTTTATTTTTCATCAAAGTGAGGTTCATACAATCACAGCATCATTTAGGTTGGAAATGACAGTAAGATCATTGAGCCCAACTGTTCAAAACACCATAAACCAGCCATTGAACTGACACACTGTACAGGCACATCTGAATACAAGTCACCAACATAAATATTTCCATAAACAAACCTCAACATAAATGGTTGCAGTTTAATCTCACAGTGGCAGATGCCTGGGCTGATCATCACTCATGGGTAATTTGGATATTTCTTTAGGTGGGGATCAATACATTTAAATTAAATTCTAACACAGGTAATCCACCTGAATACAAAGCAGGCATTTTAACCCCATTCAGAAATGCCACCCACTCCCTTCAGATCTGGCCCAAGGAAGTCCACCAGTCACACACTGAAGCACAGGACCTCTAAAAAGCTGACTGAGATCATCAGAGCTAAAGCATAATGCAGCAGGGAGGGATTCAACACACCTGCCATCAACACATCATTTCCATAAGGCAAAACTCAGGGCACAGTCTTCCTGCAGGAGCATCCTTAGTAATTCAGCATGGGATTAATTATTAACATTCCACAACTTTCACTGAGACCAAACAAGGCCAGCAGAATATGAAGAACCCTTAAAAAAAGAAATCCTGATTTTTAAGTTTTTGCACTCATAAAACACTATGAAGAGCAATTGTTAAATAATTCCACCACTGCCAAGAGAAATATGCAAGAACTCAAGCTGCAACTGCCCAGCACCACCAATCTCACCTATCACAGGTAACTCCATTCAGAACACAGAACAGAAAAGAACATTATATATTAGTTTTATAGAACCAGTATTTATAAAAACCCACTAAAAGAAGTATTGCTTCAAATGCATATTTTTTTTCTAGTATCCTGGAACACTTTAGGACAACAGAAGAACCTTTCAATGAAAATACAAAGGCTGCATTAAAAACCCACCCTAACACAATCATATTCACAAGACTGTTCTTCACTGATTTTACATCCACATCTGCTCTGAAGAGCCACAGGTTATTCTTGGTGTGATATTTTACTTGAGCTCTCACCCATCTGCATCTTCATCCTACAGCAAACAACTGAGAACACTAAAAAAGGTGAGATTTAGGTGACAAAGGTCCAGTCCTGTATAAAAATCTCTCACATATCATGCTTACACCAAAGGTGGAACCAACCCTAAACAAGAAGATTTTCTGAAGGAATCTGCTACTAAAAGAGCAGGAACTTGATGAAATGATGACTTCCCACATCCTAGACTTGTTTAAACTGCATGCTGAAAAGCAAAAGATTTCTAAGCAACATTCAGTCTCCAAAATTCTAGCCTGAACAACTCTTGCTTATATTTGACCACAAATATTTGGCCACTATGGAATACAGGTATGCATGCATGCCTCTGTTTGCATGAGAGCTGCAAAACTGAGTCTTGAGCACATTTTTCATTTTACTCCATAAACAGGAAGGGGAGAAACACAGAAACCACCAAACCACCAACTCTCTGCTGAAGAGATGATTTGAACACCTGTGGTATCTCTGTGTTGCTATGAAACTACCATCCTAACCTTAGCAACAGATTTAAACCTTTGAGGATACATTTTGCTCTCTGTGGGCCACATAAAACAGGCAAATGCTGCAGAAGGGTTTATTTTAAGCCAACAGGAAACAGTATTTCAAACTGGACAAGGAAATTAAGAAAAATAGCAATTTACCAATGATAACAAGGAAATTAATCCACACCAATTTATTCAAGAGTGAAACAGTATTTCATAATGGAGTTACTATTTCCCAAGTGTGGAATACAGACCTGAAGTACTTTCCCCACCAGTTACCTTAACCCAGTTCCTGACCAGCACAGTCCCAGCAGAGCCACCACAGTCCCTGCCAGAGCTCCCAGTGACTCCCAGCTGGAGCCACTGAGCAGCCCCAGGAACAGGAGGCAATTGTTCAAGGACGAGCAGGAAGTGAGTACACAAGGCTGTGTGAGAACTCAGAATAACACACAAACATTTACAAGCAAACAAAACACACAGCACCTCCTTCATTGCCTACCCAAGGCTTGAAAGCACTGAGGGTGGCAGAATTTGGAGCAAAGCCTGGCTGGCTCTGGTAACTAAACTGGAAACACACCCCAGAGGCTGAAAGCAGCAGAGTGTGAGATTCAAGGGTTTCCTTTCACTTACCCCTTCCAGGTGCCACCACCCCACAAACAGCATCAGGAGCACAGTGCATGACTGCTGAACACCCTCTGCAAAATTACACTGACACTTCAAAAGCAACAAAATGTTCCTGTAGTTGCTGAGCTGTCCCCATTGTCCAAAAATAGAGACCTTGAAGAAGCATTTGATGTGCAAGACCCCTTTTTTCCTTCCACAGTTATTCATTCATAAGCCCTCAATAGGAGAATTTCTGCAAATTTACATCATGCAGCTAGACAGTGAAAATCCCCTGAAGAACCAGAACTACAGAATAACCTACTGGTAACATTCTGGGAGAAGAGTCTGACAGGGTTGTGATGGTACTAAAGTGCACAAACCCCAAACCACTTTAAGTAACCATATCCTCATCTGTGTGCACAGAGCTGGAGGAGCAGGACCCAGATGGCTCCACAAGAATATTCCATAAACCTCCTCCCCCTGTCCTCTATTCAGCTAGCAGCTCAGTCAGAGCCAACCACAGCTATAATTATTGTCATAATTATTATTTTAATAAGGATCAATGACTTATCAAAATATTGCTGAAGACTTGCACGTCTTTTGTTGTAAGGCTGCCAAAAAGGCAGCTCACTGCTGAGGTACTGCTCCATGTACTCTGCTAGCAGGCAGCACCTCCAAGTTTCTATTTCTGCCACTGAGTGACTAAACTCAATTCCAGTGAATGCCAAAACATAAGCAATTTGAGGCACAGGAGCTGTGCAAAGTATTATTATTCTCATAGTGCATACACACTAACAGCTTTGTTTACTACATCCACTCCTCTTCTTGTTTCCTTGGTTTTACACACTCTGGGCCAAGTTGTTGAACTTAGATGCCATAAGGTAGCCACCTGAATTCTTATTTACATATTTAAGCAGCTGTCAGGCACCCACAGCAAGTTTTAAGGGCACAAGCAAGCTGTAAACACCTAAGTGAATCTAGTTAGGTGCCTAGATTTATCCCCAACTGGCCAAATGTGGATCTCTGCAGACAAGTTGCTGGTTTTTGTGAGAGTATTTTTTTCCTACGAGGCAGGATTAGCTTGATAACAGATTATTTTTTATTTACATGTCTGTCCAAGATGACTCCAGTGCAGATCTCTGGTAATGCTCCATTTCTACAGAGCAGTCCAGTTTACATTTTCATAATTAGCAGATGGCCAATGATTTAGTTACAGCTCCAGGTACAGTGCCAGACTGAGGAAAAGGTTCCTGAAATAAGTAATGACACTGGCAACCTGGCCAGTTGTCATCCCCTGAGGTCACACAGGGCTCTGCTTGCCTCTGTGCCATGCAGTGGTGCAATTCTAAAGAACAAAAACTTCCCTTGGAAATGCCATTTTTCAGGTTTGTTGTGCCTCTCCAAGTGAGGGTCAACAGGCTGGATGCAGTTTCAGAGAGATTGCTTCACTTGAATCAATACAGCCACGACCTCAAACCCTTTTTCTTTGGAAGAAGGCATTTTAACTGAACCGTGTGTGCTCCTGAATCAGAAAGAATGCAATTATAAAGAACAAAGATAACCAGAAACAGGTTGAGCTTTAAGAACAAAATGAGAGATGTTTCAGAAATTCAGACAGCATGAATTCCAAACCTGATCACGACAGAAAGTCAGTGAATGGCATCAACCTGAAGAAAAATACTCAGATTTCACCAGTATAACAGAACCAAAAAGTACATCTGAAGGGCAGGCAAAGGCTGCAGCATGAAGCAGAAATGAGTGTCCATGACTCATTCAACCAAATCCAAGTTAAACTGAAGTTTGCAGTGTCATTCAGCTTTGTAGAATTGTTTTAAATAAGCATCCCACTTACTCTCTAATAATAGAACAGCAACAGAACAGTAGCTTGAAAACAAAATATATGTGGGAGGCATTCACGATCTGACCTCAGAGTCAACCACACACCAGTGTGAAATCTTTTTCAGCTAACTTTTTTAATTAGCTGGTATTCATTTATTGGCTTAATTTCATCATTAAAAAAAAAAAAAAAAAAAAAAAAAAAAAGAAAGAAAAAAGAAAAGCAGCAAATTATAGACGTGTTATAAATAGTTTGTCCCTTGGAGAAATTCTCTAATCATCTCTAAAAATAAGAAGTCAGATGATTTCATTGTCCTGTACTGACCCTTTCAGTTACACATGTATATATGTTTAGGTAATGCTACATGTTGCTCATTTCTATTTCCACACAGTTATAAGAGCCTGCTTGTGCATACTCAGACTCAGGAAAGCTTTCACTCCTGTATTTGCTGTAAAGTTTGGGAATTGCACTGTAGGAAGCACAGATCCACAAGGCATCAAAACCATTCTGTGCTTCCAAGTGAAACCTGGAAATGTCCTTTAGTTGCCCAAAAGCAGCTGGGCAGCCAGTTTATAATACTAGCCTCTTTCTTGATCCATCCACACTAATCAACCCTTGAACTCATGCCACCCCTAGGCTGTATAGTGCCACTCAGAGAAATTCTGAGGGGTGAGTGGGAACCACAGGGTTTGTGGAGTCCTGTGCTGAACATGGTAATACTGCAAAGTTCCTTTGTGACTCTGGTTAACTGCTGGCAGCTCTAACTTGCTATTCAGCCTGTAAACTCCTCAAGACACAGAACCTCTCCTCACATGTGCCTGTGAAGCTTCTAGTACCCAGATGGTGCCACACAAATGAATAATAATTATATTTTCATGTACACCATTATTGTGCATAATTTAAATTACTTTCACTGATCCAAGAGGAAATAATTTTCTCATTTTGAAATGAAAAGAGAGAGTAAAAATAATGATTACTTGTTTGATGCTATCATTATAACAATAATTACATTAGTGGTCCAGAATCCCCAGCTGGTCTGTGCTGACTTTAGTGGAGTTACACCAGTGCATGACAAGCTGCTGGTCCTTGCTGAAGATCTCAGCTGCTTCACAAGAACAGATTACCTCAAACCCACACCACTCCCATGAAGGTTAATTAAGCACATTGGCAGAATGAGGAAGACAAACACCATCTGGAGAAATGGATTCCTGCATGCATGGCAGGTAGCTGAGCATCACTGCCCCAGCCCCTGGCTGGCACAGGGCTGGCACTGCAGTGAGCTGAGCTGCCTTCTGGAGACACTCAGCTGCTCGTGAGAAGGCCTCAGAGCCCACAAGTCTGTGAGATTCAGCCCAGGCTCAGGCAGCCAGAGGAAACAGCTGTGATCAGCAGTACCAAGTGTGGAAGGGAAGAATAAAGGTGGGACCGGCCAGGGCTTGGTTCCTCTGGAGGAAAGAGATAAAAACCACAATTATCAGACCAAAGAGGACTAGTCTGGAGTACCAATAACTGACAAACCCCAAACTACCTGTCACCCTCAGCTCTGTGGCCCTAAACACTTCTCTAAAGATGCCAAGAGGTTACTGATGAGAGTAGGAAACCATGACTTCAACTTTCCCTTGCTCCACAGAGCTGCCTCCCACTCAACATGTGCTTTGTGGAACATCAAAGGCCTACCATTACTTAAAACAAAATAAAAATGAAGGACTGAGGTTCCAAGTCTAAAAATCAGACTCAAACACTTGAAACTGCTAGTCCTCAAACTCAGTCATACACACCAGAACCCCTGTGCCCTCTGAGCATCCACACAGGGATGCTGCTGCCTCTGCCCAAATCAGACATCCCATCAGCCCACACCAAAAGAAAAATACAGGACACTGTATCCCAATTAAAGAGTCACAGTGAAGTGCCAGATCTAATTTTAACACTATAAAGAAAACACAGGAAGCATTTGATTAAAATTAATCCTTGAGGTTATATAATTTGACTGTTGCTACAAATTAAGATCACCACATGCTTTCATTGTACTCCTGGCCCTTCAGCAAGCACCAATAAGACACCATATCATGGACTTCCATGGAAGGAAGGAAAAAATATTTTGAAAAACGTTTCTGAATAGAGCCAAAACATGTGGCAGGTAATGAGGGCCTTTTACACCAAAAGTACCCATTCTGCAATAGCTGACAGGAAGTAAATGAGATTTGTACATCCCCTGAACAACAGCTGGTCTACTCTTGCTAAAAAATTAAACTGCTTCTATTTCAAAGGGAACATCTGCAAAATCCCATCACGCTAAGGAATAAAAACCAACACAACAAAAAATACACTGGTGGTTGGAAAAGGCTTCAGATCCATTTCATGTAACACATTCCCACGTTCCTGCAGAGAAGATGCTTAACAAGGTAACTGCTGCAGGAGACCAGCAGTCTCATCTGGTCCTAATGCTCCCCTTAAATGATGCATGCATTAGTTCTGCTGCAAAGGTTTGTTTGTTTTATTAACCTGTGCCTTGTTAAGTGCTAAGACTTTGGAAAAATGATTCTGCACCTTCCAGCTGCAGATGTATTGTCTCCCCCCTCTGCCATTGCTAAATGATGAATTGTCTCCATCCTCCTTCTGGATTGTTATTAAAGCCATATTGCAGCATGATTAAGCTCCTGATAATAATTACAACTGCACTTAACAGTCAAGTCAGTACTATGGACCCATTTTCTGAGAAATACATCATTTTTGGCCACATAATAGCTCGATGCTATTAATTTTATTCACAACACAGGATACCTTAACTAAGCTGTTACACTGAGCCTGGTGTACTAAAGTGAGACTCAAGTTTCCAGAGATTGATTCATTCTGGGCTGAAGTTTACCATACAAATGATCAGCTCACATTAAGCTTCTTTGCACTTTTCATGTCTGGAAATTTTTTCTGAAAAACATTTCATTTCATGTGTTCAGATTAAATTACTGAGGCCACAGGTCTACATTAATGACAGAGAGGAATATATTTAAATAGATACCATTTGATTGTGTCTACATATATGGAGCCTATACATTCACTGATTTAAGCAAAAAGAACAAATCAGTGGTGAAACAGTTCCTTTTTTCTTGAGAACTCCTTTGTTTTCTGGAGCTTACCAGCTTATTTTACACCACCAATGCAAAGCTGTGCTTTAATGCTTCTGCTGCTGCACTGAGAGCTGTGCTCCATCCAGAAACTCACTTCTGCTGTACCTCCCACACGGATGCTTTTTAAGAGGGCTGGTCCAGGCTGTGTGTTTGTTTTTGGCAAAACAGTGCTGGGAATCCACCTGCACAATCTAAACATTCCAGGGGCACAGACACTTCAAAAGAAAACCCTCATTTCCAAACCAAAGAATCACAAGCTTTTCTATGATACACAAGGTGAATTCTGCACTGGTCTTAGCTTGGGGAAGCATTTGGAAAAGGCTGGGGAAAATAATTCATGAATGAACCTTAGAGAAAGTGGAGTAAAGCCTACTGAGTTTTCTTTCCTCTATGATTCCCATGGTGTTTCCCAGCATTAGTTGTTGCTGCTTTGCTTTTAGTTACAACTGATGGCAGTTTTTAAAGCCCTTAGCATGGAGCAGAGCAGCCCCTGGATGTGGTTCCTAGCTTCAGTAACCAACAGGGATTATGGAGTTTAGGCACACAGTGTAATTACTTTTTCTCCTTGCACCTTTAACCTGGTGGAGCTCAGCATGCATCCCCAGGAGGTGACAAGGAAGAAAAAAGCAGGAAAAAACAGGTTTGAGCACATTCAGCTGATCAGCCTATGGAGGGCCCAGCCTCGCTCTCCACATTGCCAGGAAAACAAAAAACACATTTCCCACTACAGCTGTGAAATTAAGGAGAGGCATTGGTGATCCCAGAACTGTCCTCCCCAGCTTAACTTTTGCTTAGAATTAAAGCTGCTCACTGACCCCAAACACGCTTCCTTTTCATTCTACAGTTCTCCACATTTTGAGCCATCGATATGTTTGGTGCCTTTGACAGCTTTATGCTGAAAGAAGCACATCACAAAACACACAGAACTCCAGGCTGAAGAAATGCTTTGATCCCTCAGCAGCAGGCAAGGGCAGTATTTCACTGAGCTGACACTAAGAGCGCACTGGCATTTCTGCCTCATGGCAAGAGGCAGCAGTGAAAAGCCAAGGCTACCAAGGCACAAAGGAGCAGCACCAGCCACAGACAGTGCCCCAAGGCAGGGGCAGCACAAGTGCACCCCTGAGATGCACAACAGCCTGTCAGTGCAGCACCACAGCAGCAGATGCTCTGCTGGCACATCCCTCCCATCCCCAGCATTCCCAAAGCACGGATTTGCATCCCATTTTCTCCCCTTCCACCATCCCTAGCAGGCTGCATGAAGGAAACCCAAGACTGAGCAGCATGTATTTTCAAAACAAGCTGTTGCACACTTCTCAAAGATAAAGACTCTTCTATAAAAATCAACCCATTCTCAGAAGGGGGCTTAATTCTTCTGTGCTTTTACACTTGAGTTATGCTGCATGAATAGAGCTTGTGCAAAGGGTGCAGCTGCCAGAATGGTTGCAAGTACACACTGAAATCACTGCTAAAGATACAGTTGATACCTCTTTAGAAGTATCTATAAGCTGGTTTAATTAAACATGGAACAACTGCAGGAAACTGCTTATGACTAATGAAAGCTCCAGATGTAGCTGGTCAGGGGATACAGCACAGTAAGTGTTCTCAGTTGCAAAATTGCTCAATTCAAATTTGTTTCTTCCTGCCAAATTGGCAATTCCCATTCACTTACATACAGGTAGCAAACCTTTTACTACAGTACAATGTTATTTTATCTACCAAATGATAGTGCTTATTATCTGACAGCATTTAATAAAAATCTAAATATCTTTTAAATACCTGGTTCAAAGGATTATGTTTCTTTTCCCACAGACACAAATTACCAAATCTTCACACTACTTATGCCTAATTCTGTAAAGTAAAATAGGCACCCCCCATTTCAGTCTTTTACACAGAACTGAGACAAATTAAAAACAAGATAAACAAATAAAAGCACTGTAGCCTCATCTGGCAACTTTCAGACATAAGTTTAAAAAGCACTATCTTCTGCCAAGTGTCCAAAATCTGGTTTGCATAACTATTTAGTATAAAGACTCATTTAAGGGTAGTTAGCAGGGCAAGTGAAAAAAAGTACAAAAACCACAATTGAGTAATACATCACAGACTAACATTTAGCAGTCGTTCAAAAACCTACTCCTCAAGATGTATTAAAACTCACCACTGCACTCACAGACCAAAGACACTATTTTTGGTCAAAATGCAAGACTGAGAAACCTTTGAAAAGTCCTTGAGGGCCCCTCAGATGCGCTTAACCCAAGACATGTGGATATAATGGAACCACTGTATTCACACCATCAGCTGCTCCAACTGCAGCAGGACAATTTGACATACACAAACTATGGGAAACCAGGACTGGGAGGGATACTAACTTTGCTTGGATATTACATAAATTGCATTGTAATGCACAAACTAAGCAATAGGAAAAAAATCTTCCTTTATATAGATGACATACAATTGCATTTCACAGATTTGCCTCGTGAACCGAGTCTAAAATCAATTGGTATCTTTACCTACCAATTTAAACGGGTGGCAAGTTTTTAAGGCAGAAGAATGCACAAAGCAAATTTCTCTATCGCTTTTCCACCAAGCACACATTGCAGTCGATAGACGGATACTTAAGTGTGAGGTTTTCTATTCTGACAAAGTAATTTTAAGGACGGCGGCCACTTCCCAGGCTAAGCAAAGCCACAAGTACCATAAAGTCATCGTGAAGCAGCCTTGCCAAATCACCTCTTGACACAGTCGTTAAGAGCACTGCCACTTGCTCTGAGCACTGCTGCCTTTTCTTTTAACATCAATGTCACACATCGTGGCACAGCCCAGTGTGACCTGCACCAGTCATTTAGATAACGAGGGGAAAATAGGTGCACTCGGAATGGGTTTTAAAACGTGTTTCCTATTCAGAACCCCAGTGCTCCATCTTTAGGTCTTTGATCAAAACTGTATGCAAAAGGCGTGATTCATAACTGCCAGCATCAAAATACTCCTATTCAGTGTCTGCATGTGGCCAGCGTGGAAACAATGAGCTCCCGACCCCAAACCCTCGTTCCAGAACTCCGGGTGCAAACTGGACGCTGTGCCAGGACATTTGTAGGACGACTGCTAAAAGTCCGTGTTCCAGCATAGCCCAGAACCCACAGAAGAGGATCATTTCCTAGAAAGTCTGGGGAGCTGGGAAGCAGGGCTGGAGCTCCAGGTGCAGCCTGCCCAGGTACCAGCATCCACCAACCTGGGTAACCCAGAGTGCAGAGACCAGGGAGGGAAAAGGCTGGAGAAGACAGAGATGAAAGCATAAAAGATTTGAAGGACAAGAAAAGAGGCAGAAGGCAAGGTGCTGGAGGAAAAACAGTGGAGCCAAAATAGCTACATTTATGATCACAGCAAATAACAAGATAAGCTTATGTGTAGAACCGAATTCAGTAAACTGGAGTTTTAATTTTCACATCCTGCAGAGCAGGATCTGCACACAGTGGATGGGTACGTACAAGTTGTCCCAAACGTTAGTGATGGGACTCGGCTCTTTGCAGCCTCTCCGGGCCAAACCACTTGTAATTATCCTTGCAAATTTCAAGAAGTCACCACTGAGCCCCAGGTTCTTGTCTTCTCTCTCAAGGGTGTAAACAAAAATACAGAAACTGACAAAACTGAGCATTCACTTTCAGAGGCATCGCTTACTTAATGCGAGTCTACTGCTAAAAGGATAAAATGAAAACCAAAGGAAGCTTCTCTTGAGCTGGAGAATACTAGTACTGGTGCTACATAGCTGAGGTTTGCAAGAACACTGTTAATTTGCTTTTTCACATGCCTAATAGAAAATCCAAAAATAGAAAATTCAAAAATAGAAAACGCAACTGGCACTAGAGCCAGATTTGCAACCCCTTGTGGTTTCAGGCCCGAGCCGTTTGAATGAAAACCGGGGAGTTTGCAATAGAATGAGGTAAGAGACAAGGTCCTCATCCTGTGTGGGCACAGTTTCAGTGTCCCTGAGCTGTCAGCGGTTAATAAACCGATTGCATTACATTTCACTGCCCATCACCTCCTGGGCCTGTCAGAGCTGTGCAATAAAGAACAGCGCCTCTTTTCTGGGTGGAAAAAGCAAAGTAGCGCTAAAACAAACCCCGAGGACGGAGCGGGGCAGGCGGCTCTCCCACGAAGTTCGGGGATGCTGCGATGCCCGCGGGAATGGGACGAGGGAGGTCCTGTCTCGGGGAAGGGAGAGGATCCCACGGGGGCGTTTTCTGGCTCTGCACCGCGGCCCCCCGAGCGCTCCCGCCGGAGCGGGGCAGGACGGGGACAGGATCCGGGCAGGAGCGGGGCAGGAGCGGCTCCGGAGCGGCCCCGCACCGCGGCACCTGCGGGAGGAGCCCGGGCGGGCTGCAGGGAACACGAGCCCCGGCGCCGCCAGCCGCGAGCGAGACCCGCCGCGCCCGCTCCCCGCCTACCAGCGCCTTGCCGTGCGGGGCGCCGGCTCCGCGCCGCTGCGGCTGCCCCCGCTGCTCCCCGCCGCGCTCTCGCTTCTCGCGGCCGCCGCGCTGCTCCTCGCCGGCGTCGAGGGAGGTGAAATTCCAGACGAGGAGGGTCTGCAGGAGCAGCACGGTGAGCGCCGCCACCAGCGCCGAGCGGGAGCGCCGCGCCAGCCGCCGGGCGCACGGAGCCGCCACCATCTTCGTGCTGCTGCCGCCGCCGCGCTGCCCAGAGCCGCCGCATCCGCCGCGGCAGCGAGTTTTCAGCCGGGCAGAGCCAGACGTCAGCAGGAGGAGGGCGGAGGTGGGGAAGGAGGGAGGGGGAAGGAGGAGGTGTGGGGATGGGGGAAGCCGGCGGGGAGCCCTGGCGGCGCGGCAGCCCGCGGCCGGGCCAGCCCGGGGCCAGGGGTGGGGTTGGCGGAGGAAGAGGAAGGAGGAGGAGGATGGGCTGGGGGCGGAGGAGGAGCGGTCGGTGGTGGGGGCTGCGTGAGGGGAAGGGGCCGGGCGGGGCGGAGGGAGGGGGCGGCCGGCGCGGGAGGCTGCTGCCATCTTCTGAGGGAGCGCGGCCTGACGGGCCGGGCCGCGACCCCCGAGGACCGATCACCGGCAGAAACGGCCCCAATTCCCCAGTGATGCTCTTGCTGCCTTTGTTTTTATTTTGGGTTTTTTTTTTTCCTGAAGGAAAAGGGTCCCTGGCAGCGTTTGGCGCCAGCGGATGGAGGGTGAGAGCGAGGTGCGGCGTCCCGGTGAGGCTGGAGGGACCCGGCGCGGGGCGATGGAGATGGAGGCACAGCGGCTCCAGAACTGAGCGCAACGAGTTCACTCGCCTTGCCCTCCCGTACTGATATTGGCTTTCTAATCTCAGAGATCTCATTATCTGATGGTAGCACAGAAGTAGGGAGGTTTTTGTAATCTGCCTGCCAAGTGCCTCTTTTTCTAAGCCTAATTCCACTATCCTAAACAAATCCCAAGGTAAAAAGTATTATCTCCGGGTAAGAATGACAGCCAGGTAGGATTTGCACAGACCGCAGGGATTTTGTTTCCATTGGAAGTGCTTCAGTTCCTGATCTGAAGAAAATGAAACAAGCAGTAAGATTCACAAGCATCCTTTATTAGGAGAATTTTCCCAATGATCCAGTGAGACCACAAATGAAGTTTCACAGCAGGTATCCTTCATTGCAGCGTTTCACAAGCATTTGGAGTATGTGTCAGTTTCCAAGAGTGCCACACGCTGAGTGTTGCTGGCTGCAAGGTGTCTCTAGAACAGAGAGGTCAAAGTACATCATTATATATCCAGGACAGGCAGCCCAGAAAGGCTCCTCTCAGTGTGACAGCAGAGCATGGTCTGCCTGACCTTCCATTCATGCAGTGGAACATATCCCATTTCTGGGGTGATGGCAGAGAGCCCGTGATAACAAATTTCAGGCCCCCACACCAGTTGCACATGCATCAGATTTGCTGGTCCCACAGTACAGTGAAGTCAGTGAGCTGTTGGAACAAAGGAATGAAAAAGACTCAGAGTGTTCCTCAATATTCTGACAGATTCTGCACTGCTCAGGAAGATGATGGATTTTTCTTATTTCAAACTACCAAATAATTGGGCATTATAAACACACTCAAGCAAATTTGCTGACAAATACAAGATAAAAGTGTCTTCCATTTGGGATTTTCTCTTCCAAAGGAAGCTGTGGTCCTAGTAAGTGGTTGCTCCCTGCAGCCTTCCCTTGGGCTTGTAGATGGCAGGAGGTGCCAGAAAAGAAACAGACTCTGAACAGGCCAAATGACCAAGAGCTCTCAAGAGCCTCAGGACCTGATTGCAATCCTGCATACCTCACTGGGAATGGGAGACTCATTCCCATGCTACCCTAAATGGCTAAAAGCCCTAACAGCAGCATCCAAGGCAGGCAGTTCTTCAGCACTGCTTCCTATCAAAGGAGCACAGCAGCAATTGTGATGAACTTGTGATCCATGGTTCTTAAAATTTCCTCCAGAAAAATTTCCTCCAGATTTTATGGGCTAATTTTTATGCTGGAAAATGTCTCTGGGTGTTCCTAATCTCTGTACATAATTACTGTGACTGATAGGGCAGTGAGGAACAGCAGTGCATGCTCAGTCTCACACATGCCCTACTGAAAGCCCTTCTGGAGACAAGATTTGTATCCAAACCACAATAATTTATAGGCCATAAAGATCTGAGTCTTCAGGGTAAAGTCAGCCCTGTGTCTGGGTGGGAGCCTCAGCATGAGACACTTCTACATTGACAGAAAAAGCAGAGCACAGAGAGGAGCAGACTTCTCCTTCAACATCCTCCTTTCCCCATATTTTGAGCCATGTAAAATCTAGAAAGCACAGTGCACTAGGTGTGGCATTCATTTTTAAAACTGTGGTATAACCAACGACCACTAACTGTTCAAAACATCCTTCTGTGCTAAAGGAAACAGCTAAACAGAAGGAAGAGAATTTAACTAATTGTTTTTTTCTTGTGCTGATTCAAACTAAAAAGTAAAAAAGGGCAAGGCTGAGCATCTTGAGAATATAAAGATGAAAAAAAAAACCCCACAAAAACTGAAGAAATTAACTGTACCAATCCAAAGAACAAACTAAAATCAGAAATTGCATAAAACTGTTAAATTAATTTTCTTCCTATAAGGTTCATGAATAATGGCAGCTTTATTGAGCTGTGTTGCATCAGAAAATATTTAATCAGGTTACACAGAAGACACTTGAGAGAGTTACCACTCTGAAAATTCCCCATGTTGCCCATATTAGGTGAGAATTAGTATCTAGCACAAAGTATGTAAGAGAAAAAAACAGATTTGATTCTTATATAAGTATTGTGTTGGTTGCACAAACTGTCAAAGAGGCAGTGTTTTAAGCAAGGGTAACAACTGTGACTTGGCTAATTTGCTCTCAAATCCCAAGACACCATTGATTTAAATATATTTTTTGCCACAGCACAGGTATGTAAATTCAGTGTGGGTGTGTTTGAGAGATGGAGGGCATCAATCTTGCCTACTTAAAATGATGTAAAAAAAGAGCCATCCTCAATTCCATTTTAGTTTGATCTACTTTGCTAGGTTTACCTATCCTGTTATAAAAAATGGTTTCCTCCTCCTAACAGTATAAATAGTCTAAAATTGCACCAAGTAACCAGACTTTGTACAAAGAACTAAGTGAAGTTGAGAGCAGTGCTAATAAGCAATATCCTTTGCTCTGCTTTGCAGAGCTTATGGTCCATCTGGTGAGCAAACACTGCAGGCTTATCTGAACTCCAACTCACTGCCTGACTCATAGGCACTTCAGAAGCACATTCTGTAATCAGTGGAAGACTAAGTTATTTCAGAGTGAAGATTTGCATTTTTCTTAAAAACAACCATGTCCTTACCACATCAGAATTTAGGTTCAGGATATGTGTTATGAGATGAAGTAGAAAAAGGTGAATGAACTGATTTGTTTAAGAATGGGTATCTCTAATATACTCTTAAAATCTGTGAAGAATACAGAACAAATAGCATATTTGTGTATATTCCCATGATATCAAAAAAGTCACAGCACCTAAGGAATGAGCCTTAGGAATGGAAAAGGTGGAAATAAGCCATGGGCAGTGTTTAATGAGTAATCTGCAGCAGCAATAGCACTGTTTGGCTTCTTCCCTGAAGTGGCCAAATCTTTCTTTTCATTTCCTTCCATCATACCAGAACAGCACACAATTCCTAATCCCTTTAGTGCATATGAAGGACATAGAGCTTTCCCTGGGAGTCTGCCAGTCTGACTGGTCCAAGCATCAAATCTGAAAGAGAAAAACAGGGCAGGGAATTACTCCTTGAGAATTTCACCATCTCAGACTACAGGTCACTGTTTGCTCTGCAACAAGTTCCCAAAACATGGCTTTTTGTTTTAAATGCTGGTACATTGCTACACTGAAAAGGTCAAGGAAGTGTATTTTGACTTTTTTGGAACCACAGAACCATCATTAACTTCATGTTCTGCAATTCAGTAATTTTATGGTTAACTTGTGTGTTCTTCACCACTCAGGTATATTGTACCATGGATATTCACTTCTCCATATTTTCTTTTCATGAACATAACCAAGATTCTTTGCCAGATTCATTTTACATCAGGCTGCAGGTTATAAAATTCAGGTTCTCTCTTGTGTGCAGAACTAAAGCAAATGGAGATGTGACTGCATACAAGAAGTGCCTTCCATTCTGGTGGCTTGAGATTCCAGCAAACCTTTCTTAATCCACTCTGGTTTCATTTTGCCACATCACAAATGCAAACTATGGAGTCAATGAATATGCAAAAGCTAAATTTTTGACACCAACATTTCATTCTGGTAACACTGTCTATAAATTATGAACTGAACATACTGTGTGAGGATTCAAAGACAATAAAAGCAGGTTCTATGTTCAGTTTGTGTGAAATATGTAATATGGTTGTGGAATGTATATTACACCTTCCTTCTGAGAGAGAAATTTAGTTCAGGACCTTGGCATATGCTCCACTTCAGGAAGTGAAGGAAAATGGAAGAATTATTCCCTTCACCATCACATTAAAGCATCCCTGTTTCTTTATAATCTTTCAGCATATAAAACCTTTTACTATCAATGGGGGGAAATGGCTGTATATGTATTTTATGTACAGCCCTCTGTGTTGTGACAGCTTTTTCTTTCAGCCAGTGGTCAAGGATAATCAGGGAAGGATTACCCATCTGTTCTTGCCATGTGGCATTCTGTCTTCAGTGAGGAGATACTGCACTTCACAGCTTCCTGCAGTTCTTTTTTCTGATGTTCTCTCATTAACTAAAAACTGTTTTATTATACATCTGACTTGCTAAGTTGGAAAGTCTGGAAGACTCGTGAAGGTGACCTACTTTGGATAATCTAAATTAGAACCAACCCCTGCCTGTTGCAAAGAGCAGTTTGTTTAGATGCACAAGGTTCCTTGGGCTTTCATTCTAGGTTTTGCTTTTTTCTGTCTGTCCACTTGATGGAAGAAGACAAGTGGTACACAAAAAAAAAGGGTAATCAAAGGGGAGGACATGGAAAAAAGATACTTTTTCACTAAGAGTGACTTTGTGGGTTGTGTTTACATGATTAGCCAGTTTTTCAGAACACCCAACAGTTTTTAGACTACATGTACTATCATGACATACCAGTGCAAAGTCTATGTGGAGATTTATCCCAGTAGTCACCTGAAACATGTTCTGTATCTAAATTCCTCCTGAGATATCACTATGACTTGCTGCAGGAACAATAAGTAGAAAGGAAACAAGGTTTTAAAGAGATTTCAATAGTCTTTCATTTTTCCTAACACTGGAAAATACAGTGTTTTAAAGGCAAAGTTCAATTCTCAAGCTCCTGATATGATACAAATTCATCTGTATGAGAGCTTGCTCTGAAAACATTTCTGATGAAAGAGTGTGACTGTTCCTCATGAACAGAGCCATTTTGTGGCTATTGATTTAATACAGCTTTTCTGTCAGGAAACATTGTTTATGGTGGTATGTCAAGCCCAGTATTGGCAGCCTCAGCAGATCATTTGCTACCACTGATGCACTGGTGTCCCTTGTGCACAGCAGGTCAGGTGGAGCTGGGACTGTTTGCCAACATGTGACAGTGACATTTGCCTGAGCTTCTGCACAAAGTCTCCAAACCCTTGGACAGGGAGTGCAGGAAGTGCATTTATGGCATTTTCCCCTGCAAGAGGGGAGCTGAATAGGTAGCCTGATTTCCTGATGCAGTTTCTAACAGCTGAGGTGGCAAAAGAACGTTTCAGGTTCCCTCTGACACTGTCTCCCAACACCATGGGCTATGTGGGATATTACAGAGCAAAGACAATGATACTAATTTAAGCAAGCAAACAAACTCAGTACTATCAATCTTTCCATATTTAGAAAGTCATTAGCAAAAGCAGATGCAAAATCCTGTTTGGTGTAATTTGGATGCTACAAGAAAAGGAGTTTTTAGTCAAGGTATTTGATGTGCCTCAAAAGAAATACAGCTTTTGGGAGAGTAAGGCATTAGTCCATGTATGGCAAAGATGACCCTGTCAAACACTGTATGATCTCTCATTTTAATAGCTTCTGAATTCATAGAAGGGGTAACACATTGTGAACACCTCCTAAATGAGTTAGGGAGGATTTTGGTAAAGCTGACACCTCCTTTATAATCTTTGAGTATTTGTCCCATTCTAGACATTTGTCCCATTCCTTCATCACAATGGAAACCCCTCCATAAACATGTGAGATGCCACATGAACCTAGCAAACATGCTCCTCTCAGGAACAAATTCCTGTCTTGGCAAGACAAAAAGGAGGAGACTGAGGAGCCAGAGGAGAATTCCTGTGAAGTAGGTAACTAACAGCAGTTTTGCAGGAGCAGACAGAACAGTATCTTGATGTGCTCTTCTACATCTGATTGTTCACAGAATCTTCTAAGCTGGAAAAAACCCACGAGGACCACGAGTCCAACTCTTAAGTGCTGCATCCTCAACACTTTAGCTACTCCTGCTTGTTTGCTTTGTTCTCTTAGTAAGTACTAAATATTTTAGAAGTCTTACAAGGTACCTTCTAACAGCAGGTTCAGCTGTTGCTGTGCTGCACATAAATAATTTAATCCCCTGTGGAATAAGAATGAAACCTGGAATGGTGCACTGGTATAACCTTTATATTACACCTCTGTGTGCTGGCAGGTGGGAGACTGCAGCCAGGGGCTGCAGAGGCTGTGGCAGGACTGCTCAACGTGTAAGGACTTCTCTGTGCCCACCTCCACACTCTCCCTCTCACATCTTCTGCCCCAGAGACCCCAAAATGAGCTCAAACTTCTCAAATGGCCACATTCTTGCCTGGAAACTGAACCAAGAAATTTGGTAGCTCATTCTACTAGATGAACTCCACTGAAACAGATTCTTACCTCAGACTTAGATTGATCTGAGCACAGATGAAAGATGCAAAGAGGATCTGTATCATTTATTTTCAAGCCCCATGTAGTGAAGAAAAAGGCATATTATGCATTTCATACATTATTCTTTCCTTTGTGCTGTATATAATTGGCAGAGCTTTTCAGTGAAAAAACTATCTGGCCAAATTCTCAGAGCCTCATGCTCTGCAAAAATCGGTCTTAAGTTAATCTGTATTAGGAGTAATATTCAAGTTGGCTGCACTCATATGAAAAATGTATTTATAAAGGTCTAGCAGATACAATCTGCTGTTTCTTGCCTGACTTTGTTCCCTGCTGTTGCTGGTCTCTCTCGGGATTTCTTGCAGAGTGGTTAAGTGATCCATACTGAGGTTTCAAAAGCAAAGATAATAGGAGTTCTATTCATGGGTTAAACACTTAGCTGCTTTAATACAAGATGTGTAGGAGCAGCCCCTAATGACATTTAAATCTTGTTATTGCTGTGCTTCAGTATAGGATGTACTTGGTTTTGTGGCTGCAAGAAGCAATTGCCAGAGATGACTGTAAATCCTGAGCAGCACATAAATCCCAGCACATGGAAATGATGCCTGATTTTGCTCCTACAGCAGCACATCTCTGGACTGCACCGTGCTGGCTGCTGACCTACAGCAGTGCAGGTGACCCAGAGCAGTCAGTGGCTGCTGCCACACCTCCCCTGGGGTCTGGCTGCAGGGCACCAGCTCTTAATTCACATTCCTAACCTTTCCTTTGCAAAACACTGCTGCCTGTTCTTAGTCTCTTAGCTTTTGGACATTCCTCTAAAAACAGTATTGTGACAAGTTCTGAGCCTTCAGTACCTTTGAATCACATGCCTGACTTAGTTTTCATATGTGCTCCAAGGTTTGCTAGTACTTGTCACCATTCCCTGGTGGAGATAATTCTACTGAAAACATTTACAGGAAGACTCCTACAGTTCCTCAGGCAGATTTGTCTGACATAGCTCAGACTATCCATTTATAAACTTTAAACTTGCCCAGCTGCCTCTGTCAGAAGCCTGTTAGGCAGAGCACTCTCACAAACTGTCCTTCAGAGCAGTACAGATTATCTGAGAATGGTGATCTTGTCCTCTGACACAGCTGGACTGGAAAGGAAGTGGAAATGAGTGAAAAGAGCAACCCCTCCCTGAGTTTCTAAGTAATTGTGCAAAAGGGCTAAAAACCACTTAAGTCTTACTGTGAAGGAGTGAAAACGAGCACCCTGAACAAGGAGAAACACTTCTGGCTCTGCTCTTCTTTGTCTCACATTGCCATTTGCTCCTCTTCTGGACTAATCTGCAAAATATTACTGTTGACCAAGCACAAGTGTCACAGGAACAATTAAAAACCTTGTGGAGGAGAAGGTGCTGTGCTCTTTACCAGCCCTTGCTGGAAGTCAATGAGTAAATCATCCAGATCCTTAACCCAGCATGGGGTAACACTGGAAATGGTAAATTCTGTGACATAGCCTGTCTGTGCTGTTTTGTCAGGGGAAGAAAAGATAAATGAAAATACGTATTATATATGTATTAGTAGAAATGCTCATGGCTTTAAGCATACATAGGACTGTTGCAAAGAGAAAAGCAATTAACTGTTCTGAGTTCAATTACAACAAGAAAATATTTAGAAAGAAATTAATAAACTTTGCAGGCACTGTTAAGATCATTTAGGGAAGTTGTGAGGTCTCCAAAAACAGTTTAGTGAGTAAGCTGTTGGAATGGCTTAAGTGCTTCTGATTTTGCCCAAGGATCCCTTCCCTCCCAATATGCTGCAACACTAGAGAACATGCTAGCAGGTGAGCCAAAGGAGCAGGAGCCTGCCAATTCCACATGGAAACACAGATGGATTTGATGCTTCCTATCTGAAAATTAGGGTGCTAGAAAAAGAAAAGCATTATTAATATATAGTAGTATTTTTTTGAAAGAACCTAGAAAAACAATTGCAGTAAGAAATGAAGAAATGTTTGCAAAGAGCAGAAGCAGGAGAGCTGAATTTTGTGTTTGTGAAAGGCTGGCATTCATTTAGGGGCTAATTCAGCTTTCAGTTGCCTGAGCTCATGCTTTGGCTGGCAGCAGCTGTGGTGCAGGTAGATCCCTGGCTGTCTCCTGCACTGCAGCTCCGTGGCTGAGGTTGCTGCTCTCCTTCAGAATTGCTGGTGAGCACAGCCATGCCAGCAAACAGCTAAACACGGCTTTTGGCTGCCCAATTTCAGCTTCATTGCTGTCAGAACATCACTTAGCACAGCTGGCCTGTAATTTTCAGGCTTGTAAAACCTCAATTGTCATGTTTGGATTTTCTTTAACACGTATTATAAATGCACAAATTTGATTTGCCTAGAATGGAATGACTCTCAGCAGCTCAGGGATTTGGCAAAAAGCTTCACATATTTCATCAAAATTCTGTTTGGCCTAGGGAGGCGTTACAATTCTAGATAAAAAGTGCTTTTTTAATACAGAAGCAATTTGTAATGGAATGTTCCAAAAGAATTCTGTATTAAAGATTAACTGAAACAAAAGCAACATGATCCTTGCCTCTCCATGATGGGAATTCATTGAGAAAATGGAATTGGAAGAGTCTGATTTGACATATTTTGCAGAACACATGGTGGGTGAGTGCAGGGGAAGGAAGCACTTCCATCACTTTGGGCAGGAGGCCTAGAGGTGAGCACATGCAGCTCCTTGCAGAAATCCTTGGAGCTGTCTGGGAGCCTTGGGTGCTGTTAGGGAGCAGCAACCTTTGTGTAAATCACAACTAGTATCAAATTACAGTAAGAGCTCTTTGTGGAACAGAAAGGGGAGCCCTGCTGAAATCTGCTTCCTTTTAGTAGGACCATTCAGATGCTTAAAGCCATCTGAACATTTGGAAAAACCTAGGAAGAATCTTAAAATACCATATTTCTAAGATAAAATATAAAATTTTACCCTTCTTGGGCCATATAACTTGGATCTATATTTACACTTGGTTGAAGCCTTCAACTAAGCAAATACATATGGATGAGGTCTTACTTTTACACTTAATTTTGGTGTTTTGGTAAATGCAAATGATGGAAGAAGTTGACATGAATAAATTGGCACCAGTTTAGAAGTCACCTCATTGCAAAGTCAGAGATATTTGGGACTTTTCATCACCTGCTACAGGGAAAGCTTCTGGTGTTAAGTCCCTCAGTCACATGTTGTGTATCAGAAATGTTTTCAACTCTAGGCTGAGGAACTACCAGCTCTTGAAGGAGCCAAGAAACAAATGTAATACTTGAGCATGTTTACTGTAAAATGAAGGGCTATTTTATCTCAATCAAATGAACCAACATGTGAACTGCAAATCTGATACTGAAATAAATCAAATTTACTCTTGTGTAATTGCTTATTTGATTCCCAACTATGACATGAAGTTAGAAAACAAATTGATATTCTGTCACTTCTGTTTCAGTAAACTGAACTCAAACAAGTTGCCCTTTAGGTGCATCTTGGATGGAACAGTGCTTTATCTTCATCCCAAGGAAATCAGTGTATTAAATTTGTTTGAAAAATTATTATCCAAGCCATGACTCCTTTTCAGACAGTGTTTGAACTGCATACTAAAAAGGCCAGATTTCCCCCAAGAGCCAGCAGAAGCACAGAGAAGATAAGTGCTGTAGTATATCCTCCCTCTGCAAGAAAATGTACCAGCAGCAAAGATACAGCAAACTCAGTGGGCACTGAAACTGCAGAAATGTTGTGGGCATGGCCATCTTCCTCTTTCCTCATGGCCAAATGCCATCCTGGTGTGCTCAGCATTTAAAGAATAAGCTGGATAGACCCCATACTGTCTCAGCCATGATCAGAATATTAAATCCAGCAGCATATCCACAGTGAGGCAGGTTAATAAACTGCAAGGTGTCAGAACCAAAGGAGTGATGGAAGGGCAGGGGATAGGAGGAACACCTTAACAAATATTTATTTGTTAAAATAAAAGAGAATCAAGATTCACACCAAAGAAAATCGAGGCTGGGTTGTTTAGCACAGCAGAGGTCAGGAAAACAGGCTGGCTGACTCTGCAGTGGGCACTGCATGGAAAGGGATCAAAACTCCAATGGAGCATCTCACCCTGGACTCCCAGAGAATAATCTTCATCATCTCTAGTTTAAAGGTCAAATCAAGGCAGGTTTAGGGAAAAAAAAATTCCCCTTGAAAGGTCCTAGGCATAACTAATTCATGTCTGTGAGAGCTGAGAGAAGATTACAAAAATGGTCCCTGTGATTTTTTAATATTTTTTTCAATTTATAAATGTAGGGAAAAGGTTGTTCTGGACAGATTACTATGGTATGTTCTGGTTTAATTATAAAGAATTTTGGATTAGTTCATATGCTTAAAGCTACACTATTACAATTAGTGTTACAAAAACAAATATTAATTAAATTATGAGGTAGGACAAGTTAAGACATGGCACTAAGTAGCAATAGGGGTGGGTTAGCAGTTTGTAGGAAATGGGAACATTAACTGAAAATTTCCAGAGCAATCCATTTCCACTCATTCAAAAATTCTATTAAAGTATATTTATACTCTGTATACAATAACTGTAACTACTGCTCAAATATTTTGATTTGATGTAATATGTACTAGTTTTTCTGCTGTGGTGTCTTTGGCCCTTAGATAATAAATAACATCAGATTTTTTGGCTTGTCAAGGCCTGTCTCTAAGAGGCTGTGTGGAAAACATCCAGAAAACCCTTCCTTAGATCCTCCTGGAATAACAAGGTTGCCATACCCTTCATGCCATGCTCTGCTGACAGAATAATTCCATTCAGATTTCACTGTGATTCTACATTTTCTGGTTCACATCCTGTATTCTTCTGGCACAAACTTGCCTTTAAATAAATTCAGGCTATTACATGTAGAGGGATCTTGTTTTGCAAGACCTTCCTCTAAATCAAAAGTATTAGAGCTTAGTATAAGGTCTCTAAGATTGGATAAACTCAAATTTTTCAACAAATCCTCAGTTCCAAACCACCATCACTTTCTCTGATTGAGAGTTTTCTACAGACAAACTATATCTTCTTCTTCTGTTACTTTAAAAAATGGATGTTTCACTGCCAGAATTTGTTCTTTACAGTTGATTACCTATGGAAAACATCCCATGGGAGAGGCTTGAGGCTCACAAAGAAGTTTCAAGACCTATGCACGAGCACCTTCAAAGCAGAAGCAAAAATCCATTTGCACATGTAGCTGTTTTAATTAGAACCAGGGATTTATCTCTATAAATAAGCACAGGGCAGAATCTAATGGTAGCATAACACCAGAACAGAACAATCTCTTCAGTCACAGTATGTAGTTATGTTTTCCTGATTTTTCAGAATTGGGGAATGAATACCTGTCCTGATTTACATGTAATGTAGTGTATTAAATTTTTAATGTTTCTTCTGGGCTCAGTACAGCACTTTCATCCCCACTATCATTATGTTAATGATGTAGTAAAATAATATTGGTTTTAAAACTCTCATTTTCTGCCTTGTTAAAAATCCCCAAACAGATGAAAAGCCAAAATCTGATTTTTGCCCCAAAAGCAGAATGTTGCTGGCCTGCCCTACAGCACCTGGACTAGGAACAAAGGTGAAGTCACAAACCTGAGTATTAGGAACTCCCTTGAAATGGAAGTGGAGAGACAACACACAACCCACAAAGAACAAAACATCTAAAGGAAGAAATGCAATAAAAATTGGGTAAAATTATCCCTTGAGTAATGCTGGATGAAATCCACACTAAAATCACTGAACAGTGAAGCTATTCCACTTTATGCCAGAGTAACATCAAAATACTTTCTTCTCCTCTATAAACATCCTCTCCTTCTGGAAAATGGAAGAGTACCACATGTGACAAGTGTTCTAAGCAGCATGCTGAGCACCAAATGTGAACTGTAATTCATAATTCATGCTCAATTAATCATAATGTATAAGGAATGGCTCTGTTAATGCTTCTGCTAACTACCTAACCTATTTTGAGAGATGCAGGCAGAATTTCAGCTCTTGTGACTTGCTGTTGTGAGTGACAGACTATGGATACCCCAGCAGCTGTCAAAGTCACCAGCCTTCCTTCAGGGAAGATAAAAGCAATTCTCAGTATTGCAGGAGGCTAAGAAAAGCTCTGAAAAGCAGAAATGAAAGTGAGGGTGGAGAATGTTCTCCTTTCTCATGCAAATCCTGCTGAAAAGCAGCCTGTGTAATCCAAGCTAAGATTAGGAACAACCTTCCTTTAGCAAATGAGCAATTTCCAAGTGATACAACTGAAAGAGGAGAGGTCTGGTGTCTCCAGATATTGTTCTGGAGTTATTTTTACATGGCAGCCAGGGAGCAAATCCTGATTTAGGGGAAGGAGCTTTACCTTCACACGCTACTATTTTTGTTAATCAGAAGGAGGAGTTAAAAATGGACTGGCTCTTCACTCTGCTCAGATCACATCCTGACAGAGGAAACTGATTGGAATCATTAAAGCCACACTCAGCTGATGGACCTGGAATCAGCCTCTCTGCCCTGGGAGATGTTTGTGGATATTAAAATCTGGACTTCAAGGTTCACCATTCCTGAGCTGCATCAGCTGGCAAGAAGAGTGAGAATGAGAATCCTTGAAATCCTCTGGCCTAATTTGTGTCAGGCACCCCCACAGGTACACAGTGATATTTTAGAATGCCCACAGCATATTCCAGGTAAGTGCTTATGCTAGAAAACATATATAAAACTACCATGATGAAAGAGGAACTCTCTGATGTGTTCTACCAATGTAATTGGGCTGTTTCACCCTGCCACCTAAAACTCATGGACAGTATGGAACATATTTTTCAAGCTTCTGGCAATATCATTCCACGAGTCTCCTGCAGCCCTCAGTATTTCAGGGCTCTCCAGCCAGGAGAAGCTCAGCTAATTGTATTCCAACCTGTCATCACTAGATTTTGGGGTGTTTTCTTTTTCCTCCCTCTCCATTTTTAGCAGCTATTTTCCATCTCAAACCAGTAAAACCTGCCATGGAAAGCTGAGCTCAGCAGTAGAGCACCGCTCTTGGAAAATCTCTCGGAAAATTATGAAAACACGTAGCATTCCTCTCTCTTGAATACCAATTCCCGGCTGCGAGGAACATTAGGAGAGAACGAACAGACAGACCCCGCCCCTGCCGGGGCCGTGCTTACGGAGGGGCAGCTCCCGCCTGCGTTCAACGAGGGATGGGCGAGGGCAGGGCGAGGGCGGCCGGTGCCCACCTGAGCATTTCTGAGCTCACCTGAGCTCACCTGGGCCCCCTGAGCTCATCTGAGCATTTCTGAGCTCACCTGAGCTCACCTGGGCCCCCTGAGCTCACCTGAGCATTTCTGAGCTCACCTGAGCTCACCTGGGCCCCCTGAGCTCACCTGAGCATTTCTGAGCTCACCTGAGCTCACCTGGGCCCCCTGAGCTCACCTGAGCATTTCTGAGCTCACCTGAGCTCACCTGTGCTCGTCTAAACGCACCTGAGCATTTCTGAGCTCACCTGAGCTCACCTGGGCCCCCTGAGCTCACCTGAGCCCGCGGGAGCGGCCGCTCCTGCCCCCCCTCGCCGCCAGGTGGCGCCGCAGCACCGGCTCAGGGGGCGCGGGACGGGGATCGGGATCGGGATCGGGATCGGGATCGGGATCGGGATCGGGACAAGGATCGGGATCGGGACAGGGATCGGGATCGGGACAAGGATCGGGATCGGGACAGGGATCGGGATCGGGACAGGGATTGGGATCGGGATCGGAACAAGGATCGGGATCGGGACAGGGAGCGGGATCGGAACAGTGATCGGGATCGGGACAGGGATTTGGATCGGGATCGGGATCGGAACAAGGATCGGGGTCGGGACAGGAATTGGGATCGGGATCGGAACAGTGATCGGGATCGGGACAGGGATCAGGGATCGGGATCGGGATCGGGACAGGGATCGGGATCGGAACAAGGATCGGGATCGGATCAGGGATCGGGACAGGGATCAGGGATCGGGATCGAGATCGGGATTGGAACAGGGACCGGGATCGGGATCCGGAACAGTGACCGGGGACCAGGATCGGGACCAGGATCGGGATCGGGACAGTGACTAGGATCGGGGAGCAGGATCGGGACCGGGACCCGCAACAGTGACCGGGGTCGGGATCGGGATCCGTGTCCGGGGTCAGGGACAGGGATCGGGATCAGGATCGGGATCCGTGTCCGGAGTCAGGGACAGGGATCGGGAGCAGGATCGGGATCCGTGTCCGGGGTCAGGGACAGGGATCGGGATCAGGATCGGGATCCGTGTCCGGAGTCAGGGACAGGGATCGGGAGCAGCCCAGGGGCAGCAGCTCGCCCGCCCACCTGCAGTTTGTGTCGGGAAATGGGGTGTGGGTGGGCAGAGCTGCAGAGCTGCAGAGCTGCAGAGCTGCAGAGCCAGGACCGGACTCAGTTATCCAAAATCACTCTGAAGCTGCTCCTCTGTGCCGCAGGAAAGCGCTCGCCTTCCTCAGACAACGCCCGCGCATGAGTGAGCGCACTCAAACCCACAGTCCCACAGAATCCAATTACACAACTCCAGAGCACAAAGTTACTCATGTATTCGTGGATACGGATAGCTGCATCCAACATTTCCTTTGGTCTGCTGCCAGTTACAGTAACTATCCCTTATCTGCGTTTCATTTCTCAGCTCTACAATTAAAAGTTACAGTCGAGCATCCTCCTCCCAGCGGGCCCTCACGGATGAAACTTTTATAGTCTTCAAATACATTATGTATCCACTGCTTGTGTTTGTTGTCCAGGAAATCTCCGATGGATTCTATAGGGAAAGCACAAAACAATGTATTACGTATTCAGGATTTTGTTTGGGTCTCAGTAATTGTTACGGTGTTCAGAATAACAGGAACATAGCTATTTGATAATTAATTACACTCTAATTGCATTCACCTGGGAAAAAGAGATAGCACTAAGGGCCAAACAGGGGTCAATAATATTAGTATAGAGGACTACAAATCTTGCATATACAAGTAGAAATTAGTTAAGCAGAGTTAAACAGAGTCAGAGATAATTTGCACGGAGGATTTTGAATGTAGAGAGAAATTAAACACATGGAAAGTAAGAGAAATAAAGCTGCAACTTAATCCAAATTATTTTAGATCCATTTTCCTTTTTTATGGCTGCAGCAGCAGGTTAATCCCTGGGAGCAATGAGGCCCCTGTTCTCTTTGATTATTATTGGTGAAAAGACAATTTCCCATTAGGGCCTTTCCATGGAATGAAGAGCAGCTTGTCCAACATGAGACCAGGCCCAGCCCCAGCAGAACATCTGAAATCCTGCTGCTAATCCGAGAATGCATTTGCTGGTGGGATCCATAAGTGAAACAGATTATGGACCATGCACACCCCAGATCCCCAGGAGCATCATCCTCACACAACTGTTCTAACCTTGAGAACAACTTCAGCTCTCTTGTCAGCCATCTGCCTTACAATAAGTTGACATCCTTATGCATTCTCTCTGCCAAAAGGCAACTTTTAAAATGCTATTAAAAAAAAACTGTGTACAAATTAAACAGTCAACACATTTTACTGCTGCTCAGTAACTGAAATGCTTTCACTGTGCTGTGCAATCTATATCTGCTGAAATTACTTTCATGTGTGTTTATAAGTCTTCCTATATTTTCTCCTCATTACTCCAAATGCATTTTAAAAGCTTGTTAAGATGGATTTGTTGGTGTTTTGTATCTAGCTGACTGTGCATGTTAAAGGCTTCAACTGTGACTTCCCTAACTTGAAATACACAATTCTTCATGCTGCTTGTTAAAACACATATCATTCCAGCCATGAACATTAATTAGCTTGTCTGGGGAAACAGAACTCACTTTATGAAGTCTGTCATCCTGCTTTGTATCTTAATTATAAAATAAAATTATTTTTCCTTCCCCCCAGCCAGACTATTTGCTCTGTGTTTTTCTTTTTTTCCCCCTTTCCTCAAGCTGCTGTTTAAATTGCAGGGCTGAGTGACTGATCCATTGGGTCCTGCTCCAGCAGGGCTGGGGGTTAGCACAGTGTTCCTTAGGGCATGCAGCCTCTGCCACAAAACCCAATTCCCCTTTACAAAGGGACCAATCTTTACCAAGACATGTGTCTTCCAGCAAGCAGCCCCTCTATAAAAATATTGAGGTAAAAATCCTTATTTTAGGGAAGGCAGCAGGATCCAAGTTCTCCCTCCTGGGTGCACCAGGCACTCCCACAGTGGCAGGAAGTCCCTGTGTGCCAGGAGATATTGGCATCATCTGCAGCCAGGCATTCTGCTAGTGATTTAGGAAATCTGCTAATGGGAAATTAACTGGAATCAGGATCAGCCAATTGCACACATTTTCCCCTTGACTAACACACCCCTTGTTGACAGGATGAATCCCAAGCAGTGCCACCACTGCTGTAGCTGCAGATTCCCCAGGATCTGTGGTGCCCTTGCAGTGTGGTGGCATTTCAGGCACCCAGGAACTGGTGGCAGCTGCAGCTGGCCATGGGGCTCAGGGCAGGCTGTTTGCCTCGAGGTCAGGGTTTTACAATTCCACATGAAGTCCAGGGAATGCTGGTGAGAGAGCCCCGAGCTGCTGGGGTGGCCTGCAGGGATGGCAGGTCCCCAAGGAGAGGCTCAGGCTCCTGTGAGGTGACAAGTGTGGCTCTGTGATTCTCTGCTCCCCTGGCACGTTCCCCTGCTGCCCTGGGAGCAAGGACAGCCTTTATCTCTGGGCTGGGAGCAGCTGATGATCAGCTTTGCTGGCACAGGGAGGGCATGAGCTGCAAATTGCCTGTTGTCAGAGGAAGGTGAAGGCAGAGCAGAGGCTGGGCAGGAGCTGGGCTGGAAACAGGATGTGTTAAAAGGGATGGGATGCTTGGAGGGTACTGAGTGCTCTGAGGCAGAAAACATCTGCAGGAGAGATGTCTGCATAAGTAACATCTTGATAAGCAGGGGTACATGGAGATGAGAAATCGCTCCTAGAGCTCTGAGAAAATGACAATTTAGTGCTTTAAGTAAATGGGAAAAGGAGACACCAGGCTGTGCCCCTGCTCTGCAGGAGAACATCACTATGTGAGGTTTTGATGAATAGTGTAGTGAGGGTTGAGTAGGCTCTGCTCAGCCTCAAAGCCAGACTGAACCTGAGCTCACTGGTGGCACAGGATGATCAGCCCCTGGGGTCACTGTCTGCCCCAGTGCTGCTGTGCTGCCCACAGAAATGACTACTTAAGAAGCCTATCCAATTTAATATTTTTATTATGGCTTGCTATTTGTACAATAACACTGACGTCCCTGTTAATCCTTGATTCAGTGAGAGGCTCAGAGCCACCTCCAGCACACACTCAGTGTCACAAATATTTTTCTTTTTACCCAAAACCTGTGGGGACTGGCCTTGCTCCACCTGGGCTTCCAGGACTGATCCCACTGCTGCCTGCACAGCAACCTCACTTCAGAACAAGAAATAAATATTCATTTATTTTCAGGCCTAAAGGTGGTGCCTCTTTCCTAGAACTGCTGCCTTGTCTATTAAAACAACACAAAATAGTTTCTCATTTCATATAGAGACATCTTGAATTTCCCAGCTGTCATCTGACAGATAGGAGCATCAGGAGAGAAAAAAATAAACAAGCACAGTGTACAAACAACCCTGGGGAATACATTTTGCAGACTCTGAACTTCAATGATGTGCAATTCTTTGTTTGCTGAAGTGAGCAACTACACAGGGAGAACTGTACATGTAAATTATATTGAAATACTGCACAGGGCTTGAACTTTAAATACCTCAGAGGAAGAAAACATAAATGCAAAGATATTTCCAGCTGTTTCCTTAAGAGGGAGAGGTGAAGGTTAAACACAAGGTGTGAACTACCTTGGGTAGTCTGAGCTCTTGTGCTGGAAGAACTGCAGCCACCCCTGGGCTGTGACTGGATCTCAGCTAGAGACCCTGCAGGAGTCAAACACAAGCATTGCCCCCAGCATTTCTGATTAAAAAAAAAAAGCTAAAAAAGGAGAAACTAATGAGTTCTATTTCACACAGCATTTCTATTAAAAGCCTGTGGATTTGGTGTCATAGCAGAGGTGGCACAGGCTCCCAGTGGCTGTCACTGCAAGGTTTGTTGTGAAGGGGAGCTCAAATTCTGGGCATGTCTTTGGAGGGGCCAAAGCTCCCAAAAAAATGTTTCCCCTGGAAGATCTGCAGAGCCCAGAGCAATACAGAGCCTCACCTGCATCCCTCTTCTGTCTGAGACAGAAAACCCTTTACAAGACCAGATCTCAACACCTGGTTATTTGTCTTTGTTTGAGAAAAACATCTTATCTACAGAAGCACTTAATTTCTCACCAGCATCCTCCACTCTTTCAAACGACTTCAAATCATTTGTCAGAGGTACTCCTCAAGCTTTATTTTGAATAATTGGCTGGCACAAAAGTCCTCAGCAATTCCAGAGATCTCAGTTCACTGATCTGTTCCCAACCACTCAGCCCTAAGTGTGAGTTTAAGAGCAAAGTACAAAGAGCACAAGGAAGTAACCAAGGAAGCTTTAATAGCAGAAAAGTTCCAATAATTCCTGTAGTATAAATAAGGTTTTCCAAATACACCTATCAATAACACTAAAGGAAGAGAAAATACATTCCCTTATAATGGCACCAGAGTGGTTACAGCAGTGGTTCATCCCTGCAGGAGTGACAGAGATGTGACATTAACCTTTCCATCCCTGTGCCAAGGATGTCAGGAACAGCTGAGAGAAGAGGCCAGCACTGCCCTTCTGCATGCCCAGTCTGGTCTGGAACATCTGTTGTAGCTACAGCTCATTCCAGCCTTTTGCTCTCAGCAATTATTGATCTCAGCTCTCACTGATGCCTGTGGCAGCTCTGTTAGACAGAACAAAACACTCAAAATAAATGAGCAAAATTAACAACCAGGAAAAAAGCAGAAACCTGTTAATTCAAATAACAGAAAAACTTGCATGGCATTATGCCTGTTTTAACCCACATGTGGAAGATTTGAAGTGCTCTGCACTACCTACACCAATGAAACCTTTGGAGCATACATTTATTAACTAGAGAGAAGAGACCAGTATTTTTCAGACAAATTGAGGCAGTAAGGACTACAGAGCAATCAGATCTGTTTAAGGATCAGCTTGGGAGTTCTTACAACTACAAACAGAAATAGGATTTGCTGTGAGCATGCTAAAAATGTAGAGCCACAGCAGACAGGGAGACAGGCTTCCAGCATTTATAAAGACATCAAAGCAAGAAGGACAGAAATAAGCTTCAGTTCTCAAAAAATTATTTTTAGCCATTAGGAAAAAACTTGTGAAGTTTGACAAACACTAAAGGTTTGGGATCTTCCCATTGCTGTTAATAACAGCAGTGCTACCTGCACTACAGTTAAAAGGGGTACTCCCTAAATAGAGTGGGATTGTGTTTCCTTGGCAGTCACCTGACACTGAGAAACCATAAAGGCAGCAAAATTCACAGGGAAGGATGGAACATGAATATTTCCTCAAGCTCCTTGGCAGAAATGCAAGCAGACAGAAGCACCCCTTGGTGACAGGGTAATGAGGGGCAGATGCAGCAAATCTGTTCCAGCCTTCACCAAGCTTTTCTTCCCTCCTCTCTCTGTCCTTTAAGTGTTTTCAATGTGATTTTAACACAGTGTGTGCTGCATGAATAAAACATGCAATGGAGGCACAGGCTGAAATCTTTCCAGAATTTTAGGAAGGCAGGGAAGAATATTTTCTGGGTGGTTTACAATGTGCAGAGTTCACACCTGCTGCTCTTTACAAGAGGATATTGGACTGAGTTTGACAGCCAAGCACACAAGCAAACAGCCTTTGGTCAAGATTTCCAGATTTTCAGAGGGGTGGGAGTGGTGGGAGACCAGTGGTGACTCAAAATCTGTCCCCACGAGGTTCAGCTGGAGCTGCAGGTGTGGGGTCAGCTGGGGAGAGTGGCTCTGCTGCTAGACAGGGAGTGACTGAAACCCCAGCAGAGACAGAGCAGCTTGCAGAGCCCCCAGGGCTCCTGACTCACACCCTGAGCTGAGCTGAGCTGAGCTGAGCTGAGCTGAGCTGAGCTGAGCTGAGCTGCCTGCAGCCTCCTCCTCCTCCTCTCCTTCCTCCCTGCCAGGAGCTGGCACAGCAGCCAGCAGGGCTCAGCCTGGCACAGCTCCCCTGAGGTGGCACAGCCCTCCTGGCCCTGTGTGACATCCCCTGGCACTCTGTCACCCCTTGGCTGCTCCAACCTCAGAGCCACCAGCAGGGACCAGGGGGAGCACAAGGCTCCCACCCCAGATCAGGTAAGGCTGTGCTCCTAAAAAATAAGGATGTTGTTATAACTCTTTAATAGCTGTGTTGTATTTTTGGGAGAAGAAGCAGATTGAAGCCACCCTCAGCTGGGGGAGCAGAGCTGGGTTTGCCTGCAGCATCATCTCTGCCCAAACTCTGCCCAGCTGGGGAAAAGTCACAGCTGGAGCTGGGATGGTGCAGTATCCAAGTGGACACTATCAGTGTAACTTATTTAATATTTATGTTAAGCTGCACTCAGAAGCTTTGAAGAAAATAAGGGTTTTGTTATGTTATAGAGCTGTGATAGGAAAAACCCAGTTTTGTCCTCATACAATCTTCTGCACTAAGAAGTTGAATATGTACAGCACAAAATGCAACCAGCAGAAGGATGTGAAGTGCTCCTTACACTTGTGTTTTCCCAAGTTCATCTTTCAGCCACTGTGAATTTTGCAGCTGAGCCCTCTGCATGGTGTCTGCTCTAGAAACTTGGAGGAAAACCTACATGTGCAACACTGGCCAAGTTACAGGGGCTTCAACAGAGCTGAGAGGGTGTCACACAAGTGAGGAGGAAGGAAGGGGAGAACCAAAGAGATCCAGGCTGTAGGTTGAATAGATTTCTGTCAAGAGCTACATGGAAGGTAATTTCAAACCTGAAAAATCAGGACTGTAGGGATTTATTTACATTTTTACAGAAGTTAACTAACCTTTCCAAAATGCCCCAGATGTTTTAGTTTGAATTCACTTTACATTTTGGACCAGATGTGCAGATTTTTTTTGCTTCTTCCCCCAAAGATGTTTCCACAAACTTTTCTCCACTGTTCCTTAGGAGAACAAAGGTTGGAGATGTGTTACTGAGCCACTCTGCACATCATGGATAAATCTGAAATGCTGCAGGCTGTGTCTAACTGTGGTGCTGCACTATGACTGAACTATCTGTGCATCTCTACTCTTGCTGTAACAATTTTCTTTGAACAATTGAATCCATGAGTCTCTCAGGCATTTTTATCAGCCTGTAGGGATCAGCAGCACATCTCAGATTTGCCCTTTGCACTTGACTGGGACAAGAGGGACATGCACAGGTATCCAGAGCTGGGCTGTGCCAGCACAGCTCAATCTTCCAAAGAGAAATAATTTTGCATGAAAACACTTATTACACTGCATCAGCATCCTTTATTATAATTTATTATTATTTATTATAATCCCAGTCTTATTCCAGGCTGCTCACAGAGGCCAAGGAAGGAATATCCCACAGGCAGCTGCATTTTGTCAGGCACACAAACACCCTGGTGGGTCTCCATGTGCTTCAGCATAAGAACAGAGAAATCTCCTTGCCAGCAGTTCAGATTCATGTTTTCCATGGTGAATTTCTAGTGTGTTTTGCACATGGCATCACTGTCTTGGACTCTTCAGCTGCTCTCAGAAGTGCTGAAGTTACTGGTTGTGGTTTCATATTCACTTGGTGAGGTGTGATCTGAAGCCCTGCTTCACTTCTCCCACTTGTGCATCTCAGTGTGAAGAGAATTCCCAGGCAAGTTTCTGGAGAGCAGTAAATCTCCGTGGTGTTACTGCTGCAAACTTTTATTTTCCTTCCTAGAGATTTTCTGAGGAAATCCAGTGCTTGCTGAGACTCAAGTGACACCAGTTCCCTTCCAGACCAGTGGCTCCAGCAGCCCCTGGAGCACCAGCCCCATTTCCACTCCCTGCTCAGCCCCACTCAGCACAATCATATTGATTTTTTACAGCTGAGACCTTTGACAAACAGCAGCAAAGGCCAGCCTATTTCTGTTTCTTACAGTATATAATTATTATTATGGAAACCATCAAAAGCCAGCTCTGACCTTAAATAAGTGTGCTCCTATGTCAGGCTGTCCCAGAAAGGAGAATTTATGAGGCAGATGCAAAATTCAGGGAAGGAAGGAGAGTTGGATTGCTCTTGCCAGAGGTGCAGCCCAGGATGCAGCTGCCAATATTTGGGTTAATTCTTTGTGCTCCTTTAGGACAAGAATTTTCCCTCTCCCACCTCTGGGTTGGGCTGGTTTGTGTCTGTTCCACAAGCCCAGCAGCACAAACAGAGCCACAGTGTTTGCACTAATGCTGTGTGAGAACAGAGCACAGTTAATTCTGTGAATTCACAGACAAGAAACACTGCTGGAGGAGCAGCTCCACAGCTGATACCTTTTGCATTTTTCCTTGATGAAAATCTTGCACAATAACAGAAAATCTTTCATATCTCCTCTGACATTTCAGAGGATGAGATTATTAACTATCAATTTTCCTTGACAGAGTGCACCTTTCTTTTGCAAAAATGGAATCCCACTCAGAGCACAATGTTGTCTTGTTTGCATCTCTTCCTGCTTTAATAGTGCTCTGCAAAATAAGAATATTTATTTGTATGAAGCCAGCTGAAAATTAAATTCCTCGAATTTATTTTATGTATTACTTTGGAAAAAAATTAAAAAATTACTTGCCCCTCCCTTCAGCTCTATTACATTCGTTATCATTTATTAAATGGATTTATTTTAAGTTCATTTGCAAGCAAAGTAGTGTTAACCTAGAACACATTTATCATTTTCTTCATAAATGAATGCTACCTAATTACAAAAGAAGGAATAAAATAAATAAATAAAAGAGAATTTATGCTTTTTAAAAAGAGATAATTGGAAAAAAATGTACTTTTTCAGCCTGCTCCTCACCCTGGCTGTGACCCCCCAGGCTGCAGCCACACTCCCACAGAGCATCAGCAATATCCTGATATTTGACTTGTCAAAGCTGCATTTTCCATGTCACAGAGCCACAGAATGGGTTGGGTTGGAAGGGGCCCTGAAGATGATTTTGCTCCAACCCTCCTTTCTCCAGCCCAGCTGCTCAGAGCCCCATCCAGCCCTGGCACTGCAGGGATTACTGCTGATTTCAGGTTCCTGCCCCAGAAAGGATTCTTGGGAGGAGAGGGAACCAAGGACAAAGGAGTATTTTCCTTCATTTTGCACAGAAATTAGAAAAACTAGAAAATGGCAAAGACAGAAGAGGCATCAGTTGTAGGAGGAAAGGGTGAAAGGGAGCAGGGGCAAAGCTTTTAAAGCATTTTCCTCCTAGTTTGGTTAACTTAAAAACAATTTAAAGCAAGAGCTGGCTCTATCCAGAGCAGCTCCTTCCCATTCACAGGGGAATCTCTCCCTCCTGCTCCTTGCCAGCCACACTCCACTCCTGCCTGCTCTCACCATTCTGCCTTTGTCTCCTGCTGAAGCCTCCTGGAGCCCAGCCCAGCTTGCTCCAGCTCCCAACACATCTTGAATTTTAATTCCCTCTCATTGGAAGTCATCTGTCTCTGTTTTAACCCAGACACAAACAGATCTGCAGGGAGAGCCTGGTCCACCCTCAGCACATCCCAGCCAGTCCATGGTATGGGTGCATGAAATGTTGTTGGCTCTTTGCAGGTATTGGATAAATGCTATATACATAATGCTAAAATAGCACTTCTATATGGATATATAGAATGTAGTAATAGTAAAATATTGGGTAATAGTAAAATATGGGCAATAGTAAAAGTTAGACATAAGTTTTTTAGAGATAGTATGTTTAAACTACCTGCTTAGTCAAAGATAACATGTGGAAAATTTATAACAATAATAAACGAGGCAGGGGGAAATGGGATTCTCTGTTGAACATGATGATAGCTCACAAATACTTTCCATCAAATAAAGAGACATTAGAGCACTGGAAAAAAAAAAAAAAAAAGTGAAGAATTCCAAATAAACACATGTGGAAAAAGGAAAAGGTGCAACAAATATTGGCCACCCTGGAACTGCACATTAGCACAAATCACAGAATAATTCACCTGCACTGAATAATTCACCTCTCTGGGAATTGCATGCACTGGACACAAATTTAAACAGGGGTAATCTATAAAAGCAGAAAAAAAAAATCTATAAAAATCTATTTTATAAAAAAAAAAGAGTAAAAATCTATTTCTATTTTTTATAGAAAAATCTATAAAATCTATAAAGTTTCAATCACCACTATCAACATAATTTTAGCGTGTTAGGCTTTTAATTCTTGTCATAATTAATTGATTAATCATCTAAATGGGTGAGAAGACAATTCCTTTCCCATTTTCCTGCAATCCAGCAATCTTTGCCCATGGTAACTCTGTCATCAACACAGAAACTGCAACTGCTTCAGCTGCTGACTGCAGGGCCACATTCCATGGGATGCATTTGTAGGGAATTATTTGGATTATTTGCTGCATTTCTTTGATCTATAAATAAGATTTCTCTGCAGAGGATATTTTTACTGCATTTGGAGCAGTCTTGATGCACTCATTCTAAAGTGTAACCAAGTAATTTTCATCTCATTTTGAAGTCCTGTCCCAGAGGGAAAAGCCAGGTGAGAAATCTGGAGGTCTGAGGGAGGCAGAGCTGGGGAACAGGTCAGAGCTGCTTTGCTTTGCTCTGTTTTATTCACAGCTCAGACTGAATCCTCTCCCTTGTGTCTTTTCTAGTGGCCTGCAAGAAATGAGTTGAAAGTGGCAAAATATCCATTTAAATAGTAAATATTATTAATAATATTTATTAATATATTAATTATTAATACAATATATAGATAGTATGTATTAATTATATATTATATATAAATAACATATAATAATTTATGAATATATATTTATTAAAGTAATATTAACTAATATTATCTATTAATTATTTAAAGCACGAGGTGGGGGCAGTGGCAGGAGAACCTGGAGCTGGGGCAGGATCAGCCTGGCACTGGGGTGGGTGCAGGGATGAAATATTTCTGTAAGAATGTAAAATTTTGCTGTAGAATGACCTGGTCCTGCTGCTCCTGCTGCCTTCACCAGGCTGGAGACCTTCAGGTGATCTCACCCACACTCCTTCTATATTTAAATATATATATATAAAAATCTATATATAAATATATATATATATATATATATATATATATATATATATATATAAATATATGTAAATCTTGTGTCACCAGTACATGTTATTTTTTTTTTCTAGATTTGTAAGTCCTATTCATGACTTGTCACTTCTATCCCTGGAAAACTCATTTGTTTGGACAATTTGGTATCAAAACCCCCTGAAGGTTGTAATTCTCAGAATGATTCCAAACTGGCAGGTGTGCAGAGTGGAACTCATCACCCTGGCACTTTGCCAGGATAAAGGCACACACATGCCAGCTTTTAAAATAAGGCTACACCATAAGTCATTTTGCTGCCAAAAAAAAAAAAAAAAAAAACCCAAACAAACAAACAAAAAAACCCAAAAAAACCCACAAAAAAACCCCCACAAAAAACCACAAACGAAAAAAAAGCCAAACAAAAAAACCCCTAAAAAATAAAATAAAATAAAATAAAATAAAATAAAATAAAATAAAATAAAATAAAATAAAATAAAATAAAATAAAATAAAATAAAATAAAATAAAACAAAGAAAAACCTGTATAACATTCAGAGGACAAGGGACCAGCTCCTACATGTATTGGGTATTTATAGTTCCAGCATTTGGGAATGCAGATTGAAATGAATCAATGCCAGCAGGGATGCCTAAAAGACAGAAGTGAGAATTACAGCAATTAAGAATGTTGTCTCAAAGGAAATTAGTACAGTCCATTAATTGCAATGCCTTAAAGGCAAATGTACCAAAATAAGAAAGAAAGAAATTAAAATATCAGGAAATTATCAGAAAAAAAAAGGGGGGGTGTAGAAAAGATAATGAGCACAGTTGGTGTTTCCCACCCTTCTTTTATTAACAAGGAAATGAAACAAAGAAATGATGATGGGAACCAGCAATAACTCCCAGTCAGGATAAACTGCCTTGGCCACATTCTCTCTCCTGAGGAGCTGGGGCTGCATCTTTTCTGTCTGCACTGTAAAATCTCTTTTCAAATAAACGAATTTTAGTGACATTTGAGGCATTCAATTATTTCCCCAAGTGCAAATTCTGCATTCCTTCATCTCTTAGCTCCATATATTTGAACAGCTCCTGCTGACTGGATGAATCATTTGCATCCAAGCCACAAAATGGGAAATAAAGGATTTCCAGTGCTGCTACTGATGCTGCCAATTCAACTCCTGTTGCTGGTGCTAATCAACATCTCTTTAAAATGATTACAGCATTCATAAAACTACAGGTGTACCATATTTTGTACTGCTCCCTGCTTTTCTACATTCCCTGTAGGAAAGGATTTCTTGGTGCCATCAATCCCTCTGACAGTCTTTAGCACATGAAGGAGATGTCACCAAGTTTAATGTCATATATTTCCTCAATTGCATGAGCATCATAACCAGTTGGGCACAAAATGTTGTTTTCAATAAACTTGGTATTTAAGGCAAAAAAATAGCATTTGTTAACTTAGCTGCAGATGAATGTAAATTTATTTGCCTGGATGAAACAGAAGATATTTATTGTTTATTTAAAGGTCTTCTAAACTGCATTTGCATGAGAACTTTCTTTAGAAACACCAACTTTGTTCTCCAGCAAAAGCTGGCACAGTGAATTCCAGTCAGTAAATCTGAACTTGCTGAATCCATCTCCACTGCATGTCAGCTCGATAAAAGTTGTTTTTTTTAAAGGAAAACTCATGTGAGTTAAAGAATGGCTCAGAGAGAGTTCCCTGGGTCTGGGGCATTTCCAATCCTCTTTACAGAAATATCTGAAATGTCTCTGGTGTCCCTACTCAGCAGCTGGGCTCACAGAGGGTTTTTCCTGCTGACTGCCAGAGTCAGACAGGGAAGAGGAAAGAAAAACAGACCAAATCCTCCAACTGAGAGATCACACACAGCCACTGCCAGACTCAGGGAGCTTCAGTGCACCTGGGAAGTTCATGAGTCTGGCTTTGGTTGTCTCACAATCAACTGTGAGTTTAAACTGTTCATTAGCTTTAATTAAAGAGGGAAGAACAACTTCCTCCCTCACCAGTGGATTTCCCCAGTGCTGCCTTGGCCTTTCAGCCTCTCAGTGTAAAAGACACAAACCTGGACAAAGGACAGCAAGGCAGGTTTCTGTCTGTGCTCTCTTCTTGCTTTTCCAAAGAGCAGTGAGCTAACAGCACTCTCACTAATTGAGTCTCAGTTTTAGCAATAGCTTCTATATGAACTATTAAGAAATTGTAGTCCAGCTCTAACACCTGTTCAGAAAATTTACCAAAGAATACTTGCCCTTGAGAAGCATGAAGAAGAAATTAAATCAGTGTGAGCTTATTTGTCCACAAAACATTATTATTGTCCTCAGGATGAATGCATTATAGTCATAGCAGACACAGACTTTCACAGGGATTCCTAAAGAGATTCAAATATTTCTATGAAGGTTTTATAGGACTTTTTGCTTCTTGCCCTTTATACTTTCTCCATCCCCTTGAGGATCCCTCAGGCCTGTTGGTATTTCTGCAAAGCCTTCAGACCCTAACCAGGTGTCCAGTCCCTGCCTCCCTCCAGTTTCTCCATCCCTGCATTCCCCATCCTGCTCTCCTTCATGCCTCCTTCCCTGGCCCTGTGTGCACATTTGCTTTTTGCACAATTTTCCTGTGGCTTTGTGCTGACCTCCCACGTCCCTGCTTGGCCCTGCCACCCCAGCAAACACACAGAAACACAATGTGTGCACCCTGCTCTTCACTCCCTGACATCCAGCTGGTATTTCTGACATCTCCATATTGCCTGGGCTTATTTCTTTTTGATAGCAGTGTTCTTCTAGTAACAGATTGTTTTCTGAGTATTTGGGATAATGCAGATTTTCAGCTGTTATGAAGCCATATTATTTTATAGATTCACTGCCTCAGTATTCCTTTTATATCCCTTGAATTTGTGTGTGCAGCATCCTAGAGCACCACAAGCTCTCTACCAAGCACAGGGAAACCATCACCATGGGGAAATAGCTGCAATAATCCCCTTGAAACTTTTAAATGATGATTTATATTTGCTATATTTTTGAAGGCTTTGTCTGAAAACTTTGGGAACTGCTGCAGAGGTAGAACTGGAATGTATTAAATATGCAAGAAAGTGCTAATGTAACACAAGTTTGAATGACTAAAGTTATAATGTCAAAAAAATGTCATGAAAAAATGTTAAATTTCAAAAATAAGAAGCAGTGTGTAATACTTTTGACACAACAATCCAGCACAGTTGCACATCCAGTAATAGCAATGTTTGATGCAGTCTGAGACATTTAAATAAAGTCTATAAAATACAAATTGAACAGAACTAGAAAGAGTAAAAATGACACATCCAAATTCTCTGAGCTGTTTCAAAGTCTCCAGAAGCAACTTAAGTGAATGTCAAACTTTGTTTAAAATCTTTTTCTGAAAGTTCTTCACCACAGTTGCTGTCAGGGTAAAAGCAGTGGGAGAAGGTGATAGAACATTTCAGTGAGGAGGGGCACAGATCACACTGGTGGAGATGCAATATTCCAATTTTCTCCTGGGGAAACAGCAGTGATACACACGAGATGTGCATTTTATTGAATACCTCAGATGAATATCTGAGCCCCAGCTGATAGAGCTTGGTAAGGAGGGGAGAAAAACTCTTGATCTGCTGAGCTGGAGAAGGGACAGAACATCTCCAGCAGGTTTGGAGCAGTTTGAAACAAGCACCCCCAGGCACCATTGAACACCCTGAGATAAAACAGGCCCAGTGCTGCTGTGCTGAGCTCAGGGTGGGGCTCTGGGCTCCTGCCGTGCCTTTTGTCCCAGAGCTGACAAGGTTTGCCTGAGTGCCACTCTGCAGATCAATTCCTCAGCAAGAGAAATCTGAACTCCCCCAGCAAACAGCACCTGGCAAACAGACCAAGCAGCTGTGTCCTGTAAGGGACAGTGACAGTGACAGTGACAGTGACAGTGACAGTGACAGTGACAGTGACACTGCCCTGCCCACAGTGCCTGCACAAACCCCACCTGTGTCCTGCAAGGGACAGTGACAGTGACAGTGACAGTGACAGTGACAGTGACAGTGACAGTGACACTGCCCTGCCCACAGTGCCTGCACAAACCCCACAGCTGTGTCCTGAAAGGGACAGTGACAGTGACAGTGACAGTGACAGTGACAGTGACACTGCCCTGCTCACAGTGCCTGCACAAACCCAAGCTGTGTCCTGCAAGGGACAGTGACAGTGACAGTGACAGTGACACTGCCCTGCTCACAGTGCCTGCACAAACCCCACAGCTGTGTCCTGCAAGGGACAGTGACAGTGACAGTGACAGTGACAGTGACAGTGACAGTGACAGTGACAGTGACACTGCCCTGCTCACAGTGCCTGCACAAACCCCACAGCTGTGTCCTGCAAGGGACAGTGACAGTGACAGTGACAGTGACAGTGACAGTGACAGTGACAGTGACAGTGACAGTGACACTGCCCTGCTCACAGTGCCTGCACAAACCCAAGCTGTGTCCTGCAAGGGACAGTGACAGTGACAGTGACAGTGACACTGCCCTGCTCACAGTGCCTGCACAAACCCCACAGCTGTGTCCTGCAAGGGACAGTGACAGTGACAGTGACAGTGACAGTGACAGTGACAGTGACAGTGACAGTGACACTGCCCTGCTCACAGTGCCTGCACAAACCCCACAGCTGTGTCCTGCAAGGGACAGTGACAGTGACAGTGACAGTGACAGTGACAGTGACAGTGACAGTGACAGTGACAGTGACACTGCCCTGCTCACAGTGCCTGCATAAACCCCACACTGCTCTGTGCAAATCACTTCCACGAGGTCCCTGGGAGGAAACCACGCCGGGGTGATGCCACCACCGTCCCCGTCTTCCCTCCCAGGGGCTGGAGCTCCGTGCTCAGCAGCTGGAGCTGCAGGTGGAGCAGCAGCATTTCAGGTGTTACCCACCCTGCTGCCAAAAACTCTGAGCCGGCTCCCTCTGAGCCGGTTCCCTCTGAGCTGGTTCCCTCTGAGCCGGTTCCCTCCGAGCCAGTTCCATCTGAGCCGGTTCCTCTGAGCCGGTTCCTTTCGAGCCGGTTCCTCTGAGCCGGTTCCCTCCGAGCCGGTTCCCTCCGAGCCGGCTCAGAAATCATTTCCTGTTTAGCAGCCCTGGGCAGTCAGAGCAGCAGACAGCAGTGCCCACTGTCTTTCCAAACGAATGGTGTGTTATCCTTCTCATGTCTTTACCTGACAGCAGAAAAATCAGCTCCATTAACACAAGGTTACTCTGTAGAAATTTTTCGTCTTGATTACTCCATTTATGTAATTTATTTCGGTCCTCTGATTCCTGTTAGTGGGATCAATATTAATTTAAATCACAAGGCTGTGCCTTTTCTCCTGCTCCATCCATGCAGATCAGGCACACCTTGTGTTGCTGACAAATGAACCTCAGCTGAGATCACCATGATCCAGGGAGAAGAATGACTGCAGCCAGTTCATTCTGTTTTAGGCAGGGATCAAATGCTTAGCCCACAGGTAAACTACAGAATTCTATACATCAGAACTGGGGAAAAGCATAGAATAAAACTGGTCAACGCCTGAGAAAACCAGATCACACTTAAGATCACACCTTCCTTCATAAAAATGACTGATTGCTGGAGCAGCCATCCTGTGGGCAGGGATGAAGGATTTGCCCTCCTGGACAAAGATGGGACTGGGTGCAGAAGAGGGCACAAGCTCAGAGAAAAGAGCTTCAGCTTCCAGGCAGGAAATAATTTATACAGGAGGTGGAAAGTTATGGATTCATAGAATGGTTTGGGGTGGAAGAGATGTGAAAAGCAAGTTCCAGACCTTCTTTTCAGTTTGTTTAAAATCCACTGTTTGAGAGAATTGCTGGATGTAAGAAGTGAATGATTCATTTGTTAAGGAGTTTCAGTTTCCAAGTAGATATTTTTAGGAGATGCATTGAGAGGGAATATATTTTATCTTCCAGTTATTTGGGAGGTATAATGAAGATGATACAGCAGCTGCCATCTACTCAAAAAAGTCTGTGCCACAATCTCTGCAACAATCCCCTGCCAGCCAGGTGGGAGCTGCTCCCACACCTGGGCAGGCACCCAGAGCTCAGCCCAGCCCCTCCTCACCCACATCTCACCACAAGAATCACCCCTGGGTGCTGCTGAGATACGAGCAGGTGTAATTGTCAGAGCAGTTATTGCAGTGGTTACCCTGAGTGGTGTGTGGCTCTGTGGCAGCAGGTCTGTGCTCAGTCACTGATCCCAATCCTGGGCAGACTCTGTGCCAGTGATCTCCACTGCCAGCTCTAAGCTGTTCTCCACACAATTAACCAGGTTAGAAGGGACCTTTGGGGTCACTGAATGCAACCTGTGACCTGACACCACCTTCTGAATGAGGCCACATCCAGACTTTCCTCACACCCTCTCCCTCAGGTTTCACAGCCAGAGCACAACTATTTCCAGCCATGCACCACTCCAATGAATTCCTTGTCATTTCTTGCACCAGAATTAAATTATCTTTTCTCATCTCCAGGCTCCCTGATAAACTTCCCACCACTCTGTAAATCTGGGCCCTCATTTTCTTTTTTTCCCCCTTGATAAGTGTGGGGATTCTTTATCAATGTGAGAGGAATGAATCCAAGTTGCTCAGACACTGAACCAACAAGAGCTTTTGCTATTCCAGACTCAGTCTTGTAAGCAATGAGGGCATGACAGGTGTGACTTTGAGCAATAAATTGCTATTGAGTGGGAAGAAGGTGATTCTATTTAAATTAAATGGAAAGATAATCAAAACCAAACCTGAAGGACAAACTTCACTCAGTGCCCAGCCCTGAAGGTTTTTCACAAGCAGTGACCTGGCAGAGCAGCCCTTGGTGCCTCTGTGGCTCCCTTGGCTCTTCCTCCTTTGATTCATTCTAATCAACTATGCAGAGTCTGAAACAGAAATTGCAACCTTAATTTCTTTCTTTCTTTCTTTTTTTTTTTTTTTTTTTTTTGGCTAATCCCATGATCAGAATAAAATCTTGGCTTCAAATGCACACAGTGTTTTTGGAACAAGACAGTGATGTCTGGATCAATCACAGATTATCAAAACTCCCTAAGGCATTATGTGAGGGGGGTTCCCCCTTTCACTAAATACTAAACTGCAACAATGAGAAGCCTAAATGAGCTAAGGTGATGTTCTTTAATAGTAAAAAAAGTTCCTCACAATCAGCTCTTTCCCTCTTAGAACCTCCCATCATGTTTCACTATTTTTCAGTCTCTCATGACTTTATCAGGTAAGTTATGTACATTTTTCCCTTACACACTGAAGGCCTCTGGGAATTTAATGAATTACATTTGATATGAAAGGCTGTATTCACCTATGTGGCACATGAGGCCAAAAAATCAAGTTATAAGAGCAGTGGATTAATTGTTTATGTGGCACAGCATGATCCTGAATGAGTCCCAAAAGACACTGAAATATGGAGACCCCAGTTTTAAATCCCAGACTCTTTTTCTGAAGATTTTGCTTTTTTCTCAGTGCTGGCTGAGTCTGGCTGTTCCATTGAACTTTTAGAGATCTATCTGCAATGAGGTGTGAAGAAAAATACTTTGAAAAATTCATTATAATCTGCGTGCTGTTCTCAGCCCCTCGTGCAGTGGAGCCACTGTCATCTTTTCTTCCTCTTGCTGTCACTCAAGTTCTCAGTTAAGAATAAAACTCTGCATTTTTTCAAAGAAAAAAAATTCACAGCCATGTGGGAAAGTTCTCGGTGTACAAGCTAAGAACCCTTTTACCTCTAGTTCATTTTTTACTTTGGCCAATCAGTTTATTTTCATTGTTTTAAAATAAACTCATTAACTCAGCAGACAGAAAATCTGGTTTCTCTCTAGGATATCTGTATTAGCTGGTGATAGTTTTGTTTCCTTGTGGAAATTTCAGTGCTAAGCCAGGACAGTCACAAGCAGAGTGCTCTGGTTGTTGGTTTGGGTTTGCTCTCTGAAAAGGTTCAGGAAAAGATCTTTTGAATTTGGCTGCACCTCTAGAGGGGTCTGAGAGCTCAGCTGCCCTTGCAGTGTCTGTGGTGGTGAAAATCTTCAGCTGCCCAAGGTTTCCTTTGTCCTGGCAGTTCAATGCCATTGCTCCTTCTGAGAAAATTTATTAATGAAAGATGAGGCACTGCATTTCACAGTAAAAAATGAATGTTCCACCAGCAACTGCTGGGAGCTCACAGCATGGAAAGTGAACCAGCTTGCTTCCAAAGGAGCAGACTTTTCAAATATTTGTCTTGGAACCATTCACATCTTCCTGAAACTTCAAATTACACTGAGCTCCAAGTCCCCTGTGTCCATAACTTCTAAAAAGCAGTTGTATTTGGAGAATAAGCTGCTGTAGTGAGCTCTGAGGGTACCTGACAGATGTCAGGCTGTGCAGTCTCCTCAAATCTGGATGACTGACAGCACTGAGACTTCTTCCTGGGAATTCCTGCTGAAATCTGTGCCCACAATGCTCAAAGCCTTGCAGGGGTTTTGGCTGGACAGAGACAGAAGGCAAGCTGTGTGGGGTCACTCAGAGGCGCAGGTTCCTGTGCCCAGGGCAGAATATCTGATTTATACCTGCAGCTCCCTGTGCCTGCTCAGCTCCTCCCAGAGCCACAGGTGACTCACCCTGACCTCTTCCATAGTGCTCCTCAACAGTAAAAGGCACTTTCACAGCTCAGGAAAGCTCTTTTCAGTTAATTTTAATGAGACCATCTTACCTGGACGTGGCTTGTGCCATCCCTGATTGAAATGGGTCTGTGGGATACCAAAACTGGGTGAAATGTTTACAGTGTGGGCACACAGCAGATCCACACATCTGCACAGCAATGCTTCCTGCTCTGCTCTCCAGCCTCTCCCTAGCAATTACTCCAGTACTGGCTGGGCTTTTGGTTTGTTTAGTTTTGCTTTGCTGCTGAATTGAATATAATGGATAGTCCTATAAAACCACTCAGGAAGAGATCTTGGAGTTAACAGCTGGTTCAGAGACCATCAGCAGGTGTGTTTTCCCTCCCATGTGCAGCCCTGCACATTTATCAGCAATGAATTTCATCTGCCATTTGCCCAACCACTTGTTAATCTGAGCTGGGGGATCCATGCCCTGCAGGGCTGGCTCAGACAGGAGCTCTCACAGCACAGGGAGCAAATCTGTGCCAAACTGCTCCAACACACAACGAGTAACTCTAGTTTAAAAATAAAATAGTGGCCTGGAAGCAGAGGTAGAGCAGGGCTGCCCTTCAAAGCTGTGGGAAGCAGGAAGGACCTGGGGTTTGTCCCTCCAGCCTGGGGACCTGGAGAGCACAGAGCCCCAGCCCAGGGCTGCTCTCACAACCCCAAAACACGGGGCAAAAGCACAGCAAGACAGAACCCAAATGGGGAAGGCCTCAAAGAGCCCCTGTATCGTTCTTTGTGGCCCTCCAGCTCCCTGGGGTGTGATTTGATGGGCAGAGGAGGTTGATTCCTTGCTGGGTGCTTTCCCTCTGAGCGCTCACAGCCTGGGGAGGAATCAGCAGTGGCTCTGGGCTGTGTCTCAGAGAGATGCTTGCCCTCCCTCCTCAGAGTGCCCAGGATTCCTGCTGGAGGCAGGAATCCCATTGAGGGATTGCTGCTTGTGAGGGTTGATTCACACACAGCACCTGGGGAGAGGAGCTGTCTCAGGGCAGTGAGCAGTGGCACAGCCATGAGGAAAGGCCTGCAGGCTGGGAGAGGAGTGCTCTGCCATGTCACAGCCCCGTGGCCTCCAATGCTGCAGTGTTAGTCATGGGAGGCAATGAGTGCTCTGAATTCAGGAACTCAGCTCTGCTCCTAAGCCTGGCAATGTGAACAGAAAAACCAGGTTTGATTTGGGTGGACTCTGAGTGGCTCAAGCTTTTAAATTCCTGTTTTAGCAACAGTCACAGAAAAAGGCCTCATTTCAGAGATACTGGACATTTGCTCAACTTGTGTGTTCAGCAATCCAGACAGAGACCCCAAAATTTATCCTACAGCCAGCCTGGGCTATCCTGAAGGAAAAGTCACAGCAGGAGACACCTGAGAAATATATGGATTTAACTGGAGCTTCATCAACACAGATGCAGACAAGCCTCACCATGCAGCACCAGGTGACAATCCCCACCTGTCTGCACAGGTGCACACACCTACAGGCTCAGAAGCAGGGCTGGATTTCTGCAAATCCAGGTTTTGGCAGAGTCTAATGAGCTGGCAGCTTCACTGACACTGACCAGAGCTTAGGTTTTTTTAATTATTTTTTAATTTTTTATTTATTTATTTCTTTATTATTATTGTGAGCATCTGCAGTCAGCAATATGCAGGATAATAAAATGCAGCTGACTTCCAGGAAAGGAGAGTCTATAGCTCCCTCCTATGGCATGATTCACACCCTTTTTCCTGATCATTTTTAGCAGTGATCATCCTACTCTAATATTTCATTAACATTCTTCATTTAGTCAATTAACCTGCAGTGACAATCTCAGGGAAGCCACACTCTCTCTGTGCTGTGCCATTCTGCTTTCCCTAAAATTAGAGATGTCTGTCCACAGGAATGCTGGCCATGATATAAATTACTTCAGGAAAAAGATAAAACTCATCAATCAGGCAAAACAATTTATGATCTTTCCAAATATGATGATCTATCTTGTAATAAATTCCTTTATGAAATCCAGGAGTTGAATGGCCAGTTCAGGACCACACTGGGAAGAGGCCAAGTGCAAGCAGGCTGGCACATCTGGTTTGTGAGATTTGTTTTGGGTTTTTCTGGCTTTCATGGGCCTTTCTGACCCTTCTTGCTTTCAGAGGCACCTTCTGCTCTCCCTCATCCCTCCTGTGATCCCAGCAATTGTTGTGTTGTCCTTCAAAGCATCTGCTTGAATGGCAGCCTAAAAAACATCAGTGCAGGCAATGGAGCTGATGCCATTGCATGAAAAGGGCCATTAAATCACCATTTTAAAAAATAACTTTTAACCTACACTGTTGGGGTCACTAATTAAAAATCAATTCCTCTCTGTGTTGCAAATCTGGCAGCAATTCTGTACAGCAAGATGAACAGCACATCAGGTAAATGCAGCTGGGAAATGACATTTCCATTAGTGATTTATTGGCTGTGAAATTTCCAGCACGGTGAAATATTCCTGAACAAAGCAGGTTAGAATGTCTCCATAAATATCCATGTTACTAATTACTGCTGAAGCCCACGCTGGATTCAGTGGTCACAAAGCACCCACAGGACACAGGAGGATTCTCTAGGACAAGTTTTAGGGAGAAACCAAAAATACACAAAACCCAAGAAGCAGCAAATTAAGAATTTTTCTGCTAATCACAGCATATCACTTCTCCCATCCCCAAAAAATGATTAAATCAACCCCAAAGAGTGCTGGAGTTTGAAAGCAGAGGGTTGTTTTAACAAGTTTTAGTCGAGAGTTTAAAAACATAGTTTTAAATATTAGTGTAAAAAATAAGTTTTTAAAAAACAAGTTTTTGGGGAGAGTTTTAAAACATGGTTTTAGAACTAATAAAAATATAGTAAAAATATTGTTCATTATAAAAACATATGAGATTCAAAAAGCAAAAAGTCTTAAAAATTAAAATCTGTACTGAAATTTTTTAACATAAAATCCCAAATAAAAATAAAATCCTGATTAAAAGTAAAAACAACTCTCCAGTGCAAAGCCCTAGAAGAACCAAAATTACAACCTAATACAAAGTCCTAAACAAAACAAAAACTATGAAATAACTCAAAGTCTCAAAAAAAATTCTCCCTAGTTATTTTTATGTTCTTTTTTCTTTATTTTCTTCTTTTTTATGTAATAAAAATAAAATAAAATAAAATAAAATAAAATAAAATAAATAATAATAATGATAATAATGATATAATGATTATTATTGTTATTATTATTATAATTACTTTTAATTTTTATTTTTATTTTTATTTTTATTTTTATTTTTATTTTTATTTTTATTATTTTCCTTCACTTTGGAGCAAATCTTCCCCATGATCAATTTCTTAAGCCAGGCTAACCTCTCTGTCAATGTGGTACTTGTCACACCAAATATTTCCCATGTTTGGTACTTTGCAGCTGGCACAGCTTTGGAAGGATTCATTTCCAGGGGAATGAGCTGCAACAAGGCCCAGAACTGGAGAACCACAGCTGGCCACAGTTAATAATGTCAGATCTCCTCTGGCTTTGATAGAACAACATGCAGCACAAAGAGAGGAGGGCAGTCCTCACAGCACTTCATGTCTTGTAGACTGGAAGCCCCAAACTGTTTAAAAACAGCTTTATGAAATCCAGTTGTGCAGAGTTTTCTCTAAACAGAAGAAACTGAAGAAGCTGAAAATGCAAAAGCAGCAAGTAGAGGTGAATTGGAGCTCAGGAGCTGTGGGGGATAATGGCCCCAGGAATCATCCATTCTGCTCACTGCCAGTTTACCCCACTGCTGCTGCTTCTCCTCCTGAGCTCTCTGCTGAAAGCATCACTACAGATCACCAACGCTGCTGTTGCTGACTAAAATACTCAGGAATGACACAAACATCATTCAAAATCAAATTATCAGATGTACTGACAACATACTCTAGAATTTAATAGCATGTTAAATGATTGTGGGGAAATGTTCTGTGAAGTCAGTGAAGCAGCAGCAAAAACTAATTCAATTCTCAAATGAGTAAAAGTGAGAAACTGTTCCTATAAAACCAATATTGTAAAAATACATGCTGGCTTACACTGCTGACTTCTAGGGGAAGGAGAAGGAATTTCCTCCTCTAGCAATAATTTTGGTGACTGATGTAGCTCTCCTTGAATCAAACCTGCCCCATGTGCCTGGAGTGAGTGTCCAAAATAATCCACTGAGGAATGTCATATGCTCAAAACACCAGTCACACCTCAAAGCTATTCATCACTGATCATGATACCATGAACATATGGATCTCAAGTTAAATGAAATTCATCTTGTATTTCTGGAAACTGCTGAAAAGCAGAGTCTGTCTCTCACCTTCTGGAGCAAACAGCACCCTGGCAGGAGATTTGCATGGAACTGGAAGGTTTCACATTGTCCCAAATTAGTGACATGTGCACTGAGGATCATGTAGCTCCATCAGCCTTGCTCTAGGAGAGAAACTTCAGAGCTCCCAAACACCTCACACCAAGGAAGAGTTTTCATAATACATCATCTCTTGGAGATGGATTTCAATGGTGCTTGAGACTGAGTAATATGTAATTGAAAAGAGAATAAAATTATGGAAGTTTTAATACATAGATGAAAGTTTTAATAAAATGCATGCCAAAAAACAACAGAACACAAATCTTGTTATAAACAAGAAAGCACAATATGTTTGAACTTTATGCCTGTTATAAGCTGTTTTTTATGAATGTTTTCTTTGCAAAGCTCAGCATGTGTGTAAAGCATTGAGGAAGCCACAGACCCACAGTACTGGCTCAGAATGGCTGGGGAAGTGCTCCCTGCCTGTGACAGAAATAGAGATTTATACACAAATAAAACAGGCAGAAAAGCTCTGAAGTTCACCAGATCCATGCTCCCTGTTTTGCACAGAGCTGGTTTGTGTGACACCAGGAAACTCTCCCACGTGTGCATTAATCCCAGGCTGTAGATCTGCTGTCCTGCTCTGAGCATCCCAGCCCAGGCTCTGGTCCCTGCAGTGAGAGCAGATGAGAACCACGAGAGCTGCTGGGGTTTGCAGCCCCCTCTGCCTCTCCTCTCTGCTGCTGGAGGCACATTCCAGGCTCTGGGACACTCTGGGACACAGGCAGAGCAGTGCCCACACTGCCTGGTGGGACAGATTCCAGCTGGGCACTCAGAAATTCCTGCACTCCTGCACTCCCCAGAGCATGGCACAGCTTCTAGCAAATCCCAAAATGAAGAAACTCCCCCACATCTGGAGAAAAAGGTCATAGCCCTGGATCTGGGGCTGGGATGAGCAAATTGCCAGCACCAATGGAAAGAATTTATCCCTGTGGTAAGAAAGGGAGAGTGACATGAATGTTAGGAATATCCAGCCTGCTGGAAGCAGGAGCTGTCACACTGCCCTCCCCTCCCCAACACCTCCACAAGACTCACAATGCACTTTACTTACTGCACATGGTACTTTACATTCAGTCTTTTCTGCTTCTAGCTGTATTATTTAATTAATAATGTACTAACAGCCAAATTACAAACTTTACTATTTTGCTGACCTGTCCAGGGTCAAAAACTACCCCTAATATATAACAATCTCCAGCTACCCTCTGTATTTGGGGAAAATTCAACAGATGTCATCCACAATTCTTTTTATTGGAAGCTGTAAATCATTCTCCCAGGAACAGTACTAATTTGCTTTCTAGCAATGGCATCTTTTAATGCCATTTATGAACTCAGTAGAAAATAAATTCAGAGAAACCTATAGATATTAGATTTTCATTTTGGGGTTCTCAAATGGAATATTTAGGAATATTGATTTTTGTAGTGCAGTGACATTGTATTCCCAAACATCAAACAATTAAACATTAAAGTGTTTTTGGGCAGGCACCTGAAAACAGACATCAAATTTCCATTAGCTACTTTCTTGTAGAGACCTTGCTTTTAGAAAAGTAATCAAGGCAGTGAGGGACACAAATCCTAAGGACTTTTAATTACACCCATAATCTTATCTCTGTCTGGCATTTTTGAAAAGAAAAGAAGCAGAGAGAGACAAACAAACCAGCAGCTCAGGAGGAGGCAGCCCCATGGTCAGCACTCAGTGCCTTGGTTCACCCCCTTTGTTTTTAGCTGTGGGCCACTCAATTTGTCTTTGTTTTACTCTCCTGCAGCAGGTGCAATGCCCTGATCAGAAAATACTCAACAGGCACATCTGGGAAGAGGCCATTGTGCTGACACAGTGGTTACACACTTTAAAGGGTAAGAAAGACTGCTTTAATAATCAAATAGCATATTTAAAAGTCCAGGCAGGAAGAAAAAAGGTAACTCCAAAACAGAAGGAGGAAGGACACACAGCCCCTCCAAAGTCAATGGGAGTTTTGCCTTGACTTTGCTGCAGTCAAGATTTCTGCATTGAGCACTCAGGGATCCTGTATCAGTCCCTAACCTGCTCCATCTGATGCAGAATCACAACATCTGCACACATTTCTTGTGTTAAAAGAAGTGTACAAGGGGAGCACTGGAAACCTGCAGGCAGTGTGCTCAGAGGAGGAGAGCACTGGCATGTGTGAATGAGGATTGTTTCAGCTTATAAAATCATCTTTTATAAAGACAGGAGGAAGACTCCTGCAGCATTCATTTTCCAACACAGCCAGAATCTTTCAAAACCCAGCATGCTCAGAATGAGATCCCAAGTTCCATGTATTACATTGATTTTATAATTGATTATCTTCCCAGGGTCACTATCTGGAAACCTGTAAGACATAATTTTTTTCAACTGATTTGTCTCCCTGGACAGCTGCTGCTTACATCCTCCAGCTTTCCAATAGATGATGACAGCACAGTGAAGGATGGCTCCAGCACTGTGATCATTCACTTCCATCCTGTGGGCTGCAATCCAGAACTTCCCTACACCTCATTTTTTTCCATGCAGTAAATCATCATTGGGAAGAAAGCATCCAGGTTTCCACTAATGTGAGGGCTTTTAGTTGCTCACCAAAATGTTGTGAGGGCTGATTCAAGCACACCTGGTGTGGAGCAATGTGCACACTCCCACTCCTGACCAGGGCAGACACATCTTCCATTTGCAGCTCAATCCTTCCCATACCTTGCTATTTTAAAGCCTGTCCTTCCAGGCTTGTAACTGTATAGCCAAGAATCCAAAGTCCACTAAAATCAATGAGAGCCTCCCACAGGCTGTGTGAGCTCAGATTTAGCCCCAGAAGATTTGGCAATGTCAGAAGTTCTGTCCTTCTGTGACCTTTGTGGGGCACAGGCACCCAGGACAGTGGTGAGGCTGAGCAGTGGCACTGCCATTGCCCCTTGCAGGAATGCAACTGCAGGGAGCAAAATCAAACATCAGGAGCAAATCAGCAACTGCCTGTGAGTTTGTCACTGGTCCCTGCTCATCTCCCAAGGCAATTCCTGTGAAGAATTCACTTACCCACTGCAGCAAGACTCTGCCAGAGCTGTGTGCAAGCAGGGGCCAACATCACTACTCAGCTGCAGGGAGGATTAAATGGGAAATGAAACACTGGGGAAAGCTGAGAATGCAGAGATCAAATCCCCTTAGTGGGGGCTGTGCAGCAGCAGCAGCATCCCCTCTCTGTCCCAGCAGGGAAAGGAGCTGGCACTGCCCCTCTGGCAAGGACACCCAGCTGGGTGAGCCTGACCTGCCCAGGGTCCTGCAGGTGAGGAGTTCCCTGCTGGGCATCCTGCCCTCCCACTGCACAGGGATCAGTCTGTCATTTCTACTGAGCACCACCACACAGCTGGCTGTAATTCCTGCTTACTTCTTTAGGGGTTTCCACTTTGCCTTAGCTGCCAATTATTTTGCTGTGATTAATTACTGGTTTCAAAAGTTCCACCTTCTTATTTACTGGGCTATGTAATAAAGAGCTTTAAACCTCTAAACCTTTGCATTTTATTCACAGTAGGACAGAAGTCCAGTCATGGTCCTCTAGTACAAAACACAGATCTACCAGAAACCAATTCCTGCTCCAAAGACTTCACAATTTAAAGCTGTGATTGAACACTTGTTCACATCCTTATCTTGAAGAAGGTAGGTTGTTCCAAAGACTCCAAAGTGATTATTCATCCTATTCATGAATTCAAGGGCATGCATATGTATTTGCACAACTGGAAAAGGCCACAGGAGTTGGAATAACAGCAGGAGGATATAAAGAGAGGTAATTGTGACTAATGCAATAAGCAGTGGTTAGAGGAGAGTAGCTGCCAAGCTGTTGCTGAATATTTTATTGGCAGTGCTCTAGGGGCAAAAGTCAAGGAGAGATTTGAAAAAGGACAATGTAGTATTTTGTTGGTTTTTAGGAGAGCCTTTCTTGTGCATTATTACAGGAAAAAGCACAAAAATGTCTGGTGGAGGTTGGATTAATGGCTTAATTTCTAGGGAGTATTAAATTACCTGGCATATTGTAGAAACATTTATAATTTATAAGTAAAATGACATTAGCAATTCACACGAAGCTTAGAGAAATAGTCTGGACAAGAATTATTACATTGCAATCCAGGATTCACACCACAGGAGCATTTTCACACCCATATCCTGTAAGAGGATGCACTACATCAGTTTTCCTGCTTTCCCTGCCATGCCCTCATGGAGTCAGGACTGAAGGAACAGCCCAGGGGAGTCTCTGCTCCTGCAGGTGAGTGAATCCCACTGCAGGAGCTGGCCAGGATCCCTCACAGCATCATCCATCTCTGAAAATGCATCACAGAGATGCAAGCCAGAAAACAACATAAAAACCTCTTTCTGCTAAATGGTGTTATGGATTGTGGCTCCCTTCACACGTGTCAGCTTTTTACTTTTAGAGAGACTCTTCCCTGCTGTGGCTAAAACAAATGCTGCAAGCAATAAAAACAGTACAAGGCTACAAAGAGCCTTTTCTCAGCTTGCAAAGGCCAACCCAGCTGAGATCTGAGGCACAGGGCAGGAACCATGGTCAGCTCAGAATTACTTCAGGCTCAGGCATTGCCCACTCAACATCCACATTTCAAACTTCACTTTACTGCCCAGTTATTTAATTTCTGATTTTTAGCTACTGTTTGAGGCTCCCTCATTTCCCAGGCCATCAGGAGGCACAGAGGACTTTTCTGCCCTTTCACAGGCATGTTGGGATTTGGAGGTTTTACCCCAGAAAGCCACACCAGGTGAGGAGCATTGCTGATTAGGGGGTGCAGCCATCCCAAGGAGATGAAGGACAAGCTGCCAGGGGCCTGGCTGGCAAACAGCATTAGAGAATAGAGTAACTACCCACAGAGAATGGGTAATTCCTCCTTGAAGGAGTGCAAGGAGGTGACAGCCAGCCCCCAGCTGCTGTGACACCCCAGGGCTGCTGCAGAGTGTGGCACCCTCCCAGCAAAGAGCAGCACAGAGCCTAGATGGGAAGAATTTCAATTTAAGCCCAAGTCCTACTGTGGGAACATGAATCAAACCTGTGCTCTGTGCATGCACAGAGGGTCAGGCTGGGCTTGTTGGAAGGTGCCCTGTGCTCCCCATCCCATGCCAGGGAGCACAAGGACACTGCAACCTGCAATGGAGCAAATAAAGTGTCACAGAGCTGCTGTGAGCTAGGGCTGAAAGCTAGAGACAGCACAGCAGAGAGAAGGAGGTAATAAATACCAGATGGTGAAAAATTTCCAACTCTTGGTTAGCTGGTGAAAAAAGGGACCAAACCTCTTGGCTTTTAACATCTTTATAGAGAGCTGTGGCTAGGCAGTTCTGCTCAGGAGTTGCCAGTACAATTTATTTTAAAATATTCTAAATATAATGCTAAAAATAAGGGAAAACTGAATTACTCACAAGGAGTGCCCTTTCTAATAATCTTTAAAACACGACTACACTTAATGTCACTTTTCTCAGCTTCTGCAGAATGCACTCAAGCATGGTTTCTGGGCAGCAGGGAGGTATTCATTTAGCATTTTAGTGTGAGCCTGGTTTTGCTCAGTTAACTTTAGGCTACTGATGTTTTATTGAGTGAATAAATTAACCAAGTCCTATTTATTACATATCTTTATTTGGCTTTGCATATTTCTTGTGAGCACTGAGGGTGAATGGAGGCAGCTGAGGCCAGACACTAGTGAGCTGTTGGGCACATCTTGGACTCTTCTGGTCCACTGGCCAAACCCATGAAGATCATGAGCTGCATTTGATGTTGTAGGAAGCCTGTGATGTGCAGGGGGCCCTGAGCCTGCCTGGTCCCACAGGAACAGCTCCCACTGAGCAGCCCCTTGCTGGGATGGGATCTTCAGTATGAACCAGATCAATGTCCCAAAGGGCACAAAGTCTCTGCAAGCTCAACATGGACAAAATGCAGCACCTCACCTGACAGCTTTGAATAAAATTCACCTTTAAATGCTGAAAGAGGCCATGACTTTGGTCATTCTTTAAACCCTGGCAATGACTTTTTGCTCATTCTTTAAAACCCTGGCAATGACTTTGGTCACTCTTTAAAACACTGGCAATGACTTTTTGCTCATTCTTTAAAACCCTGGCAATTTCAGGGACATTCCCTCCCTTGCCCAATGAATTTCAGTCTCTTTGCTGCTCGTTGGAGCATCCAGGAATGGAGGAGGCATTGAAGTGTTTGGGTGCCAGCAGCACAGTGCAGAGCTGGGATTCAACATCTCCTGTCAACCCAGAGGGGCTGCTCATCCCAGAACAAGGTTTGTTCTGAGGAGGAGCCATGCTGTAGCTGAGCTTTAAACAGAATAAATACTGAGTAAATACTTTTACCTGTTTTTAGCTCCTACCCAAGAAATTAACCTGCTCTTGTACACACACTGAGCTGCAGCAGCTGCTGAATCCCTCTCCTCTAATGACTTCTGCTGTGAAGCAAAGAAATTGCTTTTAAATGCTGCTCAATACTTAGCAAAACTAAACTGAAGATTAATGGTTTATAGTTTTATCTGTATTTCCACTAGAAACAAAAAATGCAGCCAAATAAATATATGAATAAGATGTTAACTTCATCTGGATATATGGGAACATGAAAGAATTAGAAAGAGAGAAGAGTAAGAACATTATTGAGACCCTCCACTGAACAGCCAGGGTATCAGTTTTTTTGCTGACATGGAATTTTTACTGAATTGTCTCAAGCACCAAAATCCTTTCAGGTGCATTTGCAAATAACACTTTAACTAATCCATTAGTTTGTTTCCCCAACTGCATATACGGATAAAGTGAGAGTTCATGCTAAAGAAGTCACCAACCAACAATTAATCATCCACTTTCAATTTAGACAGAAAGTACCAACCAGGGAATGCCTTCTATCAATTTCCTTGATATTAATAAGTACAGCAAAACCAAACAAGGATGAGATTATTCAAACACTCAGCATATTATTCTCCTTTTAACATGCTTTGATGATGCAAGTCACCATCATAATTCTGTTTAAAAACTGATTTGTATGTTAAGTACAAACGAATTAATATCATCCTAAGAGCCACGCAGAGTCCTTGTTATGAGGAAATCTGCACAGAGCAGTGAGCTCCATCTCAGCTCTGTTTGCACAGGCTCCCTCTGCTCCAGCCATCCCTCCTGGGCACTGAGAGTGTCAAAGCTCAGAGCTTTGTCATGGAGCTCCCATGGGACTGAAATACTGCCTAAAGCAGGACTAGGAAAATATTTAGGTTTAAAAAAAGACCTCTGTATTCAAAAAGAAATTAATTACTGTGTGGTTTCACTTACACCATATTACAATATTTTGGGATAAGATTCTGTTATTCAAATGTAACTTCTGACAAGAAAAAATTTTCAATATGAAGAAGAAATCTATGGAATTATCATGCTTGGCAGTCTGTGCTCCTGTACTCAATTCCTACCAGGTTTACAGCATCAGCAGTGCTGCTGTGAATGAAGCAGAAGAAAGCTTTGCTTCACTCTGCAGAACATCAGTGACAGAGAATGAGAGGCTGCAAGCACCACAAAGGAAAATGGAGACACTCCTTCCCTATGATCCATTGTAAATGGTCTCCTGAATTCTCCATTCTCTGCCACTGGCATTCCCAGGCTATCCAAAGTCTGTCACAAAGAGTTTTACAGAAATGCAGTGCACCCATGGATGGAGAGAAGAGACATCTGTGCTGGGAACTCCCCTCCAACACCTCAGTGCTGTCAACACCCTGTCCCACCCAAGAAGTCAGGACAACTATTTCTACTTTTTTCTTTTTCCCCAGAATTGCAAATATATCAGAAAACTCATTCTCTTCCTGCTGCAGCTGGTGCAGTGGGCACAAGGATGCCTGACAGTCTCTCAGAGCCATTTCCATTAGTGATTTATTGGCTGTGAAATTTCCAGCACGGTGAAATATTCCTGAACAAAGCAGGTTAGAATGTCTCCATAAATATCCATGTTACTAATTACTGCTGAAGCCCACGCTGGATTCAATGGTCACAAAGCACCCACAGGACACAGGAGGATTCTCTAGGACAAGTTTTAGGGAGAAACCAAAAATACACAAAACCCAAGAAGCAGCAAATTAAGAGTTTTTCTATTAATCACGGCATATCGCTTCTCCCATCCCCAAAAAATGATTAAACCAACTCCAAAATTCCATGAGTGTTGAAGTTTGAAAAACGGAGATTTTTTTTTTTTTTAGTTTTTTAGAGAGATTAACAAGTTTTAGTTGAGAGTTAAAAAACATAGTTTTAAACATAAGTGTAAAAAATAAATTTTTAAAAAACAAGTTTCTGGGAGAGTTTTAAAACATAGTTTTAGAAATAATAAAAATATAGTAAAAATATTGTTCATTATAAAGACACCTCTCAGGGTGCCTGTGCAACTTGCATTTAGTGCCAAGTGTGTTCTACAGAGGTCTGGAAACATCCAAATGTGTCATTCAAAATGGTGCAGAACAATCTTGGGCAGGTAGCAGTGCTGGGAGAATATGGAGAGCTGAGAGCAGAGGGTCCCAGGCACAGCCTGGGGGCTGCAGGGCTCAGTCCCACCTGGGCAGAGGGTCCCAGGCACAGCCTGGGGGCTGCAGGGCTCAGTCCTTTATGGGCAGAGGGTCCCAGGCACAGCCTGGGGGCTGCAGGGCTCAGTCCCACCTGGGCAGAGGGTCCCAGGCACAGCCTGGGGGCTGCAGGGCTCAGTCCCACCTGGGCAGAGGGTCCCAGGTACAGCCTGGGGGCTGCAGGGCTCAGTCCCACCTGGGCAGAGGGTCCCAGGCACTGCCTGGGGGCTGCAGGGCTCAGTCCTTTATGGGCAGAGGGTCCCAGGCACAGCCTGGGGGCTGCAGGGCTCAGTCCTTTATGGGCAGAGGGTCCCAGGCACAGCCTGGGGGCTGCAGGGCTCAGTCCTTTATGGGCAGAGGGTCCCAGGCACAGCCTGGGGGCTGCAGGGCTCAGTCCCACCTGGGCAGAGGGTCCCAGGCACTGCCTGGGGGCTGCAGGGCTCAGTCCCACCTGGGCAGCCCCTCCCAGGGCACAGCTCCCCTGGAACAGGCTGTAGTGACAGTCACCACTGGAGCTGCTCTCCAGACTGGCTCTGACAAGCTGTCAGTGTGGCTTAAAAATAGCACAGGCTCTAAGTGCAAAATAGAATTCTGCTTTGCTTGTTCTGCTTCCCCTGCTGTGATTTTAGCAGGAATTGGCTGGCTTAATTTAGCTTTGCTGGTTGCCAGGAAATGGCAGAATTTTGCTTTAAATTTGCTTCTTGGCTGGGTTTTCCAAACTGACCCAGCCCCAGAGCCCCCAGGGCAGCAGTTTGCAGCAGACCCTGCACAGGAGGGCTGGGTCTGTTCTGCTCCCACTCTGATGACAACACTTGTGTCCCCTCATTTATAAAATCAGGTTCTAGTCACTGCCCTGGCTGGAAACTGAGACTTTTATAAATGCTCAGAACCAGAAATGCCTCATTGCAGAGTTACCCTGTGAAGGTGTGAGCTTTTGGGTTGAGTTATAAGTGTGAAATAAAGGAATATAAAGCACCTGGAGCACTGCCACGGAGCTGACACCTCCCAGCTGCTGTGACTTTGCATTGCAAGGCTGAGATCCTCCTCCAGCTCCAGCAAGAGCTGTTTTGTCAGTTTGAAACTAATCCAGCCAAGGTGAAAATCAAGGTTTAACTAGCACAGATGAGAGTAACCATGCAGCTCTTCAAAATGTAATCCATTACCTTGCTTAAAACTTAGTATTCAGACATAACAATAACATGCTTTGGAACAGGGTTTAAGATTACTAAAAGCAGAGAGGGCATTTGGAAAATGTCACAGCCTTGGTAAGCAGATGCAGGGATGGCTGAAAGTTCCCTGGGGAATATTAAAAGATAAATCTTTCACATTTAGAATTCATCAAAACAGAGCATGAGCACCTCTTGGATTTCTGGTTTATCTATTTTTCAGTTTGCCTTTTTGCATTACATTTCAATGTCTTGAACTTGACTTCCTCCTTCAGATACAAATGAAAACAATCCCCAAGGAATTTATAAAATTCTTCTAGCAAAGCAGTGATAACTCTACTGTGTGTTTGCAGAAAGGCCTCAGCACAGCCAGTCCCTGGGCAGCTTCTCTTTTCACTTTCCTTTAGGTGCTCTGCTAGAAAAAGACTTTCCAATATTTCTGAGATCAAATTCTCTTCTAACAATCCTATTTTTACCTTGCTCTTATGAGACTCTGAAGAACTTTGCTTGGGCATCATCCAGAGCTGTATTTCTTCTCATGTATGGAATTCCATCTCTAACTGTTACCCAACTGCACTAACACCATTCTTTAGCTGAGAAATCCAGAAAAATTGCTTTTCCACCCACTTTCCTTTTCAAGTCTTTCTTGTAAAATCTAAAACTACCCCATCCCTGGCTTATTTCCTGTCCCATCACAGATCAAATTAGTCAAAGGCTTTTTTTGCACCCAGAAAACATGAACTTGTGTTGCTGAGCTGTTCCACAAAAAACCAAGCCTGGCTTTATTTCCCAGAGAGCATTTCCTCCACCTCCCACCTTCCCAGGCACTTTAGGGATCCAGGACTTCCCAGACCCTGGCACATTCCCAGTTTAAAAAATGGGAACCAAGATGTCTTTGTGCAAGCCCCAAACATGATCCTGCTGCTCTGTCTGGCTCTCTGAAATTTTACCTGCCTAAAATGCCCCAAGGTTCATGGATCCTGCTCCAGGTAAACTCCTGCTGTCCCTCTTGCTCGCAGTAATACACTTCAAACAGCAACTTCCATTTGGTTTTGTACATTTGAATAAATCCCTCCCCAGAACAAGGCAAACTCTTCCTGGTTTTACTGAAAAAACAAATTCATTTACACATGTATGGAGGATGCTGCTGCTATTAGGAAGTGCCCCTTGTGCACACTGAAGAGGAAATTGGGAGTTGTCAAACACGAGTTTTTTCTCTTCTTGTTATTCTCACATAACCCTCCCCAAAAGAAATAATTAGAGAGCAAAATTCTCCAAACTCCAAGTATGGAGAGGAAATGCGTGCAAAAAAAAAAAAAAAAAATAAAAAAAAAAAAAATAAAAAAAAAAAAAAAAAAAAAAAAAAAAAAAAAAAATTTAAAGGTTCCAAGAAACAGAATTTGCATATCTTAAATCTATAGGCAGCCCTGCAAACCATATTTCTTTCTCTTTCTCCTGTGCAGAGCAGGAGGTTGAAGGATGCAGCCCTACAAACAGCTCCTACAAGAGAGAATGAGTGTCCAGGAGAACTCCAAATGCTGGCAATAGGGCTGTTCAAACTGTCTGAAGGGCAGAAATACTAATAAAGGAGTCAAAATAATTTAATTGTCTGAGTCAATGTGGCCTGTGCAGAGTACATGTAATATTTTTGCACAAAACAATGCAAGGAAAGAGGAAGCTTCAGCAGCTTGGTGCAATATTGTCAGCAGCTGTTACCACCACAGGACACTGGCCCCAGCAGGAACTGTAAATTTGTCTTTAGAATAAAGAGGCATTTCAAATATTACAGCTGTGTATGCAAACACTGATTTACAACAACACAAATTAGGTGTTCATTTTGTTCTTCTATTTCGTAAACTCTAGTGCAAAATACATCAAAAGCATCTCTTTATCTAAAGTCAAAAAATCCTTCATAGGTAGACTGACAATCACTGCTTTTTCTGCAAAGTGTGAACCAACTTCCCACACCTTAAATCAGCAAATTACTCTATTATTTCTTTTGTGTGTGTCATTCAGAATAGTTCACCTTGAGAGGAAAGAAAGAATTTGTTTCTTTGACTGTGGCTGATAATGAATAAACTTGTACAGATGCATTTTATAAGGATGAATGGCCTGTTCTGGAGGGATTCTTTTACAGCTTTCATCCCAGAGCAAATAGAGAACATGCTTTTGCCATTGAATCATATCCATCCCTGAAAATTACTGTGCTTCCCCTATTTACAGTGAGATTGAGACAGAGAAGGAAAAATAACAGGTCAGTACTCACAGCATGGATCAACAAAATCTGTATTGCAGCAATAGAGAAATTCTGAATATTGCAGAGCACTAGAAAACATCATGTCACCATGTATCTGCCACAATGGAGGCAGGGCAAGGCTTCAGGGCACTAAACACATCAATCCCCAAGGACCAGGCAGTTTGTATTATCCTATTACAGCTTCATAGCTTGGTCATGACTTTGTTTGAATAGCAGGTACAAACCTCTGTGAAGATAAGCAGAATACTAGTCTTCTTTTTCTTTTCTATTAATTTCTTTTGTAGCATCCAACATTTGTGGAATGACTCCCATGAAATCATAATTCTGCATTGAAATAGGATTAGTGATTTTTCTACTCTGGATCTACTGGTGTTCCTATCAGTACTTTGACATTCAGAATTGAATTTCTGCCTCTGAACCAAATTTCAGAAGGTTATTTTGGCCACTGATTTATATTGTTTTATTTATTATTCATTATTTATTTATTTATTTATTTGTTCATTTATTTATTTCGTTATTTATACGTTTATTATTTATTTATTTATTATTTATTTTTAAGAAATAGGTTTAAAAACAAAGCAATATCAAAGGCTTTTAGTTTTCAAAAGCTGAAGAGCTGATGGGAACAGAGGGAGCCCCACTTCTAACCCAGGACCAGAAATCTAAATTGTCACAGTGTGTTGGCAAAACAAAACAATTCAGAAGAACAGAAATTAGGGAACAAAACAGACAGAAAGAATTGATTAATCCTATTGATCCAGAGCAGCACTATCTGCATTTAGCACTATCCAGAAATAAGACTCCTCCTAGTTTAGAATTTCCATGTCTAATAGAAATACATTGCATTAAGGACAGTGTACACAGAGCCACCTTCCCCATCTCCAAACAGCACAAAAACTTTACAAGTTGAGAGCACACACCTGGGCAGCTTTTCATGGTACAGAATAATAACCTCACATGCGATCTGGTATCAGATGATCAACTGATCTTTAGTCTTTTCCAAGGGTGATCTCTTTCCCACCTCTGAGACAGACACAGCTCCAAGGCAATTTCTGACTCTAGATAATAATCACTGTGTACAAACAGTGGACATTTAGTGCAGATAGGGACAGAACAAACTCAGTGTTTGGTCCAAAGTTCCCAGGAGAAATGGGATTCCAGGTGACTAAATTGATTTTAAGCTTTCCCATCCAGATCACTGTCTCATGGGCCCTTTCCTCAGACACTCCAGCCCATGGCCTAGGATATTTAAACTGCCATTCACAGTAAAATGTCAGGCTGTGAATTGCAGGGGCAAGGCAGAGCCAGAGATCTGCCTGCAGGTCTGTGCTGCACAGGCTGTGAGCTCTGGCTGGAGCAATGGCTGAGTCACTGTTACCTGGTCAGAAACGCCACCCAGAACCATGACTGCTGGAAAACCAGGATCTTGAGAATAGAGAGATCAAAATTCAAGGCAACAGGTATTTAAAGAAATATAACTGAAAGTGCAGCATCAACTCTCCCCTAAATCTCTTGCTGTGAATAAAAAATCAATTATAATCTCGTCTCCAACTTTTTAGGATGTGTTCAACAAATTTGTTTCAAAGACTCTGAAAGTTAATGAAGCCTGCAATATGAGTTTCTTCCTTAAAACAATATCTGGTGCAATTATGCACAATGTTCCACTGTTTTACAAATTTACAGGAGAAATGTGACTTCTGTATAATTGCTGATTTGACATTAGTGTTGTGCAACTGAAATCACACTGAGCTTTCAGCTTGTCAAATACTTTGTGCCTTTCCATCTGTGAAGCATTAGAATTAGCCTGATTTTTCCACTTTACTGTAGCCCAAGTGAGATGTCCCTTCTGATTTCTTGGCTTTAGGGATTGTTTGCAGCCACCCAAACTGTCACCACGAGCAGTCAATGTCCTTCTCAAGGGCACAATCAGTACACCAAATCCAGAAAAGGAAGAAACATGTTTCTCATGTTTCTCAGCATTTCCTGTGCAGTAGAGGAAACCTGACTACAAGCAGCAGCAAGCCAGGGCTAAGGCAAAATAAAGGTTAAGAGTTCCCCCTCCAGGACACAAAGCCACACTCACACGTGGTGATCACTGTTCATCCCCCTCTGCACAGGATTTCCTCTCCTGCAATTCTACTTTCATTACTTGGGAGATTGTTTGGACAGCACAAAGAACCTGCAACACATCTGTGCCAGGCAGAAACTTGCAGCAAGCTGAAAGAGCACCCTTGGCCAGCAATTAGCTCCTTCTCACCAAGGGATCTGCTTAGAAAAATAAAAAAAAGATCAAACAGATGGCACTTTTAGCTGCAGTCAAAGGTGACACATCCTCTGCATATATTCTGATTTTCCATCCCAGTAACAGGTAATATAGCCAAGAGGCTCCAGGCATTGCTGTGTGAGCACAATAGAACCCCAAAATAATCAGGCTGTAAAGTATTCTGAATTCTAATTTGAATGCACTGCTACATTGGGAAGGGATTTCTGCTTTAAATTAACAACAAGGACAATATGAATAAAGATGATTTTGAGCTCATAAAGATTAATTTACTTGGATTAAAGGAACAGGTATGCAAGCATCTGACACAGCTAAGCTTCCATTATCTTGCAGCAGAAACAAAGGCAATACCACAGAATGACTAGGAGCTAGGTTAAAAAAGATAGTGTGAAAAGAAGATTGAAAAAGGTGAAAACCAACAGCAATGAAGGTTAAAACCCAATCCACATACTCTGCCTCTTCATAGCCATAATTCATGGCAAAGAAAAACAGATTATCTCCCTTGAGTGGAATGGCTCATTGCCTCAAGGAAATACAAACAATTACTGTTACAGGATAGAAAAAGACCTCAGGATATGGGGAGGAATACTGTCTGTGCCTCCCCCTCCAAAAAAAACAGTCCAAAATATAAAAACAGTCTCAGTACACACAAAAGAGTGAAACCACACAGCAAAGTGACATCACAAAACCCAGGGTGCAGTCATGTCATACAAAGACTCACAAACTGAGCTCTCCCAAAAACAATGGGAACATTCTTCCCAGATTAAATTTTGCCCACTCAAGCAAACAAAAAAGAAAAGAAAAAACCTGGGCTTCTACCTACTGTCACCACATTAGGATAACACAGCTTGGACTGAAAAATGAACTTTTCTTCAGTGAGTGAGGAGCAGTTGGTGACAATCCCATCGGGCTGGCTTGGCCCCAGTGCTGCATCCCTTGGGACAGCAGGATGGCTGCAGCACTGTGTGGCTGCCACACTCACCTCCCTTCCACAGATGCACAACAGGAATACAAATGAAGGGATGTGATGAAAACAAGTTTGTCACCGAGAGTCAGCTGTGAACGGCTGACAGTCAATGAATAACCCAGTGGGTGTTTGATTACAGGGCCTGCATGTCAGGTTTGTGAAGACCAACCTCTCAAGGCATATTTCCATCCTCTCAGCTCCCTGGGAGAGGATAAACATTTCACAGAAGGCACTGTCTCCTGCAGTCCCTGTTTGTACAGTGCCCCAGCACGATGGGGCTCTGTTCTTCCAGCACTCCTTAATGAGAAGTTCAGCACCCATTTCCTTTTATAAGCACACAATAAACAGTTTGTGTTTAGTCCTCTACTTTCATTCTAGGAAAAGCTTTATTGATCAGATCCCCTGATAGTTAGCTGCTCACCTCAGCAAGATTCCTCTTGCTAGGTAAGAGAGAAGAAAGAAATTGTTTTCCTCAGAAGCTTCATTCTTTCTTGTGTTCACTTCCACAAATAATTTCTGCTAAAGACCACTTTTCTTTTTCCTCCAAGAGAAGCATTTGTTGAAATTCAGTTTGAGAGATGAGTTGAGCAGAAGAGAAATTCTTAGAGAGCACTTCAGCTGTGAATACTGGTCTCTGCTCTCTGGCCACTTTTGCAAGTTTGAGACTTTGGAAAGGTTAGTAAATATAACTGGCTGTAATGCTTTTCCTAAGCCAAACCACTTGTCAATCTGCCTCAAGAACAACATGAACAAGGCTTTTCAAACTCTCACTGAAGCTGCCCCTTTTCCAGGTGAGCATCCATGGAAATCCCTGCAGCAGACCCCGCAGGACAGCATGGCCAGACAGGTCCTGCTAAATTAGGACATCAGTGGAGAGTGCTGAGATCAGTGAGACCAGCAGAGACAGAAATAGTCCCTTGACAAAGGCAACCTTCACTTACCTGCCTCAGACTCACTGCCAAGCTGGCACAGCTCACAAAAGCATCACTTTGGAGTCACCTGTGAGGGGGTTTCATAGGATGGGCTGCTCTGAGCCCACCAGTTCATTCCATGCAGCAATCAAACCTCAATGGGTTTCTGTTTTAACCTGTTCAGGGCAGAAATGGTGACTGAGAGAGATTAAATTGCATCCCATCATGGCTCTGCACAGTCAACCAGGCCCTTTCATCTTTTTTTCCTTTGTGGTAAAAGGAAAGTTGGGATCTGTAAAAACTTCAAACACATTGCATTCTCCAAACAGGAACTTCCCTGTCAATTTATCACAGATTCCAGCCTCTTGATCTTTTATTTGTGTCTCATGAGAAGACCCAATGCCAAAAAAAGACTTTTTTTAAAGGGCCAGACTGTAAAAATAAGCAAGGGGATTTTATTTCATACCTTAAAATTAGAAATGCATTATTGATAGAATGATTAATTATATATTTTGGATTTATAACCAAGATTTGAAGAAAAGAACAATATTTGAATGTACATAATTGCTATCACAGCATACAATCACTTTTTTTAAGCACAGACCTCATTTCCTTCTTGCATGAATATTTTATTCTGTTCCAGTTATTTGGCAATATCTCCTTTTCCATTTCACCCCCTCTTATGAAAAAGGAAAACTCAGATGTGAATATTACATTTAATGCATTGATGAGTGACAGTGTAGGTCAGGCTTCCTTCACATAAAAACAGAGATTTGCACTGAAGGATCTTTGGGTTATTTTTTCCTTCCATGGAATAATGGAGCTGTTTGATTTCCACAGACACACACACACAACTTCTGAGCTCAGCAGGGGTAAGAGATGATAACCCAAGCTCTAATCTTGACATTCATTCAGCAATGGCAATATTTATAAAACCTTGATTTTCAGAAGCACAGCTCAAGTCCAAGCTCAGCTGATATTCTTGAATATCTTGAATATCAGGCTCAGCACCCCAAGGTGCCACATGGGATTTAGGGGTGAAGACCACTCTAATAATAAAGGTACTGAGAAAACAGGATCTTTGATGTCTTTTGTGCTTGCTTCAATCACAGTGTAGATTCCAAACTCCTGCTTTAGAAACTGAGAACTGCTTCATCACTGAATGGCTGTGCACCATGGCCCCTACAAATCTCTGTTAAACTGGGGATTAGGCAAGGGCTGGAACAGATAGACAGTATATTTTCATTCAATCTCCTTTAAAATAATGATGCATGCAACTTCATGTCATTACTCTTTAATGGTCTTAAGCCTATTTAATAGCACAGTAATATTCCAAAAAGGAAAAGGGAATTATTTCCACATTTAATTTTCATCTCAAAAGTGAATGTGGTTCTTTCCATGGCAGATAAGCAGCTAAAGCTGCTTGGTACCTTAACTGGGATGTGACTGCATTAGCTCTGCTACATTACAGCTGGGCTAATGAGACAAAGCAAAATGAGCAGCTCCAGGCTCCCTGGAGTGTCTGCAAGAAACTTTTGGCTTGTTTCTGGGGATGTCCACAGGGGCAAGGGGATGTGCAGGTGATGGGGAGTTCACAAAAAACAGGAGATCACACTTGGGCTTCCCAGTTCCTGCATCTCAGGTGGAAATAAGAAATTCCTCCATCTTAAAAAAAAATAAAAATAAAAATAAAAATAAAAATAAAAATAAAAATAAAAATAAAAATAAAAATAAATAAATATTAAAAAAAAAAAAACACAAAAAACACAAAAACCACAAAAAAAACCAAAAAAACCAAACCAATAATCACGATTCACTAGTTACTACCTAGGAGAATCTCCTACTAGTTAATTTTTTAAAAACCAGGCTCAGATGGAGGTTGTGCAATTCAGAACACAAAGGGTCAAGGTTCAAAATCTTTATTTTAATGCAATAATGTGATTGATTTTTTTCCCCCTCCTGGGGGATGTTACTATATTCATATTTCAGCTTTAATTATCTTCTCTAGGATTGTTAGTGCTTTCACAAGATTCCTTCCAAGTTCTAATTAGACATACTGGAGAGATTAGCCAGTGTATGATAACCTTTTATAGCAAATTGACTTCATGTGTACAAAATTCTGAGCTGGGGAAGGAGGAGAAGTTGTACCAAATGACTAAAATCAAGTGAAGCTCAGCAGCTCTGCCCCTGCCCTCCATGCAGGGAGCTCACACCACCCAGCAAACAGCCTGCTTGGAAGCAGGGCCCAAGAGATATTGCACAGATATTTAATATAAAATTCTACTCCTTAACAGAAAAGTTGTCTGTGGACCAAAAATCTAGAGTTATTTGCACTGGGGTTATGAATCTAAGGTAAGTAATCTAAAATATTTATATAGGCATTGTAAAAAAATATATAAATCTAAAATATATATAGGCACTGTAATCTAAAATATTTACAGATTTCCCTTGCCAGGTTGCACCAGTCCTTAAAATCTATGAGCATTTCATTAACTTTTCCCAAAGATTTTTCCCAAGGGTTTAAAAAAACCAAAAATTTCACTAATTTTTAATCAAATATATTATTTTCAGTTATGAAAATTCTAAAAAACTCTACCTTTGAAGACAGGAACACATAAAACTAGTCAGGGAACTTCCCTAGGTAAACACTGACTGGTAAAATAAAACATCACTTTGTTCCTTACGCAGGAATAGAAATCTGTTGGGTTTTTTTTAACCTTACCCATTAATTAAAGATGTTTCAAGAGTGTGAATGATTCCCAGTGACATGCTCTGACAGGTTGTACATGCTGAGTAATGCCTTGTCAGATGCCCCAGTATTTATTTGAGATGAATGCCACATCATGTGAACAATGAACAGCAAAATGTGATAAATTTGGCCTTAACTTCATATCTATCTACTTGCCTATCAGCTATTTATGTAAAGAAGTATTTCCAGGGAGCCCTTATCAAGTATTTACACATCCTCACTGCTTTGGCAAGAATTTTTACTTCTCCCATTTCTCTCCCATCACTCTGCCAGTCCGTGGGGGCCAGGCAGGCTGCAGGGCACAGACACCTCTCACATTTCCACCTTGCTCTCCATGGTGATCCTCCAGGATCCCCTCCAGCCCCAGCCATGCTGTAATTCCCCTCAGGAGAGGCAATTACACAAATGCAGCTCTGGTGAAAGCCAAGGAGAAGGTACCAGAATACAAGCACATCACAAAATCAGCAGCTACATCCCTGTCCAGCTTGTTTCCTGCCACCCAAGCCCTTTTCAGACACTCATGATGCATTCTCAGTGACTGGGCTCCAAACCTTCCTGCTTTGTCTGTCTGCAGTGATGCTGCAAAGAACTCCTTGAAAGCTGCTCTTAGGATGATGTATGGCCTAATTTTGGTTGCTATAGTATTTAGAATCAGACTTCTGACTGGGGAAACAATCTCCCACTCACTTGAAATGCAGGGAAAGCTTTCAGGGCTGCAAGAAAAGGCTTTCTGGCTGAAAAGCCAAATTTTCAAGTGTACAGCTCCTGCTTCTGGCTCAGAGCTGCTACAGCAGGAGGGAGAGGCAGCCAGGCTGAGGATGCTCCAGGATCAAAATCAAACTAAAGCCAAATCCCAAAGCAGACAGGGGAACCTCCTTTTCTCTCTTCATTCTGGATGTATCTGTTCATATGGCAGAGAACCTCAAAGCACCACTGAATATATACATTGTGCTCTGTGAAAACCAATTCTCATTTTACAAATGAACATGGGAAATTCAAATTTAGAACCTTCCCCTGGTTCTGAATGCTTCAGCTTATCCATTTCAGCAGGATTTCACAAGGGCTAAGCACCAGAAGCAGCTTATACTTGTACCTGGCTTCCCTGAGGTTCAAACAGATCTTTAGGAGTCATGAACTAGGCTCTCAGGAATTAAGAAATGTCTTTAAAACATGATTTTCAAGGCAGGAGAAATGTCCTGTTGTTAATAATGCACTTCTTAAGAAAAAAAAAAAAAAAACCATAATTCAGTGATTTTTTCAGTGAAATCCTTGTATGATTCCTTCAGAAATCCACAACACGTTACCCAGAAGAGTCAGTACTGGCAGACTGAATGCTAAAAGACTTCAGCCTTAAAGAGTTTTTATTTATTTTTTTATTCCTTCTTTGTTTCACTTCAGGGGTTTTCCCAGCAGTTCAAGTCTGTAATAGAATATTAAGCTGTGTCCCCTGTAGCTCTGTTGGGCACAGTTACTGATAAGGTTTGATTCCCACTGCTCTGGAACTGCAAGGGCCAGGCTTGGCCAGGGCAAGCACGACCTTTGTGGTGATTCTGTGACCTGCCAAGGCAGCAGGAGAGCAAGTTCTGACACTGCAGTTAGATAACAGCACCTCAGGAGAGCACATCAATGGAATATCTCAGGGCTGAAAGGTCACTGTCAGTGAATCTCCCTTTTTTGGCTGTTCCTGGGCAGGCCATACCTGGGAAATTAAAGGAAAATTCAATTTTTTGATTGAAAAAAATGAGTTTTTCCTCTATAAGGTATCACACCTAAAGCAACACCAAACTTTTGGCAGGAATTAAATGAAAGCCCAAGAGGAAAATGGAAATCAAATTGATACCTTGCCTCTGTTTGTACATGCCCTGGTCTCTGGATACTTCAAATTGCTTTTAGAGAAAGTAAATTTGGAGTTTCCTTTTCTTAGTCCACGTGAAGGGAGCTGGTGTGGGTATCAGTCTCTCAGTCTGGTTTGATGCTTTTCAGACTGTACAGTCCATCAGCACAACAAGCACATCTAACAGCTAAACACTATTTTTACCATGAGCTGGTTTTTTGCCAGCTTAAAGAGCAAGTGTCTCAAAACTAAATCTTTTATTCCAAACATCATGAGCTCGAGGTAACACAAATAATTTACTCTTTAATTTTTTTTCATTCCCTCCAATCTGCCATCTCTTGACACCTTCCCTCCCTTGTACAAATCTTTTCTAATCCAGAATGGCATAAGAAACAGAATACTGTAAAGTGCATACATTGAAGTCTGACTGGGTAATCTGGCAATAGTCTTACAATACCTGTTTTTCCAAACCCCCTAGTATGTTCCAGTTAGTATATAAAAAGTAATGCTTAAACTGCACAACTTCTATAAAAACCCAGAGCAGGCAATGCATTCCTTGGCACAAGCACACATTTCAAAAATGGGATTTTTATCACAGTATTTCATTTCCAGTCAGTCGAGGTCTGCACTCATAGATCATTTTGCACACACATTACTCAGCCACTGCTGCTTCTATCTCTAGTCTGGTAAATATTTTTGCCTTGTGCAAAGGATATATGGGCAACACAGCCAGGAGGAATTCTTGCACTAGTCTTGCAGCCCCGGTGACAGTGACATACAGCAAGATATTAGAGCTCTGTGGTATCAGAAATGCACAGTAAGCCTGAGTAAAGGATGGAGCCTGGAGTTTTATAGCCCAAGAGCCAGGAAAAGCAAGATAAAAGGTACACTTGCACTGCAGCATATGGCCAAGCTCAGTCATTCAGAATAACACAGCACATCAATTAAATTGAACCTGTTGATTCATCATCTCCTGGAGCCAGCCCAGGTGCCTTTGGTGACATCCAGTGCAAGAGAGTCAACAGGGAGGGGTGGATGGTGCCCATGTGTCTAGCTAAGAAAGAAAACGTAACTTGGAGCTATTAAAGTGTTTTACTGCTTCCAAACGGGGCTGAGCACTCTGCAAGGTGGTGCAGTGGTGAAGCAGAAGAGGGGTTTGGCTCTGGGAGGTGTGAAGGGCTGCTGTGGCTCCTGGAGGCAGCAGGGCATTGCTCCCAGCTGGGGCAGGTTCATGGGCACAAAAAGCAGTCTGCCACCAGCCAAGAGTGCCTTGTTTTTCCATCCTGATGGGAAATCTCCACTTCTCTTTACAGGCATCAATCACTGGAATCAGGCAGGGTGCAGGTGAAGCCATCCTCTCTCCAGCCCAGCACTGCTGCATGTGCAGCATTTGTGCTTCCAGCTCATCAGCATTCAGAACAACATCAGCTCAGCTAACAGTACCAGGATTTTTAAACAGCTAATGAATTCTGAGCATGGCCAGCACTACCTTCATTCAAATTTGCCCTATAGTGAGTCCTCTCAGCTCAGCAAAGAAGGCAGTTTAATGTGCAATTAAGTCTCTATCTGCTATGTAAGCTGTTTTTATTATATCAAAAATCATAAATGAGAAGAATTAACACATTGCAGAGTTGGTCTAAGGTGATGAAGAAGAAGAAATTTATGCAAAATACAGACTGTATGCAGGTTTCAGTCACCTTGAAGACTGTGGAAACACCAAATAGCTCATTTAACATTTCATTAGTCAATTTGCTAAAATTATATAGAAGGACCACAGAGCTTTAGCAGAGTGACTACTGAAATCCCTTCCTACATGACCTGTGCTATCCTGTCCTGATTTATAAATTTATATAAATAACACAGAAACAGTCTTGTGATGGTAAGAAATCCACACAAATTCTATCAGAGCAATCAACTGTCTCAGAATTTTATCCTCAGGGCTCCAGATAACCTCATCCAGTGAGGAATTCAATAACTCCATCCCTCAAGAACCAGAAAGAGGGGTGGTAACTGGGCTTGGAAGTAATGCTAATGAAACTCTACAGATGCAGCTTCTCAAATGGAATTAATTTGATGAGAATAGAACACAGAGAATCATTTCAGGCTTATTTTTTGACATCTTTCAAAGTCAGAATACTTCCAGATTTATATGCTTGAAACCCTAGCAACTGCCTCAATTTTCTAATGCAATATCTTCGTGTGTAGAATCCTGGAAGACAAAAATTTATTAGCACATGGCAGTGTTATTTAATCTGAATTGGTCTGCAGGCTCAAAATACTTAATCTAAATTCCCATGGAATTAACCATATTTAGAGTTACTATGACTGAATTTTAATAACCTGAAATTAAAGCTAGGCCAGTTGGAGGAGGGAGATATAAAAACTGAGCAACTCATTTTTTGATTTCAAACACTTGCAAGTTCTTCTTTATTTCTAACAAGTGAGAGACCTCCAGGCATGGCAGATATCATAGTTTGGTGGGTGCTCTATAAAACAGGGTGAGGCTGAAAAATGAGTACTTTTTTAAATTCCAAATAACTTTCAATTAAAATATGAAGAAAAAATTTTGAAAGACCAAACAGATTGAGGCATGAAGAAACAGCACTGAAAGCTTAGTGGTTTGATGCCAAGTGTCCCACATTTTTTCCCAGCAGAAATATTTTGAAGCATTTGACAGTGTGGAAGTGGCAACATGGAAAATTTTCAAATGGGTGGCCCAGAGTAGCACCCTGGGAAGATGAAATGCAGGGAAAGGCTGAGCAGAGGGAAGGATCTCCTAGAGGAGGAGAAATGGTGGAAGGACAGACTGGGTCAGTGCTCAGTGGAAAAAAGGGAAGAATTCAGGGAAGAGCTGAATCCAGGGCAGGATGAGCCCAAAGAAATGTTCTCAAAACACAGGAACTCACTGAGCCAGAGGATTTTCCCATTTCAAACCTTGACCACAATCACTTTGCACTCACAGGTCATCTGGGAATAATGGACTTTATCAGCCAGGACCAGGGGATGCAGCTGTGCTGGCTGCTGCCATTGCTGCTGCCAAGGGCTCTGACCACATCTGGGGAAAAGAAACACATCTGGAAGAGAATTGTGGTTTTGGCATGTGATACTAAGAGCAAAGTGTCAGGAGTTTTCCAGGGTGTGCTGCCATGCTGAGGTGCAGAATCAAATAGAAAATTGTAACTCAGAGAAGCTGCATCACTTCAGGATTTCTCTCTGACTGGAATGGCCTGTGGGAAGCACATCTCTCTTATTTATACAGAAAAACTCAGGTTTCTAAACTGAGAGGGTCTGGACTCACTCTGTCAACATAACCACAACAAAAAGCACCATCCTGTTTGGATTCCTTATTGATCCCTGTTCTGCTGTGAGTGGCATTATTTTCTTCCCTGACCTCAGTTCAGGAAACAATTTACAAGCTTTTCAAAATCTGCTTTTCCATTATTCTGAGACAGATTTGAATTTATTGAACAAGAACTCTTTTTACAAATGCTTTTTTTTTTTCCCTGGATTCTTTTATTTTCTTTCCATCTTGCTTTTCTGTTCCCTCCCTCCTGTCCCAAGGTGGATGTGAACCTCAGGCTGCCTGAGCAGCTTTTAAACATTAAACAAAGCACATCAGCTTGCCATGTGTGTCTCAGCAGAAAGTCAATATTCACTCCAGGAGCAATCAAGCACCCAAGCACAGGGGCTGTAGCAAACAGCTGTAAAAAATGTAGTAACAATGCCTGAAAGTGCTTTGAGTCAAGGCTCTCTTGTAAACCTGCAGCTGAAACCAACTTCATCTAAGAAATTACAAAGGCTTTGATCAATCTGAACTAAATTTTGATATTACAAACACAATATGTGGCCAAGTGGAATTCTGAGCACAAGGACCTTCTACCAAGTTTACTGAAATTCTTGTAATAAAGTTTTTGTGTAAATTTTGCAATTCTGTACCTTTGATGTGCTCAGAAATTTAGCTGACCTGCATCTCAGGATATTTATTGTTCCTATAAAATGCAAATAGTGAGAAAAATATTGGTTTTCTATCTTTGAAAATCTTTACCTAATAAATGAACAAACTCATTTCAGTTTTTATCACTACCAATGCTTTTCATCACTGCCAATCTCAGGAAGACTTTCAATGAAGAAACACCTAAGTCAAGAACAATACACACTATAAATAACCTTTTTTATTCCCAGAACAACTCAAAAATAATGTAATTAACCCAGCAAAGACTTTTACCTTCATCCTATGAAAGTAGAAATACTTTCTTATTGTGAAAAATCTGCATGAATAAAATAACTAAAGATTCTATAGACTTTAAAAACAATTTGCATATTATTAAATTTTCCAGATAAGTGCTAATTTCACCTTTAAATAAGTAATCTAGAGAAATATTTCTGAATCTGGGGATGGAGTGGTCACTGCCAAAGTGACATCATGAGATGCAGAATGGGCAGGAAATTGGTTCTGGGCTTATCCAAATCTTGCCACCAAAAGATACACCTGTGTTTTCAGGTACATGCTGAGGTACAAGGAAGGGATTTAATTTCTATTTAATGGCATTTTGCTACTTCAAAGGAAATGGCCAAACTAATTCTACTGTAATTTACTCCACAATTCAGATTTCTTAGAGTTCTTTCCATTCTCAGTGCTCCTGGCAAAATGGGGGAAAAGAAAAGGAGGAAAAAGCAGGGAAATAAATATTATGAAGAACTAGGATTTCCTGTAAGGGTACAAAGGTTTTGTACCAGACTAGCACCTAACAAAGTAATAATTTCTGTTTATTTGACAAAGGCCAAATCCCACCATGACTTATGAGCACTCTCAGCATTCCCTGCAGCTGAACCAAGGGAGTGTAACCAAGTCACACCATGAAAAAAAAACAAATTATGAGATCAAATGGAAAGCTGTTCAAATGAAGATGGGGTGAGGCAGGCACCTGATATGGCAGTGAACATAACTGGTGCTCATTTTTCTAACAAAAAAATAAGTCTTGGCATTGTAAAGCAGGATTCAATAAAGAGACAGAGACTAATCCTGGGAAGCAGGAGTGGGAGGTGAAAAATTACTTTTACCTGAAATACAATCAGAGTAGCAAGCATTTAGCTTTCCACTCAAAATTTAGAAAATAACTCAGCCTCAGATCTCTGGAGGTTTATTATATCACCAGAAAATACTGCCCAACACAGAGCACTGCACTAGATCAAAACTGAGCTGAAGAATGCTCATCTGCCCATCAGCACCCCCAGTGCCACAAAACCTATTTGTACTTGATAATGTTAATATTAACACTCTCTTGAAAACCTTTCAAGCTCAAGATGATTGTGGGAAGTGCTGAAGGCCTGAGCAACACAAATCTCATTAAAATTGGAATTTTAGTTGTGAGGAAAGGTTCATTACTGTGTGTTAGGCTGTGAGTCAGCAATGCTAGCACAGCCAGGGGGGCTCAGCTCAGCAGCCTTGAATGGCAGCAGAGCACTGGCTCTGGAGTGTGGACATTTATCCTCAAGAGAAACTGATCCTGCTCCTGACTTTCTGGGCTTTAAGTCTTATTGTTTGCAGCATTTGCCTAAAAATACTGAAAAAAAAATAAATTCCACCATAATGGGTGATGTGTAAATACAGAGTGGAAACATTTCAGACAAGGAAAGTCCTATCAAGGAAACACCAATTCCTCGTGCTTTCAGAATATGTAAGTATTTTACACTTAGAAAACATTTAAATGCTCATGATTGCAATGGGTGCTTATCCCTGAGAGCTCAGTTGATTCAGGAACAGACACACCAGCAGACAGGCCCATTCAAATGTGACTTAAAAAATAAGTTAGAACAGCAGCTATCATGGAAACCCCATTATTTTGCAACAGGTGTCATGAAAACACTCACCAGCCCCAAACAGCCACACCAAAAGAACCTTAAATCAGGATTTACAAGCAGTCACGAGCTCCAAATCATGATTACCTGCCCCAGAATTACACAGCATCCTGCACACATCTGTAGTTCTGGAACTCGGGATGTTTTACAGCCAAACTTCTGTCCCAGCAGCAGGATTTGATCTCCCTCATTGATGCTGCCCCAGTCCCAGACAATTGGGTGGCAGAGGCAGGAGGGGCTCTGACATGTCTCCTGTCTGGCTCCTCAATCCTGATGATTTCTAGCACCAGAGGGTTGCAGAGCCTCAGGCAATTGTCAGAAGCCTTGGCTTCCCACTAGAGCCCACTGAATTATTTCCAGATTTATTACTATGGCAAACAGCTGCCAAAAATCTCAGAGCCCAGAGAGGCAGAGAGGAGTGAATTCAGCTCAGAGGAGATGCAGTTTCTGTCTGTGCCAGCTGTGACCCTCACACACACAGGGGATTTAATTTTAGTGACCAAGGGCATCCTTCCAGTGCCTGGTCATTCTGGAGGCCATGGGAAAGGTGACACTTCTCCAGGAACAGGTTAATTACAGGAGCTACTTCTGCATTTTGCAGTCTTAGAGAGAGCATAAGAGCAGATTTTAATATGTGAAAGAAAATAAGTACAGTTGTTAAATCTAAGAATTACCCTAGTCCTTACATCATCCCTCCTGCATTTCCTCCCTTTTCTACTCTGAGATGGGAATAATGAAAAAAACACAAATATCCTCAAGTCCTTTAAGCCGACCAAAGTCCATCCCAGCTAATTCTCTTCCAAACTTCTCATATTTACCAAATTCAGTAATGCTGTGTATAGTGCTGCAGGAATACAAATGTCAAATTTTGCACTTTGCTGCTGGCACAGCTTTGTCATCCCTTTGACATAACATATTCACCCTGCCTACCCTGTGTTAAAAGTCTCTCCTGCTGTTGCTATGAGTTTTTGCTCTTAAATGAGGTGTATGAAACAAAGACATCAGTGACTATTATCTGGTATTTTTGCTTTCTCAGTTATGAAAGGAGTTTTCCAATATATCTGCAATCTCTCTGTGCTCCCAGCAAGCCCAGCCCCACAAGTTAGGAGAGCCAAATCTAAAACTAAAAGGAAAAAACCAAAAAGACCACCAAAGCATCACTGTTACAGGGCAACAAACAAACCAAAAATGGGTTTTTCCCAGCACACAGACACAAACAAGATGCATCCTCTGATTGCATAAAGCTCCACAGCAATTTTGTGAAGGATTATTTTGTCTTCCTGCAGTTGCCTAGTGATAATGTTTGCCCATCTGTTGTGAGGCACATTTCCTATCCAAAGGCACAGAGCACATTGCCATGGGCTGGAAGGGATGCAGGACTCCTGCCTTCAAATCAGCCCATTGATCAGGATGGAAAATGGCAAAATGCCAATGGTTCATGCCCTGAGACATCTCAAGGATTCACAGCTGAATAATTTAAATTATTATTTAAATAATAAACATACCCTACTTCAAGTCATATTTTGAGCTGAGTATCGCCAGCCTAACAACTTTTTCAGCAGTACAATGTTCTTTATCAGTAATAAACAATGTACATTTTTGCAAGCTGAAGCATAAAGCCATAACTATACAAGTAATCACTGCATATAAAAGTAGAAATTTTTGACTTCACTACAGTTATTTCACTCAGAGGAATACTTCTATTTATGATGGGTTTATTTGTTCTGGCCCCACTTCTTCTAATGATGGTCTGCTGTAATCATAAATGGATCTGGGGTTGATTTGACTGATTCTTTTGCTCCTAAAATTGGTATTTTTATCTAAGCATCAGTGCACAAAGTCTAAGTTGTTCCACTCTGTGACCTTAACCACCAGTAAAGGAGAAAATGCTCTCCAAACAAAATGTCTCCTATATATTTTGTGTTGTAACAGCAGAACCACCCATTACTAAATGGAATTATCACCTTATCACTAATCTAACCATTCACCCATTGAACAGATGTGATCAGTGGGCCTGGCTCATTCTGGTGACAGCACACATGCTCCCTCCATCCTGGACAGATGAAATTCCAGTTCTCACCCTGGTTTTCAGGAATCCTGCTACATCTGCCTTTCTAAAGTACCTCAGCAAAACTGGAGCACTCAGTTCCAAGTGATCAGCACCAGGAGCCAGGTTTGACCTTTTTGGAGATGTTTGCACACAAGCAGAGCACAGCACACTCAGAGTTCACCACTGAGGATGAACCCAGCCTGGGTGAGCCAGACTTGCAAGGGTTAAAGCTAATTTAGATCAGGTGCTAATTGAGGTCTGGGCCTCTCCTGTGAGCAGCTTGTGGGATTACAGCCAGAAGACTCGAGGAGCAGCTACCTGATGAATGTCAGTATTTATTATATTTATATAATAAATATAATAAATACATATAATATAGATATATATAATATAAATATAATAATAAATATATATTATATATATTTAAAGAGATGCAGCTGTATGTAAAGCAGCTCCCAGCAGCAAGGAGGGCAACCACATTTCACCCACAAAGTGCAGAGTGCCCAGCACCTGGCTGCTGCCACAGGTCCCTGTCCCCTGTCCCCACCCTGCTCTGCACAGAGCACTGCTGAGTGTGGATGGGCAACCAACAGCTGCAAGGGGGTGTCAAAGGCAGGAAAAATGCAGTTTTCTGATTGCTTGATGTTTCCCTTCCAGCAGCTCTGCCCAGCACAGGTCTCTGACACAGCCTGGGTGTCACCAACCCACCCTAGATTCTCCTCCAGTCTTTCCCTGACCTCCCCATTTTCAAGCCATAATGAAATTCCTATGCAGGAAATCTTCTTTCCTGCACAGGAAATTAAAAGTACATAAAAATGACTACCTCTAAAAGTTACCTGTATTTTTTTAATGCATGTTGAAGATACTATAAAAATGTGCAAGGCTTGTGAAGGGTGGAGCACTGAAATTCCAAGCAGGATCTCCACTGAAAATTGATACAGAGTTTGCTGCCTTTTTTTAAAAATTTCAACACAGTGCTGCCAATTCTTTTTTGCTTTACATAAAAATTCCACTGCAGAAAATATAAATGTTCAGAGACTCTGGATTGTTGTTTTAAATGCCACCAAACCCAAACCTCAGCATCACAGGAGTTATCACTAAATCCATGTTCTGTACATGCCAGAACATTTGCTCCCTCATCAACCATTCTTTTCTATTTTGCTCTTAATTTACTAAGTTCTAAAATCACAGATGGCTTCAGTGAGTTTAGCTTGCAGAGTGAGCAATACAGGAGAAAAACAGGAGGAAACCACAGCAATGAACAATGTCTTTAACAAGTCCCACTGAAGGAGATCAATAACTTTTAAAAGAATGCAGTAAATCCCTCTCACCTGTCACTCACATACTCCCAGATAATCATGGCAATCTGAGCTTATTTGAATAAACTGAAAACATAAAACTGATAATTTAAATCCCTAAAGCATGTTCACTTTTGCTTTTACCAATTTAAAACAAGAAATTTTGGCCAATCATTTTTTCTGTAGAGGAAACAGGCAGTAGGTTTCCCATGTCAGTATAAATTGAATTTAAGGTAGTACAGTAACTTTAGTATAACTGCAGTGCAAATCCCTAGATTTTTAGATTATTATAGATTATTAAAATATATTATTTCATACATTTTAAATTACTTATTAAGAGGGCAACAAAATAACACCAGTCAAATTTCTATTTATATAAACACTGTTTCAGCTTTTACCTTAGTAGAATCAGATCAGTCTAAAAAGCATTTTAATATTAAAAATTCAGTTCATGTTATAGCCATTTGCTCATGTAAAAATTGTACAAGAAAGGAGATCAACACATCAAATCTAAGCTCATAAATTATATCTGGAATCATTTGCATTGCACACAATGGACATACCATGATGAAGAAATAACCACATGAAACTTGCCCTAGAAATATCTAGAAATAAATTATTTTCCAACCATAAAACAGCCAAAAACTATGCTGGAGCATTTAAAAGTTCTTAGTGAGGAAGAAAAGCAGTTTGGAATTTCTGAAGATACTGAATTTCCCTCCCATTTTCCAGGCTCAGAAATTTGCCTCCTTCATTTAGGCAGTGTCAGTGGTTTTGTGCTCCATGTGTTCCATCAGCAGCACCTGAATCCTAAATAACAGAGGTTGGATCACACTCCCTGCACACAAAATATCTTCATTTATGGAGGGATTGAATAAGAGAATCTGACCACACAGAGAACTAAATTCACCTGATACATCCTCTCCTGAGAGGGGGAACAAGAGGAACTATGAACAACCAAAATACATGGTCTGATTGGAAATCTGCTCATCCTGCTGATGCCACAAAATAAAATACCAATAGAAAAGGCAGTGATGGTCTGTGGTGTAACTGTGACAGCACGTCTGGGGGTGCAGTGTCAGCCCAGGTCTGGGCTGGGCATCCTCTGCTCCACAGCTCCCAGCAGTTCTGCCCTCATCCCAGTGAACAGTCACTGCTCACATGGAAATATCCTCCTGGCAGGGTGATGAGGTCACAGTTCTGCATTTCTGAACTACTGCAGGTTTTTAATGTCACCACAACACCTTTTACATAAATGCAACTCGAGGATTTGTTCCTTTGGTGTTTATAAACTGCTGAGAGCAGGAGAGGCTCGTGGTTTATTGCTGCTTTCAGCCCGTTGTAATCTACAAAACATGATCAGTTATTGTGGCAGCTCCGAGTATTTAAAGCAAAATCCATTTTTCTTTGTCAAGCACTTTGTGTGATATGAGATGTTAGACACACAGACTGAGTCATTTTCTCATCAGCCCAGCCAAGCACACACATCTTTTCCCATCCACTCCTTGAATTTATGTTAGGAAAAGATACATATTTTGAAGCAAACCATTTTCTCTGCATGCTAAAAACAAAACGTTGGAGACTGAGAAGGGGAGAAAGGGAACAGCTGAAAGGAATCTGAATCCCAGAATACATTTAAAGGGGAAAACAATGTATAATTCTGTTGGGAGATAAACCATATTGAGCTTATCAAAAAGTCCTTGGATGCCACAGTTTGCATGTGGCTCAAAGATAAAGAAACAATGCTGCTTTCTTCAGCTCTCTAATCCCTTAAATGTGCAGCTTTGAAATATCCCACCATTTAAGGATGGATTTATGATCAGAAATCAGATACATTTATTTTTTTAGAGCTAATTACATTCAGAATGATTAAGAAATCTGTATATTCCAGAGCTTTTGGAAAACAAGTAATGAAGTTCTAGGACTATTTCTGCAGTTCTGCTCACTGGGCTCATGGTCAGGATCACTGTGCCCAACACAGCTTTGCTAAACTTAACCCAGAGACTTTTGCTGCATTCTATTTATTCAAAATAAATATAGTTATAATTTCATTAACTGCAAAAAATGGAGATAATAAATCAGGAATTACCTTTGTAGCAATTCAAAGACAGAGCAACCAAGGGTGTCTCAAAAAAGCAAAAGACTGAAATTCCAAGTACCAGATTTCCAGCCTTTCCAACACCTGAGCAACTTAAACACACAACTCAGTAACTTAAATACACAACTCAGTAACTTAAATACACAACTCAGGGACTTAAATTAACTTAAATACACAGCCCATCCCACTAAAGCCACAAGACAGGTGTGTGCTTGACTAGAACCACATTTGCTTTCAGATAAATTGATTTATGTGAGCAGAGCTCTCTCCTCTGACCACAGCCTGGGATGAGGCTGAGGTAACAATTTCTCCATCAGTTCAGTCACTCTGGAAACACAGCACAGGTCTCTCAACAATAGCTTGTTATTTTTGAACACATCAGAGGCAATAGGTATTTCAAAAGCACAAAGTGTGCAAACAAGAAATGCTGATGCCTGTCTGAGCTGCTCAGTAATATTTTATCTGGAGATCTGCCAAATTCTTTGTCTGAAATTCAGCTGAAGTTTGATGATCACAAGTATTGTACTTGGCTGTTTTTGTACCCAACGTGCACATTATCAGGAAGAAAAAGACAAATTGTCAAGTGAATGGCACTGTTGTTCCAAAGGTGGTATTTAAACAACTGGAGAACTTGGAAGCAAATAGAAGGCAATTCCACTTTGCTTCCAATGACATTTCCAGAGCTTCATTTTCAATTATTTCATGCAATGTGCTCTGCTCTCTGGGTTTGCAAGGCTGCAGCATGAACTCCATACAGTGCTGGGAAAAGGGACTCCTTAGGCTATTTAGAAAATCACTTTTTATACAGTAACTAAAGCCAGAAGGGCAATCTTCATGCACAGAGTTTTCTGGCTGTTTTTCACTGCTGTCAGGCTAACTTCAGCTGTGCTCAGCATGGCATTTCCCCTCAGCTTCATTTTGTAACTCCCATTGCACACAGGAAATGGGGCTCACCAAGAAAAGTGCTTTTAAAAGGTTTTCTGCTAAGGATAAACCAATTCCTGAAGATTTCATCCACACATTGAACATCCCACAACATGATACCAATCTCACTTTCTATCCCACCTGCTTCTCCGGCTCTGAATGTGAACATTCCCTTTTACATGGCACTGCCAGCACACACAAACTCCTGTCACCTCCAGTTCCCCAGGCACCCTGCATTTCCTCTCCTATCTTACAGCCAGCCCAGTATCTCATCTCTTAAAATGATTTTTTAGTGTCTTTATTTTAGACACCAGCTGTCTCTAGATGCTCTATGCCCCTTGTTCTTTCTCCTGTCTCCAGGTGGTAGCAAAGCACCTCTCACAAAACACTCATTAGGATAAACTTCCTTCTTCTGGTTCCAACAGGAAAAACAACAATGGATCATCAGTGATGATGCCCTCCCCAGAATTATGGACTCTTCTAAAGCCCTCTAAAACAAATCAAAATATTCATGTTTCATTTTATTTATTAAACAGTACCCTTGACAATAAATCTTTTGCCTACAGATGCTTGCTTTGGGGGTCACTGAATATTGAGAAGTCTCACTTTTCACCTGTGGACATCTTCCCCTCTTGACCTAAAAGCTGCTGGAGGAGAGGAAAAAGGATTGACTGGACTAGCAGAAGATGTCTCTGTTCCATTACATTTATTTAAGACAGATCTCCTCAAAATGTAACCACTGGAACATAATGACACACATAATAATTTAAGAGGTCCAAGCCTTCCACTGACTATCCTTTATTATCCTTTATTATATTTGTCCTTGTCAAAGGCATTTAGCAGGGTGTGAAGATAACTATAACACTTAACACTGCACATTAACAACATGTCACTACAACTTTAATTTTTAAGCTGAAGTTTTTTTTGCTTTTTCATGCCCACTTCCAAACCAAAACCCAAGCCCAGCCTTTTAGCCATTTTCCAGCACTGACTTGCTCTGAAGGTGCTGAGTCACTGGGGAAAAACATTATTAGATTGAAATAACTTTCTACCACTTCTGCTTAGACTGTACTTAGTCCCAACTTTCTCCTACTGCTCACAGAGTGGCCTCAATTCTATTTATTTATATACCCACAGATAGAGAAACTCACATAACTACATACCTATCTACATATCAAAAACACAGCTCATTGTTCCTGATTTTAATTATTGAGTTGAGATTCTTAAGGAGGCTTAAAGGAATTCTTTTTCTGCAGAACAGAAGCACTGAAGGAATCCTGGTCCTGCAGGCATTTGAGTGCTCAGCATATTCAGTAACACCTGAGTGACTCATACAAGGACATGGCTGCAGAATAAATGTTTTTATTAATTATTTATTAATCCTCAGTGTTGCAGTGCCATACTGAGTTAGCTTAACTTTCTGAATAAATTATTCAGCTTTTCACAGTTCAACCCAAGCACAGCAGAGCTCAGAAGAGATGAGAAACCTGTGACACACAGCACATCCCCACCAAACCCCTTCTCTCCCTGAGCTCTTGATATTTTAATCACATTTCTACCCAGGGATGCACTGGGCACTGTAAATCAGGGAATTCAGCCATAAATACCACAGAAATCCAGCAGCTGTCCCAGCTGGTGGCACAACAACAAACTGAACAAAGTGCTGGAAGGAGGAGGAGGTCCCAGCATTGGGATGGGGATGGATGTACTTCTATTTTTTAAATTTTCCTAGTAAAGAACTGTTATTCCTATTCCCATAACTTTGCCTGAGAGCCCCTTAATTTCAAAATTATAACAATTTGGAGGGAGGGGGTTTACATTCTCCAGTTCAAAGAGAGGTTCCTGTCTTTCAAACCAGGACATACATGTATAAAAGCCCAGTTTAAAATCTTATCTTAGTTTAAAATATTATATTACAATCTTATCTTTAAAATATTATATTAAAATCTTATCTTTAAAATCTTATATTAAAATCTTATCTTTAAAATCATATCTTAAAATCTTATCTTAGTTTATGGCTTAGGTGGTGCTGTACAGAACTCCAGAAGCTCACTGTGCATTATGGTGCTTAAAAACCAAAGAGGGAGCCATAAAATGTCAATGAGGAAAAAAATAAAAAATGTCCCACGATACAAACAGGATGAGAAGGTTTTTGAGCATTTCCCTCTGCAGAGTTATTTTCACTGGGGCAATCTCTCCTGCCTGGGCAGAGTGAGAGCAAACTGTGCAACTTCATCTCCCTCCTGCAAAAATCAATCAATCAGTTTTGGTTCATGCACAAAACTCCCCAAAGGATGAGTGACCTGCCTGAAGGACTCCTGAGATCCTCAGGAACGTGCCTGGGATTTCTGCTGTGCCCCAGGAACCTCCTGCTTTGAGATTCACTTTGTTCAGCTCCTTTCTGGCTAAAGGAAGCAGCAGAGAGCAGAAGAGCCCAGAGCAACCTCCAGCCAAACTCCACTGGCAAAGCAGAGAACCCAGATAAAGGGAGCAAGAGACAACAAAAAATAATAAAAAATAAAAAATAAAAAATAAAAAATAAAAAATAAAAAATAAAAAATAAAAAATAAAAAATAAAAAATAAAAAATAAAAAATAAAAAACCAAACCCACTTCCTAATGGATTATAAATTATAGCAAGAACATTCTTTGCTGTGTAATTAATGGAAATTTACTATTTTTAAGCTTCCTGAGGGAAATCTTCCATGTCAAATCAATTTGTAGGTAGGACCCAAGAGGCAGAAAATCACAACTGCTCCAGCATGCTTCTTGATTACAGTGTTGCTGGGGGTTTAATTTGCAGTCATGTTCTTTGGTGACTTTGATCTTTGATGACAGTGTTAACTCTATTTGGTTCTCAGTACTGCAGTGGTTTTAAAAAGCCTTTGGAGATACCCTCACTAATTATTGCAGTGGAAGTTTAATTAAATCTTGTCACACAGGAATAAGCTGCTGCTTGGAATAGCTGCTAAACATTATCCAGCATGTAACTGGAGAAAAAGGAGGATGGATAATTATAGTTGGACAGACAAGCACATGAAGAAAAGGCAGAAAGCTATTTCTAAATATGAATTTAAGTGCAAGTGTCTGTGAACTTTCTCAGCCTCCTTTGTGCACAGACTTCTTGCATTTGTTCTATTTTCCATCTAGATATTTCTATATCAACACTTCCATTCCCAGATCTCATCCTAAATTCTGCAATAGAGACAACTTTGTTGTATACAAATTTCTCAAGATTCTTGCTGGAAAGGAATTATTAACATTTAGTCAGGAATATTTTGGAGTGGATATCTTCCTGCAAACACCTGGTTCTGCTCCTGTTTATTTAACAATGCAATAAAAGCACAGTTGAAAGGATTTCTTTTTCATTAAATTCTCGTGCCCACAATTCCTCCTTATTGATCTGTAGCTGCCTCTTATTTTCCACATGGAGTCCCATAAATTCATAAATAAAGGATATTAGATTGTAGCAGAGGTTGGATTTGTTCCTCAGCATGCACAATGCACAGAAGTTGTGCCTGCTATTCCTTGTTGTAAAAGATTTCACTATCCTTCCATTTCCTTCTGATTCTTGGACTCCCCAAAGCAATGAAGAATTCCTTGTACTGCAGGAATTTCACCCAGCTCTAATGTTGAATGTCACATGTACATATTTCATACTGAGCCAGCAGCTAGTCCAGTATGTTCCACTTGGAGAAGTCAGCAAAAAAAAGAAATAAATCAATATGCCTAAGGTTGAGCACATACTGTTTGCAAGCCAATATATTTTCATATTAACTGATATAAAGGCATTCATACATAAATACCATAGTTTTATGATGAAGCCAATATTTCTTTTTGGGGGAAAAGAAAGATAACCTGATTTTGAATGAGCTGTTTGGAAGGTGTATCAACCAGAACAAAACAGGAAAAAGTAAAATTAAAGCTTAATGGTAAATGAAATGAAACAGCAAAATGTATTCATTTCCTAATCTGAATTTTAATACATGAAATGCAATATGAGGATCAGGCTTAAAGTTCCCCAGAGATTGAATAAAAGCCTCAAGAGGTTTGTGTGATAAACAAAAATGGTCAAATTGGGCTCAGCAGGAGGAAAGCAACACCATCTGTTTTGAGGGGGAGCAACCAAAAATGAGAGGAGCTGAAGAGGAAAGCCAGGCCTTGGTCTGTGCTCTAAGAAATTCCTGAAGGGAAATGAAGGACTTGATCAAGGCATTACTTTTTATCTAATTAATACATGACAATGTGGCTGGAACATGCAAGAACAGGAATTTGCTTTCCAGCCCTTGAACAAATGAGTGTGGCCATCTGCAGAGATTGTTCTTCATCCAAATGGGCTGGGAAGTCTCTGAGAATAAACACTCCTGCTTGGAAATTAAGAATAAAGTCTCTGGCATTGGCACTTCTTTGACACCTTTCTCAGGTCGAGCAGAAGCACCACAGGTAAGAAATTTGTTTCTTATTTAAGCAGAGGAGAAGATAGCACTTCCTCTTGTTATTTCAGAAGCATTCCAATAAATATTACAGGATTTTATCCCCTGTACAAATTTTTTAATTATCAGGTTCCACAAAACTTCATCATTCTCTTCCTCATTGTGCTGCACATCGACTTTATTTTACTTCTGTTAATTATTATTTTGTGCCCTTAGCACAGGCCTCTCAGCTCTGAAATAAATGCAGCAAATCCTTTAAAAGTCCTCACCTGTAAAGCAATATCCAAGCTTTTGTGTCACACTCATGCTGCCTGGGCTGAGCTCAGAGACACCCAGAGCAGCTGCATCACTCCCACTGGGTTTTCACATCCCCAGAGCAGAATCCAGCTGGTTTATTTCAGAGGAAAGATTCAGACCTCTGTTATGGAGAGTGATTACCAGCAAAGGTGTAACCACTTAGAAAAGTCCTTCCTCCTGATCTGAGGAGGAAACAATGCAGAGCTCTGTGGAAATAATGCCAGAAGGGATTTTCCTGCAGCCAGTGACCCTTCACAAACTATTTGTTTGACTTCACACATAGTGAAAAACAACAGTTCCTGCAAGATAATTCCTGATTTCCCTGCTAAACTGTCTGAGACCTCCAGAAGGACACTCAGCAATTTGTTCTGCTGAGCAGTAAACACCCCTGCACACAGCAGGAACATGTGCAAAGCCAACTCCACCTGCATGTTCTGCTCCAAATTGCCAGGGGCTGTTACAACAACTGCATCTCAGTTTTTAAAAAGGAAAGAAAAAAAAAAAAGCCCACAGGAAAACTGCATCATTTTCCAGAACAAGCTGTTAAAGCTTCACATGAAGAGGAAGCACCATCTGATGTACTGTCAATAACTAAAATTAAACTCCCATTTAACGTGGAAATTAAAAAGCAGGCAGCCAAGCTTCAGCTTATTCTTTGCAAACATTTTCAATTTATAAATTAAGGCAGGTTTTCCAGCCCCTGCTCCTGGCTGTGTATCCCTACCAGTTCTGATTTGTCACTACTATATCCCACCAAGAGCAGCCACACTCATGTCTGAAAATGTTTTATCTGTGGAAGAAGTAAGGAAAATACATAGTGAGTCGTTTACCCAAAATTAAAAAAAAAAAAAAAAAAAAGAAAATTAAAGACAATTTGCATATCAAAGTGTTCATATTGAGGAGATCTATGATACTGTAAAATTAAAATAAAAATGAATAGATTTCACATTGATCAGTTTTATTGTTCACAGAATTGCCCAAAGCTCCTTTGGAGAAGTGGGTAATAACTTATTCTCCCATTAAGTAAATAATTTCCTGATGCTAAGGTAAGTTTTTTGCAGGAGGTGGCAAAAGAGTCTGGAATAACCTCTGCAGTCTGTGAGAGTGTGATGTGCAAAACAAGAATCGTGATAGATCACCCAGGGCAAAGTGATTTCTGTTAAATAACACAAGAAATATTCACAGGAATGCAGAGCCCAGCAAGCACTTTAAAAAGTGTTTTTCAATCATTCATTTTGTTAAAGAAATTTAAGGGGATTTTCAGTTTACTGTCTCCCTGTATCCCAGGATATTGCATCTAAACTCATCTGTGATCAATGAGTTAGAAATCCTGAAATTTATAGATTTACTGCTCATTTACCACAGCAGGGCAGTGGTCTGGTCCTTGTTTTCCCAGAACAAATTGTTTAGCCATAACTCCCACATTAACTGAAATATCAATTTTATGTGAAAAAATTATAGCAGCACCTGCCACAGTGAATTTCTTAGGAGAGTCAGAGAGTTATTTGCCCAAACAGAATTAAGAAAGAATACCCACCTATTCTATAGAAGCAGAAAACATTAAGGAAGATGGTTTATAGCCAAATTCATTGTGTCTCAGTGTTAACCTCAGGGTGTGTGGAACTGGGGGGCACTTTATGTGAAATCAATGCCTGTTGTGTTCACACATTTTGTCAAACATTGGTGCACAGACTGACACGTGTGTTAATGGAGATGCCATTGGCTGCTATCACACACTATTAAAGGTGATTGGATTTGCACTAATGGTGTTATGAGGCTGCAGCTGGGGCTCTGCAACCTCAGAGCTGTGATGTCTGAGAGCAGTGGCCTCCTGCAGATGGAATTACCAGGGACTGATAATCAATTAATGCTCCTGCAGGAATTAGGAGTGAGAGCCCTGACACTGTGTGGTGCTGACAGAGGCACTGCAGCAGCACCAAGTACCTGCAGAAATAATCAATTGTCACTTTTGTTACTGAAGTACCCTGCAGAAATAATCTATTGTCACATTTGTTACTGAAGTACCCTGCAGAAATAATCTATTGTCACATTTGTTACTGAAGTACCCTGCAGAAATAATCTATTGTTATATTTGTTACTGAAGTACCCTGCAGAAATAATCTATTGTCAATATTTGTTACTGAAGTACCCTGCAGAAATAATCTATTGTCAATATTTGTTACTGAAGTACCCTGCAGAAATAATCTATTGTCAATATTTGTTACTGAAGTACCCTGCAGAAATAATCAATTGTCACATTTGTTACTGAAGTACCCTGCAGAAATAATCTATTGTCAATATTTGTTACTGAAGTACTCTGCAGAAATAATTTATTGTCACTTTTGTTACTGAAGTACCCTGCAGAAATAATCTATTGTCACATTTATTACTGAAGTACCCTGCAGAAATAATCTATTGTCACATTTATTACTGAAGTACCCTGCAGAAATAATTTATTGTCAATATTTGTTACTGAAGTACCCTGCAGAAATAATCTATTGTCACATTTATTACTGAAGTACCCTGCAGAAATAATCTATTGTCATATTTGTTATTAAAGTACCCTGCAGAAATAATCTATTGTCAATATTTGTTACTGAAGTACCCTGCAGAAATAATCTATTGTCACATTTGTTACTGAAGTACCTGCAGAAATAATCTATTGTTATATTTGTTACTGAAGTACCCTGCAGAAATAATCAATTGTCACATTTGTTACTGAAGTACCCTGCAGAAATAATCAATTGTCACATTTGTTACTGAAGTACCCTGCAGAAATAATCTATTGTTATATTTGTTACTGAAGTACCCTGCAGAAATAATCTATTGTCAATATTTGTTACTGAAGTACTCTGCAGAAATAATCTATTGTCACATTTGTTACTGAAGTACCCTGCAGAAATAATCAATTGTCACATTTGTTACTGAAGTACCTGCAGAAATAATCTATTGTTATATTTGTTACTGAAGTACCCTGCAGAAATAATCAATTGTCACATTTGTTACTGAAGTACCCTGCAGAAATAATCTATTGTTATATTTGTTACTGAAGTACCCTGCAGAAATAATCTATTGTTATATTTGTTATTAAAGTACCCTGCAGAAATAATCAATTGTCACATTTGTTACTGAAGTACCCTGCAGAAATAATCTATTGTCACATTTGTTACTGAAGTACCCTGCAGAAATAATCTATTGTCACATTTGTTACTACTCACCTATATTCAGTAAATTGTGGCCACACCTGAAGCCACCAGGGGCAGCTTGCCTGGCAGCTCTTCAGAGAAAATCAGAATAAAAGCCAACACCACAAGTGTTAAACAGCTGTTTAAAACCTGCAGCCTCAGCTCCACAACCTGCTGCCCTCCCCAGTGAAAGCAAGAGCTTAATGACCTCCAGGCAGGATTAGTAATCTGTAGGATCAGCTAATTAAGCCCAGATAAATACTGAAGAACAATCTGAAATCAAAACTGAAGCTGAATGAGGCTAAGCACGAATTCAAAGGTCAATACTCAGCTTAGAGATCCAGATGTTCAATGGGGACATTAATTAATGCAAGATTTTTTTACATCTGCAGAAATGAAGACATATTTGTTTGTCAAGAGACAGGGCTGGTCCTGGGCAGAGCTGAATATCCTCAGGTGCCCTGAAAAGGATGGTGGCAAAAGAAGATCTCTGATATACTGAGGAAAAGCTCTTTTCCAAACCCTGAATTGCCCACAATTCTCTTTATAATTTGTACAAACCTCCACATGTTTTGTGTTAAATAACACAGAGGATCAGTGCAGAGCACAAAGATGTGCTTGTGCTGCTATTTCTCTGCTTCATTTGCTTATTTGAGTCATAATTAAACAATATTGAAGAGATGTTTAAACAATTTCTGTATGGATTTGCCCATAGGGCTCCCAGCAAACTCTCTCTTCCTTTTCAAATGAGCAAAACAATTCAAGAGTTTTCACCAGACATGCACATTTTAACTGTCTTTTAATGACAGAATAATGAATATTTTATGGCTGCAGCTTCTGCTTTAAATGAGATATTTTCATTGATGTTGGGATTGTCCTGGAATGGTTCCATTTCAAAGCTGGTAGGATTATAATGAGGCGTTTTTCTAAATATTTTGTACTTTTTCTGATCATTCTGATAGGTACAATTTTCTCGTAGCTGAATATGCCAATCATTAAAATGACTCAGTGGTAAAGCAAATAGATCTGTTTGATCAAAAATGCAGTGTAACAGATTATGAACCTTTTAAAAATTGTTTTTCCAATGTGCATTCATATCTTTGAACATACTTTTAAAATACACATTACAACAGAACCAGCAAATTTTATTTTGAATAGCATGTCAAATTTTTGTTAGTTTTACTCATGAACATTTAGTTTTATGCCACAGAATAAAAGAAGAGAATTTTATCATGTCAATGTACAGAAAAGATTCTGCTGGCCATCTGGAAAGAAATGTACAACCTTTAAAAATCTCTTTAATTTGGGAAATGGGGGAGTTTTTCTCTTAAGAATATGATGTTCTAACAATTCTGCAAGTGCACACAGACATAGGTCTGTCAGAATTAAGAAGAATTAATTAATTACAGGGAAGTAGATTAAATTGGTATTACCTGGCCACCAAATTGGATGTGGGAAAGGGTCACTGAGAGGTTTGATCCCAGCACACCAATGGGGTCACTAAATACTAAATACTAAATGTCACTTCCAGCAGCAGAGCAATGTGACCCTTATTAAAACCACCTCATCAACTGGAAACCACTACTGTGGTTATCTGGTTATGATTATTAAGATAATTAAAATAAAACAAGTTAATAAAAGATCCCATCAAGTTTGACCTTGAATAATTAGGTTTCTAATGCATTAGTAAGGTCAGTAAGGTCTATGAAAGCAGAAATTCAGAAGTTTTTCCTGCAGGCAGAATTGAGAGGAAGCACATTGTTTTTCCAGTGTATTTAGTTTTCAGTGTGGAGTCTGCAATGAGCTGCTAATAATCATGCACTTTGCCATCAGGGTTTTGCACCTATTTACATATAAATAGTTCAGACCTGACTTGGCTAGCAACAGTGCTTAATTTAATCTATTGTCCTTTGGCAAGTGAGTAGTCATTGGTTTTCTAGCAATTTTAACCTTTGCAAACCCTTGGGAAATAAAAATTAGATTGAAAGAAAATTACTAGTGGTGGAGAACAGCAAGAAAGTGACAGTAGTATATATAAACCTCAGGCAGCAGCAGAATAAAGTGTCATATTATTGTATGCTGTCTTCTAAAGTTCAATATTGCTTTCTTGATTTACCCTTCTGTAATTCTTTCCAAATAAGTCTTCTTGCTTTGGGGACTTTTGCATCTAACTTCATGTTTTTCAGCCAGGAAGAGGGATTAACCTACTTACCATTAAAAAACCTGTCAGAACTCCTAAGCATAAGCCAGCAATGTGCAACCAGCAGCAGCTAAATAAGGTGCCCAATAAGCTATTGGGCACTGATTTTAATTAATTAATTATTGGGCACTAATGCTGAGTATCAGAGGAACACTAATTGATCATCTCTCCTGCACCACTTGTTGGAGTCAGGGGTCTCTGAATTCTTCAGAGAGAAATCAGAGTGCAGGGATTGAATTAAAGCCTGTGGATGGGTTGAAGTGTATTAAGCCACTCACACATAACATGCTGAAAAGGAACTTAAGACTCCAATCCTACTGAAAGTAACTGAGATGATCACCTGTGCCATTTTTTGCTGAAGAATCTATTACAGGGGTTTGACTGCAGACTTTTGTCAGCAGACACAAGTCCTGTTACAGATTTGGCCTTCATACACATGGTATGAGCCACAGCAGCTTCCAAACACAAGATTTACTAGAAATGAGGATCTGAATGGGATGAATGCAACAGCAGCCAGAGAGGATTAAGAGTCTGTGGCTGTATTCTGACACATATTGGATTATTAGGATTTGCATTCATTAGGAAAGTTAGACTGGCACTGCATGGATGGGGTGCAGTGTGCAGCTCGTGGAAGTCCCACAGGGAGCACAGAGAGGGATTGCAAGCTCCTCTCCTGAGGACAGCTCTGGCTTTGCACACTTTGCACACTCTGGTTTGTTTTCCAAGCACAGCTCTGGTCCCCCACCTCCCCTCTGCTCCCATTTGGCACTGGGGGGTTTCACTGGTGCACAGCACTTGGTAAAAAACAACCCCTGTGGTAACTGAAGGTTTGCATGGAATACATTGAGGGTCAAATCAGAGCTTCAGCTGAACTGCTGTGTACAGTGCAATTCACACTGAGTGCATGGGCTGCACCACAGGAATGAACTAAAGATTTTCATGGAATACATTGAGGGTCAAATCAGAGCTTCAGCTGAACTCCTGTGTACAGTGCAATTCACACTGAGTGCATGGGCTGCACCACAGGAGTGACAGGCAAGGCTGGGAGGTGGAGATGAGATCTGCACTGTTACAGGCACTGAAATCAGTGACTCAGTACATCAGAATTCCTGCTTAATCCCTTTTTTTAAGACTGGTGAATAGTAAGTTCTTATTGGTGAAATGCTGTTTATTTACCCTTCAGCATGTAAAGGATTTATGAAGGTTTATTATTAGGGACTGCAATAATAGAGTCCTCATGGGCCCACTCTCCATCAGCCCACCTGGTGAGGACATTTTTACTTTCTTTTCTTCAAAGTTAGTAAAATAATAAAATATAAAATCCCTATTTGCTTTCCTGAGCTAAAGGAGTAATTAACTGTGGGAGCAAGAGGCAAGAAGAAAGAAACCTCAAGCTTAAGCTCTTTGATTGCAGAGAGAAGCAGAATTATTATCAGCATTAATACAGAGAGATCAGAAGCCTCAATATCAAGGTATTAAAAATGCACACAATATTGATCAACAGGTTTACCATAATTATATAGTAGAATCTAATTCAGCCAGCTGTGCTTTCAGAGTTTCTGGGTGATGTGTCTCCCAGACTGATGCTGTGAGTCCTGACTGACACCTTCATTTGAGTCCTTGGCCACAGCACACTGACATTTATTAGAGCTCAGTAAAGCACACATTGGAATTTGTGGGGCAGACCCTTGCTTTCAGCAGGCTTTGGATGAATAAAATAAATAAATAAATAAATAAATAAATAAATAAATAAATAAATAAATAAATAAATAAATAATAGTTGCTATTTCTGTTAAGCTGGTGGGGGACTCTGTAAAACCCACAGCAGCAGCTCCCAAATTTCCAGCAAATGAAAATGAGAGGGAGCTGTGCACCTGAGTCTCCCTTTGTGCCTTTGAACTCTCCTGTTCTTTACAGCCCTGAACTCTTGTCAGTGTGAGATGCCAGGGGAGAGTGTGGATGTCCCAGCTCTGCTCTGCCACATCTCCCCCAGGTAAGTTCATTCTCTCTTGTTCCCTTCATTTTCCTGCTCAGGTTTCCTTTCTCAGTCAGTAATTTTCCCCACCCTCACCTCCCTGTGGAGCTCTTTGCTCCTGTTTCCACGTGTGGATCCAGAGATATTGCCCTGCTAGATAAGATGAAGTTTCTCATTCTCATTTCCCAGTCTGTTCAGCACTTAGGGTGTGATATTTTCTATTCTGATTTTGAGCCAGAAAGTGAATCCCTGAGAGCAGAGGAGACAGGCTCTAATCCAGTGCTTTGTCCACCAAACATCAGCCCAGAGCACTGAAAATAAATATTCAAATATTCCAGCTTGCACAGTTCAACCATCAGGAGGGGAAGACTTAAACACAGGAAACAGAACACAAAGTATGGGCTATGTACAAACCCAAGAGCCTGTAACAGGCTTCCATTCCTGTTTGGTTCACATTTCTGTTCACAGTTACTGCAACATTTTATGTTTTTTCTTCATGAAGTTATTGGCCAGACTCACCTTTTGTTCCTGTTTATAATGCAGATTTGGAGTCCTGATCTGTACATTCTCCATCTTCTTGTGGCTAACAGTGATGCTGAAGTGTCATGGTTCCTTTCATTTAGAGCAAACTCAAGGCTCCCAAAGGCCACTGAAATCAAAATAAATATTCTGATCAGTCCCAGGGAGATCTGGATCAGCCTAGTAAAGGACAATTTCCACAGAAACTAGCATAGGATTCACTCCCTTATCAAAAAGCCATTCCAAAGCACGTTTGTTATTAATTCTGCTTCCTCCTTAATCCCATCCTTAATAGTTCCAGCTCCACTTCATTCTCTCCTTGAAAAGTTAAAACTTCCAGAGGTTTTGAAGATACCCTTTGTCAGAGGATTACTGGAGGCACCAGTGGAAATTTAGGCATCATTAATTAGACCAGGAGAATGAATTCCTATAAAAATTGCCCATCTGTGAGTGTTAATTTAGCAGCAAGCAGTTCTTTTTCTCTGCTGGAAAGGTAGATTGAAAACAAGCTGAGAAAATAAAAGACACAAGAAAATAAGACAGGAAAAACAGTATGAATCTTATCAGTAGAAAATGTTAATTACATTATAAAGCCCTTAGTCACCTAAGCTTCTGTGTACAATAGAAATAGAACAGTTTGAATTATCTCTGCATTTTTGTAAAAACTGTCACTACAATTCTATTTGTTACCTTTCATTATCTTTAACCAGACAAATACCAAGCACCTCTGATTTCTGGATATTGTTCTGTCACTTTTTGCCTAATTTCTTGTGTGTTCTAATGAGCACACAGCCAGGGGTGTGTGGAAGAGATGACTGCAAGCCACTGGTGGCTGCTCTGCCCTAACCAGCTCACATGGGAAATGCTGTTGGACCTCAGAAGGTGAATTCCCATTTGATGGCTCTGTGTGCTAGCCACAGCAATGGATATTTCTGTGGCCATGGACAGAAACATTGCATGTGTGCATGGGGTGAAACCACAGACTGCTACGAGGATGTTGCATGAAATATTTAAAAAGAAACCTTCGTGCCTGGAGTCCTTACTGGGTCACCTCTGCCTTCAGCCATCCTGCCAGCTCAGCCCTCTCCTTGGGATGTAATTAAATAAGAGCAAAATGGTATGAACCTGCTGCTGGCTTCACACTGCCCAGAAGGAAAGCCCTGAATCTCCCTGGGATGCCTGAGCCGATTAGAAATAGCACAGCCTTGATTGAGGCACTTCATTCAGACTAGCTGTGGAGCACTGGACTGAGCAGCAGTAAAGGGAAACCAGCACAGAACCTGCTGCAAAGGTTGGAGAGGGATAAAGCATCATGGACTGTGCACCCACTTCCTCTAAAAACCCCCAGACAGCCTGGGGCAGCTGCTGGAGCTCTGAGCTGAGCTGAGTGCAGGTACCTGGGGGAGTCCCAGGGCTGGAAACCACAGCTTGTTCCATCAGCACAGCTTGACACATGCTGAGCAGCACTTTTAAAGTCAAGCTCCAAATATTTGAAAGTTGGTAGAAAAAAAATCTTTCCTTGGGCAAGATGATTCAGCCTCTGCCTGTGTGCATCTGTCAGAGCATCTCCACCCTCCTCAGGCCAAGCCTCACTGCTTCCTTCTGTCCCACATCTCCGTGGAGATCTCTGCATGGAGCTGCAGTTTGTCCCTCACCTCACATCCCTTCTGTGCCTGCAGTCCCAGCCCATGGCAGGTGTGTTCAGCAGAGCAGCTGCTCTCCTGAGCCCTGTGCTCCTGCAGGCTGCTGAGCCAGGACCAGCCCTGCTACCAGCCCCAGCCAGAGCTTCCCCCTCACACTTGTCATTCAGCTCTTCCTGACAGCCACAATTGGTTCTCTGGGCTGTTAATGGTGGGATTTGGTAATAAAGTGCATGTTATTGGATTCTGAACAGGCAATTAGACTTCCTCATTTCATTTTCAGGGTTTTAACTGCCTGATTTGACACTAATGTGAATCAACCAGCATCCCACCCTGCTATGCACTACCATTAATGCCAGTGCAATGTGCACAATAATTTTGATATAATTGATCACTGGCAGCTCATCTCCATAGCATTCACCTGATTTTTGCCCCAAATTGCTCTTCTGGTAGGATCACACATTCCCTAATTAAGAGCTTCTTTCCATGGTTACTAATGAGTCTGTTGATACCACTTCTTCAGGCTGTGTCTATTATAATAAATTCTTGTGGGTTCTTCCAGCTCCAACTGTCTGCTATAATTAAGACCCAGATGTCACTGACTTTCACTTAACAGACACATACAGTCCCCTGGATGATAAAGGAAAATGCTTTGTCTTTTGATTCTTTCTTCTTTGTGAGTGGCAGGACTCTGGGAAATGTCTTGGATAAGGGATGGGAAGTGAGACTGATAACTGGAATAACAGCACCTGGCAGGAGGTCAGCCTTGGACTTTTTTAAGGGAAAAATGAGACTAAGGCAGAACACAGTGAATTTCTGGATTGTTCACAGAGAAGATTTGCACAAATCACAGCAGAATTTGTGGCTGAGCACAACACTCCCATCCAGCAAGACTTGTCAGGTGGTGCCTTCCTGAAGCATTTCTGAGGAAGAATGCAGATCCCCCAGCCCAGGAAAGCTTGCTGCCTTCTCTGGAGAGTGCTGAGCCCTTTTGCTGTGACTTCTATCCTACCTCAGCTGCTTCTGAAGATCAATGTTGTTAAATACAGCAGAGATTTAAAACTTTTTTTCTTCAGATCTTCAAAGGATGAGACATCCTTAAGTCTCCATTGGCTTTATCTCCTTTCTTCCATTGCCTCCACCAGGGGAAAAAACCCAACTCAAAACACCAAAAACTTGTTCCACATTATCACAGCCCTTTGTGTCCATCAGAGCATCACCCCTTGGGTTACACACTTGCAGGAAATTACTGCTGGTAAAGGAAAGAAAAAGCTGCACTTTCTTAAGTATTCCTATTTTAAGGGCAGATCATCACATCAGGACTTAAGACAGTAAGTGACAGGGGCTATAAACAGGAAAATAAAAGATGTTGTGGCCTTTGTATCCTGCAGGCAGGAAAAATCCTTCCAATTACACGAGATCCTGGCTGAAGTCATTACCTGCTGTTCAGAATCTTACAGCATTTCTCATTCTTTGCTAGAGTTATCACAGTAAATCCCTTCCCTGTGATCAAAGTCTGCTGGGACACAGAAGCTGAAGGATGTAAAAGTGCTTTGATGCAAGGGGACTCTGATGAAAACAGGATTCAGTGTCCAACCTCTTAATTGTCACCATAACTCAGCAGGATCCTATCTCAATGTCAGCAGCAGCAAGAGACTTCTCAACAGGACAGCTGATTTAGGGATCCCCCCATAATCTCATGGACATTCAAGGTGTGGCTGAGACAGGCAGCCTTCTTCAGAGATTCCTCAAAATAATCAATTTTCCAATTTTGTGGTTTTTTTTTGAACACAGATTCTTCTGTTTTCCATCTCACCACCCTGACCAGAAGGTAAAACACACCTGCATGGCATTACTTCACATTTTAGGCAGTAAGGTTTGCTTCCCAGTGAAGATCCTGCTCAAAAATCAATTCTATCCATTGGAAACAACAGAGGAGTTAATGCATTTTTTATTTTCCCTTGTATCCTAGAAACATTCAAGGAATACAACCTCAGCTGAGGGGAGAGAGCAGCAGTCAGCAATATTTTTTTCCTATTTAGCAGCACTGTGTATTATTTTAGCTTCATTCTCCTTTTAAGATGAAGAGTGATGAATAATTACAGAAAGCAAAGAACAAATATATTCAGAGCCATTTCAGCCACTCAAAGCCCAGAATTTTGCCCCAGCTGTTTGCTTTCAGCAAATATTTATGAGCACTGTGTTTTGTTCAGACAACTGCTTGTTGAAAGCAAACCCTGGGACTGTAGCTGAGACTCATTTAAACAGCAAACTAAATTTGCTTGGGGAAATCTAGGCAGAAAAAATTTACAAAATGTATAAACAGGGCTGCTAGAGTGGCATTAGCACGTGCCCAAGGCATAAGGAGCTTAAGGCCACCTGAAATTGGAAGTGACCTTTTGTAATAGTGACTGTAATCTCAATTTTGAGACAGAGAATGAGCTCCACATGTCTAATTTACCAAAGCCAGCTCAGGAGTTTGGAGAAGCACAAGCAATCTTGGGGGATCCTTTCCCCTTCTCCAAATGAGGGATTTGCTGGGATTGTTGTGCCAAGGAGTTGCTCCCTCCCTGTGGCACAGCAGGGTGGGAACAGCCTGACTTTGGCTGCTGCCCTGCCCTGCCAGCAATGAATGGCCAGGGGACAGAGGTGATGGCTCCTGGCTGCAGGAAATGTGCTGCTCAGGCAGCAGCCTGCTGTGCTAAAAGCTAAATACCATCCTGCAATGATACCAGTGATTGCAGGAGGCAGAGGGGGTGACATGCTGGGTCAGGAATTTGCCACTCACCCACAGCTGCAATCACACCCAAAAACCCTTTAAAATCCATTTCCCAGGCACTGGGCTGAGATTCAGCAAGGTGTGTGCTGCATCCCTGAGAAGATGATGGTGCAGAGGTGGGAGAGCCCCTTGCCCAGCTGGCACTGCCTGGCAAGGGGAGGCAGAGCAGAATGTGCCAGTTTGGTGCTGCCACTGGCACTGGGCAGTGCCCAGCCAGGGTCACAGCCAGAGCCTCCAGCACAGGGCTGAGCCAGGCCCAGAGCCAGGGCACAGGGCTGGACTCAGCCAGGCTTTGGCTCTGCCGTCAGGTCCTGCACAGCAGATCGAGAAGCAAGTCAGGAGCAATTGCTCCCTCTCATCTAACAAAAGGCAAAGCTGTGCAGGCAGAAATACAGATGGGTTTCCACCAGAGCTGCACTCCCTGCCAGCAGAGCCATTATCCCTGCACACAGCTCTGTGCTGGCACCTTGGACTTCTGGACTCAATTTTTAAAATTTTGTTGTGGATCAAGAGTAAAGGAGCTGTTCAGTACCATCATTAACAAATCATTGATTCAGTTATCTGCTCCTCTATTTCATTTCGAATTTACAGTCTTGTTGCTGCTCCTGTGACAGGAATAGATTTTCAGATGGTTTCAGAAGGAGTTAGGATGACATGATGACTCAATGCATGTGATCAAATGTCTCTCTGAATGAGTCTGTTGGATTAATGAAGCAGTTTGATGAATTAAATTACATTCCAGCAAAGAGCAGATGATGATATTTCAAAATGGCAAAGATTTTTTTCACACATTCTGGTGTTTTGAGTGTCATTCAGTATTAGGGACAAATTCCAGTAATGAGGGGATTTGAAAGTTCACACACAAGGCTTCCCTGATCATTTGTGGGACTTGTGCCTTGGGGCCACATTCCTGCAGTCACAGCTGAGAAGATGCAGGGCAGGTCAGTCAGCACAGCCTCAATCCATGCATAACCCAGAGCCAACCAATGAACTCGGCAAATGATGCTATAAAAAGGAAGAAAATATAGAGATTCTACATCTCAGTCACAACTGCTCCCAGAGGCAGCTCCTCAAGTGCAGAGCTCTGAGCAGAAGCTGCAGCACACTGATCAGATTTGAACTCTGAGTCTTCTGCAGGGCTGGAGGGGGAGAGCTGCTGGCTTTGAGGAGCTTTTTACCATTTCTTCTCAGCAATTGCTGTAGACATTCACAGGCAAACATCTTTCAACTCTAAATACTCTTTCTGGCTTTTATATTTTACCCTAAGAAATGTAAAAAAACAACTAGACACTGCACTCTAACAAGACCAGATCACAATCTTAACATAGATAATTTAACACTGAATATCTCCAAGAAGAGCCAAATCAAATGCATCCCACATTCCTTCACTTATTTACTTTACATCAAGCTATAGATACACCATGAGTGCTGGCCCCTCAGATTCACATTTTGGATAGGATTTCCTTCTTACAAAATTAAATCTCCAGAGCTGCACTATCCCAAATGTGTTGACTCTGTTACACTAACTCATCAAAGCACTTTACTACTACATGAAATGTATTTCCAAAATAGAATTTCCAATTATAATGCCATCAGATGTCCTTAAAACCACAGTGACAGCAGTTTGAGCAAGCCTAGGCTACCTGCAGGACTTTTACTGAGACTGAATTTCAGCTCTGTGACAGAAGAATTGTCTCCTTTTGCATTTTGCTCTCCATACACACAAATAAAAACAAGCCAGACATAAACCTGGATCAGACAACTAAAATTTCTGTTTTTACAGGTGAGTTCTACACAGAGAAATATAAAATAAAACACACAAGATCCCAAAGCTTGTCCTCACTGCCCTGCCCTGCTGAGGGTGAAAAATGACAATCCAGCACCCAGGGGCAGTGGGAGCCAGGGTGCAACACTTCTGCCTTCTTTATTCTGCACAATTCCCAAAATCAAAGAAGAATTTAATCCTCAGCAAAGAAAACTGAAGTGAGAGATTTTAATGTTTGTTAAATTTGCCCAGGTTTGTATCTTTATACTCCAAGTACACATTTTAAAGACCTCATCATCCTTTGTCCTAGTACTGAAAAAATCCCAGGACCCAAAGTGATGCCTCAGGGCTGAAATCAGGAGGGACAGAATGATGAGACCAGGCAGCTCCTTGAGTTTAAAGGGTTTTTTGTAACCCAGAGCATGCAACACAGAGTAATCAAATGAGTTATTGACCTAGGTGGTACATCTTGGTGGAAAAAGGTTTTGGAAGAGTTTGTACAGAAGTTTCTTGCACAAAGTCCCCAAGCCTTTAACTCTTCTCTTACTGAGACAATCTGGGTTTGGGCTGGGATCTCCCATCCCAAACAGGTTTTTCCAGGCACTCCAAATTCTGCCTTCTTTGTAGCACTGTCCAGAGAAGATCAAGGGAGAGTTTCATTCATCAAATCACTGGAAACTCACAGTGAATGTTTTTCAAAACAAGCCACAAACTTTTAGAATTCAATAAATAGATTGTGCTCTTTAACTTGCTTTCCTCCCTGCTTTAGCATTTGAAGCACTGTTTTCTTTTGTGTCTGGCTATCTTAGACCAATCAATAAGAAATTATACTTTTGCTTTTTACATTCCAACAACATATTCCTCAGTGACTCATATTGATTGCAAAGCAAAACCAGAGAAAACTGATGGAAATTATCACAGTGTCCTTAAAGCTACCATTTAATACTGGAGAACTGCACTGCCAATGCTAACTTAATTTAATTTGCAGAGAGCATTATTTTTGAGTGTGTAAATCTAGAGTTGTGTGAAGATTTTTGTTGTCAGTAAAATTAATTATCATATTATTCATTTACTTGAAGCCACTTTCTCAGTTAAGACTAAGAACCAATGTTCTATTTGATTACCCCAGGGGATGAGTGACTGCTCACTGCTGCTCACCTATGGCTGAGATGCATTTTACCTCCTAAGTAACAAAAAATACAGAATACTTTTCCCCTTCAAACAGTGCTGAGCTGTTTATCCTTTCCCTGCAACTCTACAGCTTTTACACATGTAAAGACACCTTTGCATTTCCAGTGAGGAACAAAATTCCTATCCCAGTTGGAGGCATGTCACCCAGCTTTGAAGGGAGCCTACAGCACCTGCTCCTAATATTTGTTAGGGAAAAAAAACAAAAACAAAAACTAAATGACAAAAAAACCAAACCAAAACAAAACAAAAAACCCACAAAAAAACAACAAAAACTGTAGAGAAACACTGTCAAATACTTTCCATTTCTTCCCTTTCCTACACCCCATTTCTTTCTAATCTACTTTTAGGGGAGGCACTTGCAAGGTAAGAAGAAAGTTTTGTCTAATTATGCAGCTAAGCCAGCAGCAAGAAATCCTGCTAGATAAATGATGGTAAAAAAAAATCTGTTCAAAGTGATAGCACTGTACCACTGGAAAACTGATTGTCAGTGGAGAGTGGAAGATGGGAGTGGGTGAAATGACAGCCAAAGCATTTTTTTTGGATGGTTTCCCCAGGAATTAATACATTGTCAAGTTAAAACTGTCCCACTGAAAGGCTGAACCAAGCTAGAGAATTAAAATTTGAATGGCTTCATTCACATTAACACTGCAGAGCAGAATTCATCCAGGGAAAATGAGAAAATAATGAAAGAAACTGGGTTTTTCCATCATCATCACTTCAGGCTTATTTTTTATAAAAATAAATGTCTCAAAAATAACTAGGAAAAAATAGCAACAGCAAATCTGCATCCCAGAGAAAAGTTAATGTTTCTACTTGGCTAATTCATCACTGAATAATGAAATGCTGACAACAGTGACAGAGCATTTAAAAAGTTGAACTTGCAAATGCACCAGCTCAGATTTCCAATAGGGCTGAGGATGCCAAAAATCCTCGTGCCCTTTGTTTAGTGCTAAGCTGGAGCTCAGCTCCCACAGGTGCAGATCTAGTTATGGACCATCAGCAAAGCCAAACACTGATTTCTCTTCCAAGGTTATTCCTAAGTCAATGAACAGAGTCAAGAAAAAAGCACAACTAAAAGGGATTAGGAATTTCTTTTCTATAAAAAATGCACCAAGTAACAAATTCATCATCTTGCACCTTAGGTTATCTCTTATCAAATGTCTCCTATATCAAACACAAAGGGAAAGTCACCTGAACACCAGGAAGGTTTAAATCAGTGCAGTGATAACAATATGGAAATAAGTATGACAGTCCCCAGCCTGTATCCAAACAAGAAATGAACAGCACAAAAAAACCTGAAGTATGTGAAAGTAACATGTTAAAAATGATTAATGCAGTTAGGGAATTATATCTAAAATCCTACAGTCACCTGGGAAGTTCTGCCTGGAAGAAAATGATTGCTATTAGTAAGGCAAAGTGTACTTGGATAAAGATTTCAAATAAAAAAATTATTATTAAATCTTAGAGGGGAAAATTACAAGTTGCTTGGAAAGAACTTTTACAAAAAGAGTAGGGGGAAAAGGAATTTACAACTAAAGTGTGTGCTGAAGCAGTGAGTGCCTCCTCCATGAAAAAACCACACAGCTCAAACAAAGCACAGAGGTCAGAGGAGTCAGACTGTAAGGAGGGCATGGCAGTGGTCACAAAACAAGAAAAATATCATTTATTTTCCTTTTTTGCTCAGCTCTTGGAGGCCAAACTAAAAATCACTTTTAATTATACAAAGATGCAGACCCTGAGCAGACAGGAGCTCCTGGTGGCTTGAGCAGGCAGAGTCTGGAGCAGCCTGACCTCTCCTGGAAAGCCCAAATGGCAGAGCAGAGGTTGGCAAAGTGCAGCAAGAGAGATTTCCACCCTCTCTGCTCCCCTGTTCATTTATCTTGTGCTGAGGAGGGCTGAGGGTCCCTCGGGCTGCTCAGATTGCATTCATCCAAATTATTGAACGTCTGGGTGAAGTTCTTCAATCCTTCTGCTCCACCTTGGGGCTGCTTGTCTGCAGTCAAACAGGTCCAAAGGGATCTGTCCTGCTTGGGAGGGACACAGAATTTTCCCCAGTGCCCTGAATCATTCTTAACCAGTGTTTTGCCTCTTAATTTCCAGCTGTGCTTGACCAAATTCTTCTGCAGTGAGCATGAAAACACCTGAATAATACCTGAATAATTGCAATGCCATGCAGTGATTGCACACACACTAATATCTCACAGCATCATTTTGTACCACTAATGTACAGAATTAAATAGTGAAGGATGTTATAAAACAATGTCCTTTCCCTGCTGCCATGGGCTCAGACTCCTCTCCCCAAAAACCCAGCACAGCTGCTGAGAGGATTTTTTAAAATGGGTACAAAGGGAGAAAAAGCTTCGCTGGTGGAAAGTCTTTAAGAGATGATAGACAGGGAAAGTGGAGTTCCTGTTCTGAATATTCCACAAGGAGCAGAACAGCATGCAAGCAGCTAAAAATAACCAGACAGCATGCAGCTCTTCTCACTGCAGAAAGGAACAAATCTGGGGAAGCTCAACGTGCTCTGAAGCAACCAGAGTTTAGTCCCAAATCACAGGACACATCTGCTGTAATAGTTCAGTCTGAAGTTCATTTGATTTCCTTTAATATTAAATTACTGTACACATTTTTGTGCTTTTCTTGGTAAGACTTCTCTAGAAAAGAAAATTAAATTATTAGGCTAATATATTGGCATGAGCATAGCTGCAGTCTGTGCAAGTGATTATATATATATAATATATAATATATAATATATAATATATAATATATAATATATAATATATAATATATAATATATAATATATAATATATAATATATAATATATAATATATAATATGTTATATGTTATGTGTTATGTGTTATGTGTTATGTGTTATGTGTTATATATTACCACAATTATTGTTATAATAACTGTATCTCATGAAAATCAGTAACAGATTACTAATGCTAAGGCCTTTTTCAGTGATTCAAACACTGCAATTTTTAGCTTAGCAATTATTTTATATTGGGTATAAAGCTTTTCTAACTCCATATTGCTAAGAAACATAGAATATTTTTATTATTAAGGTTTACTATAAACATTATGATTTTACAATTACCACTGTTGCCTGAAAGTTCACCTGTTTTCTCTGGTTGAACATAAGCTATAACTGTGTGAACATTTTATTTTTTACATCCTTAGAGCCATGGCTGCAATGCCATGGCTGTTGATTTAAAACACTGCTATTGCAGAATTCAACCTAACCTGCATCCCATTGTGAATGGTGCCATAAAAACACATAAAAAATGACATTCCCTTCCTCAATCTCTTTTTAGTATTAAAAATGGGCTTTAGTTTGGACCACTGGATTTTGAAAACCACCCTGGACTGACAGAATCATTTAAAGTAAGATCTTGTCAACAGCTTCATTTCTTTCCAACCAGGTGTGCCAGAATTTCCACCATCTTGGGACAAACATTATGGCATCACTTGAAATAAATAAGTGATTTCAGACACTCAGCACCTAAACCATGTGTGACTTGAAAACATAAAATCATGCCCTGAAGTTCCACTGGTTTCTTCTAATTCAGATTTAAAAGCACTTATGTAAAGTGAGAAGACAAGGAAAGAATAGAAAAAAGTGTTGTACCATCTTCTGGAGTGGCTGTCAGACAGAGTTTAGCACAATGAATGATTCACAGGACAGTGAAGTCAAAGTGCTCATAAACTTTTACAGGAGTGGAATTAAACCAGAACTTTGTGTTACAGAAAATATCACCCTGTCACTTCCTATTCCCTTGGGAGCAACATGATAATAAAAGAGAATTTAGCATCCATGGCAAGGTCTGTCCAGCAAGGCCATTGTTGCAAGGATCTCCTGTCCAATCTCACAGATATTTCAGTGTCATTACCCCTGGCATGGGGAGAGCTCTGGCAGCCCCAGGAAGGGCTGGAGAAGGTCACACAGAAACCAGCAGCAAGGTGGAGCAGAGCTTTGCCACGAGCCCAGGCCAGGTGTTGGGATGTGCTGACCCCTGCTCATGTGGCATTTTCACCATTACCATGTTAGAGAGAGAAATGAACCCTTGAGAGGATTGCAGCTGCTTAAATGAGCACACATCACACAATAACTGACTTCCTCCCATCACCTGCAGAGGTAAAACCTGATTGCCATGGAGAGAAATGAATTTAATTCCACACTGGGAAGTGGGGAGGCAAGGCTGAGTGCTCTTACATGCAAATCTGGAGAAAACTTATCAGCTAGCATTTCCAAAGCTCTTGTTGCATATGCAAGAGCCATGGTGATATTTTCAATTCTGTGTTACTCATCTCTCCCACCTTAATTCTAGGTTGTTAGAAACTCCATGCAGGGGGAGGAGAGAGAAAGCTCTGAACACACACATTTTGCAAAATATCATCCCCAGGAATAGAGAATGTTTTTCAAACTTTGTCTGAGAATGAAATATGTCTTGCAAGATCATAATCAATCACTGAAAGCACCTCATCTGGAAATCCAAGTGAATGGAACCACACTGCAAAACCTTCCCACCAAAAATGTCTGCAACAAAGCAGACCAGGAAGGTCTGGGAGCAGGCAGGACAGGTCACAATATGTTTCTTGAATTCCTCCCTTCCATGTTTTGATGAGATCTAACTCCAAACAGGTGTTGCACCACATGTCTATCCTTGGCCTGAAAAATGAGCACAATGCAGCAAAGAAATGCACCTGCAGGTTTTTTTCCCTTTTCCTGTACAAAACCTGAAAAAACCCAGCAAGCAGCTCCTCCCAGCACTGTGCTGGGAACACATCACTTCCAACAGGAATTGCACAGTTGCTAAAAGTCAATGGGCAGCCTCACACTGACTAATATTATGTTCACAGTAGATCTGCTGCCCACCATCTGTTCTTTCAGCTCCCATCCCCTGATCAGAGCTGGGCAGGGACAGCTGGGCTGGCAGGAGGCTCAGAACCCCTGAGCACACCCTGGGGAGCAGGGGGAGGCAGTGTGTGAGCTGGGGATGGAAATGTGTCTCCACAGCAAAATCCCAAAGTGATGCTCAGAGTGTTTGCCAAGTGCTCATTGCCCAGATGCTGAACCCAGCTCCTGAGGAGCTCCAAGAGGCTCAGAACGTGGCACTGCCAGGGACCAGGACTGTTTTTGCCATACATCAGGTGTGAGACCTTGGTGTTGGCTAAATCTACGTTATACCCTTCTGGGCATACATCATTAGCTCAGATAACTTTGAATTGGAGTCGACTTCGAGGGGTAAATGAACCAAAACCTTCTCTTTTATAGATTGTGAGAGCTCTTAGCAGGCAAGAACTAAGAATTTTCCTGCTGACAAGGCAGTACATCATTTCAGGATGAAGTGTAACACTGAATAACCACCATTACTGTTGCCACTCTATAGTAATGTCTGTTTCCCTGTAATTTTATTTATTGATGTAATTTTACCGCAGTGTTGAATGTTTTATTTTGTTTTTCCAAGTTGATTTTCTAAAGCAAGCATGTTTTCTTAATTCCTTATTCAAAATGAGGGTATTTTCTAATACTTTCAATTAATGAAATGTGAAC